>NC_135759.1:17131536-17524036 GCF_052425735.1 Oculina patagonica | reverse complement strand
TGTTACCTGATAAAGAATCTTTAGTAACAATTGCTGGACCAATTGGACAAAATGAGTCAAATGTCTTGCCAATTAACCACTGTCCGCTATTCTTCTTAAGCTGCCAATCTCGAGCACTGACATCATGTACTACTGTGTAGCCTGCAACATATTCCATGGCTTCACTTTCCTATAAATACAACAATGGTATTAGGAGCAATAGGTATGTAATGGGCAGCAAGTGTTTCCAGTTGTGTAGCAGCTCTTGTAAGCTTGTAAATTTTCTACTGATCCTCTACTGTAGCAATTGCTATTGTTTTGGGGCTAGGAGTATTGTTGCTGTTGTTTGTTCTATTGTTCTCTTGAAGTGTAGCGAGCCATTCCTGTGAGACCTGGCAAGAGCCACCACCCAACCCAGTGTTTCTGGGAACCAAATTTCTGCTCAACATACGAGGGTGACCCTACTCAGGAGAATGGCAGAATGGCAGAGTGGCATTAATTTGCTTGTGGTTTGTTTAATAATAATTCAAGGCTTCACCTCAGTTTGCTTGTTGTTAGCTTTTATTTGTTGGTTAGGGCAACACTATACATTACCCAAACCAACAAATAAAAGCTAATCGCTAGAAACTGGGGTGAAAATTAGTGCCATTCTACATTCCACAGGAAGCGTGGTAGTTCAATGGTATTTATGCCTGTTAAGCATACTGGACTTTGGACAAGAAGAACAGGTTTCATCTGGTGAATTATTGGAGCAACCTGACAAATTGCTAGGGGGTAACCTGTGATAGACTAGCATCCCATCCATGGGGGTAGCAGCCTGAATTTCACACATCTTCTCTGGTCACTTACTCCCAAGAAAGACGTCTAAACCAAATAGAAGCTATGTCATCCAGTCGCATCCTTTCTCAAAAAATTTAGTTTGGGTGTCTTTTTCCAGAGTAAGGGACAAGAAAGACCTCTGAAATTCAGCTAGGGAGAGAAGCAATTCTCCTTGTCACTTCATGAGAAGCCAACTGGATCTTCCAACCCCTGGGCTAGAGGTGTGATGGACTTTATACCCAACAAATTAGTAGCAGAGGTATACTGAAGTACATGTTGTAGCAGTACAGAATATTGTTGGGGTTCACGATATAAACAATCTAAATCTGCCTGCAATGCAGATTTAGATTATTTGATTTAGCAGCTTTAGGGACTAATGATGACATGCCAAAGAAAGCCAAAATACTGGTAACTCAACATAATTAATTACCTTGATCTTCTTTCCTGTTTTCCCAATTACAAAAGCAAGTTCCACTTCAAAGTCTAGTTCCTGAAGGAAAATCCAAAATTCAATTAATATACTTAATATATCAAACTACTTGAAATATGCCAATAATCATATCACAAGAGCTGCATGTTTCACATTCCCCTATGCATAGTCTTATCATCCACTCCTACAAAAATGTCTGAGAAACTGTACTGATAGGAGCAAGGATGAGAATTAACAACAAATCTCAGCCCACTGGTCAAGGGTACAAACCTGGGCCACATTGGTGGGAGACAATGTTGCTCTCACCAATGTGACACCCTGCTACCCCAATGATGATGATATGATGATGATGATGATGACAACGGCGATGACAATGATGACGATGAGAATGATAAAGTGGGTGATGGTATAACGTTCGGGAGATTCAAGTGGTGTCTCTGATTGATTTCTGTGTGCAGTTTATTTGTGAACAAGTAACAACCAATCAGAACACTACATAAAACTGTGATCTGTAGAGCCATGTCATCACTGAGTACCGAATGTTTAACATTATAGATATGGAATGTCTCCTTCAGTGATGAATTGAGCAAGCCCATGATCTGACTGTCTCCTTCATTCAAGCCACTTGCCTCATGTAAGTTATGCCTGTCAAAATAGTTAGTTAGTGCACTGGGTCTTGGTCGAGGTCAGAGGTTGACTCAGAGGTCATTGTGCTATGTTTCTGGGCAAGATGCTTCACTGTCACAATTATGCCTCTCCAACCAGGAGTATAAAATTACTGGTATTGTTTTCAAATGGCAACTAGCTGATAAGTTGCTGAGAAGTTGTAGCCTGGCATGGATTAGTTAGCATCCCATCCAGGGGGAGTACAACGCAGGAATATTTCCATCATTTATCTTAATGGAAATTGTGATAAGCTTGCTCCGGTACTGTAGGCCACTTTGGTCTGAATGCAAACTAGACCTTACCTAAAAAAAATTATTCAACTGATTTCTTAGGTGTACAGTGTATTAGCTGTTATGAGTAAGGAAACAAAACCACCCAAAGCAAAGTGAAATATTTTGGATGCGTGTGGTTTGAGCTTACAATTTGTGAACAGAACTTCTATTTGCTCTGAATTTAAAAAAAACTAGGGACAAAGTCAGGCAGATCTATGATATTCTTTTGAAAATGAAATATATAGTTAAAGCAAAATTTGGTGCAGAGGCCATGTACAGAATACGCGCTTCTCATGATGTCAGACTGACCATTGTGCAACAAGAACAAACCTGTGTTTCTTCAGGATAAATAATTGGTGCTCCAGGATCTGTTATGGCATTATTAAACTTGCTAAACAGGATAGGTTCTGTGGGTAAAGGAAAATTCTGCTCCAGACAGTGGTCAACATAGTTCATTCCAATGCAAATGAGTTTCTCCGGGTTGTGAATTGGAGCCTTCAGCTGGACATCTGACCTCTTAAGTACATGCTGACCACTATCCACTATCCTGAAATGAAAACAGGCCACTTACTATAACAAAAAAATATACCTACAATAAATAATTAATCAATGTGTAGTTTCAGACAATATCCATACCCCCACCACGGAGGGAATTGGAAATTCCAGAGGGGTGGGGGGGGGGGGTCAAGGGCCCAGGAAATTCCGTAGAGGAAGGGGGTTGCCAGTGAAATTACGATTCCAGACGGTCAAGTTTGATGCAGTGCAAATTAGTTTCAAAATCGTTTCTTACTTACTCTACAAATGTTTTACATAGCAAAAATAGCACCCTGGGTTCTTGATTCACAATCGTTTTACACTTAAAATGGGTTTTCTTTCTCCTGAAAGCACACTGAAAGCAAACAATTTCACTGAAATCCTCCATGTTCGTCTGTGGATGCGGCTGCCATTAGCTGTTACCAGTCCCCCGAAACTTGTCAGGTGGATTGACCGAAATGCACTGGTGTCAAGCGTTGCTTGTTTCACGTTCGATTGAAGGAAAATCGTCTTTGTTTAATTGTGAAAAATTTCATGTTTATTAGCGATGAAAATAGTGTTAGTAAATAATGTCAGAAACTCGAGATTAACTTGTTCTTGTTATTTCTGGCTATTTGTTTGTAATTTTCCTGTTAAATATTGCTTTCTCAGTAAGCATTAGCGATTTTGTGATCAGGCCAACGGTGAATGTTTATATAAACACTCAGTTTTCAAATCTGTGTTCTGATACATTTGCAGTTTTCTAAAGCGATGAGAATGAAAGGGGATGGATGGTTATACAACAAGGTAATTTGACAAGTCAGACGAAGTGACTACCAGATATTTTGCCTGTTTACTTTTAAGGAAATTTCTGTATTTTGTCTTCAACAGTACATGTATGTATCGTTTTAAGATATCTTCCGATCGATCAGTTATACACTATAACTGTTTACAAGAGAGGCGGCCTAAAATTTAGATCATTGTACAATTAATCTTTTTCCAGAGGGGCTGGGAGCTACGCAATATTCTTTTGGAAATTCCGTAGGGGGGGGGGGTATTTTTCTTAACAAAAATGGAAATTCCGGAGAGGTGGGGGTCTTACGTGAAATTCCCTCCGTGGTGAGGGTATGGATATTTTCTGGAACCACACAATATTGATAAATGACCAAGATTCTTGTGATTAGCAATATCAATCAATTGATTGGTGTCAATTATTATTGACTGTTATTTCATATATCGTTTTAAGATATCTTCCGATCGATCAGTTATACACTATAACTGTTTACAAGAGAGGCGGCCTAAAATTTAGATCATTGTACAATTAATCTTTTTCCAGAGGGGCTGGGAGCTACGCAATATTCTTTTGGAAATTCCGTAGGGGGGGGGGGGGGGGTATTTTTCTTAACAAAAATGGAAATTCCGGAGAGGTGGGGGGTCTTACGTGAAATTCCCTCCGTGGTGAGGGTATGGATATTTTCTGGAACCACACAATATTGATAAATGACCAAGATTCTTGTGATTAGCAATATCAATCAATTGATTGGTGTCAATTATTATTGACTGTTATTTCATATCCAAATGTCTGAATGCAAATCGAAATGATGTGATCTAACCCTGAAACATAATGCATATAACCTAAAGGTTCTCAAAGAGCTTGCTCACAGGGCAAAAAGCTCAGCCATGAATTGTGAAAGGTATTTTGGTGGTACCGGTATTTAAGCTGAACAAAGGCTGCTTTTGGAATAAAGGCTTTATCTGCCCTTTGTTATGTGACCAGACAACCTGGCAGATAAACAGCATCCCCATTTTCAGCCAGTGAACTATTCTTGTCTAAAGAATTGATAAACTGACTAGAACTGACTGGATCCCTTGAAAATATTTCAATTTTAATTAGACTAAATTGGGCATTGCTCAAGCCTTTTTTACCCCTAAAAGATAACATTTTTCTTGCCTGATTGATCTAGACCATCAACACAGTGGCAGGGGTATTTTGCAGAAGGCAGAACGCAAAATGAAGAACACAGAAATGATCGAATGGCAGAATGACGGTACCGTGATAATAATGCCCTAACCAAACATAAAAGAGGTACATACATAAGCTAATCGCAAGTAATCCACAACGAAAGGTCAAGCGAAAGCTTACTGCAAGCAAACCGCTGACCATCATCCTGTGTTCTGCATTCTGCAAAATACCCCTGCTGCCCACACAGCGGTCAAACGCAGCGCGCGTGCGCAGTTCAGGTGTAATTGCCGCCAAAATTTTCCATACAAACTCTTAAATTTTCCGTAAACTTTTGCTTTAAACCCAAAAGTTAACGCCGTCCCTGGAAAGTTAAGGTTTATACGCCGCTTATGGATTGGAAATTTGATAATTCATCTCCACTGAGTGTCCCAGCTTGAACTGTTCTTTCACCGTACCATTTCTTTAACAATTTCCTACAAAAGTTTGCACACTTTCGAGACAAATTCTCAGAAAAGTTCGAGGCGCCGAAAACCGAAGGTGACGTCATTTTTGCGTTTGACCGCTGTGTGCCTGCTGCCATTTCTCAGTGTGCGAACCTAAATGAGACCTTGACGGCTTCAACTATTGGCATTCTGACCAAACTACGTAATTTACATTCCTAAGTGAGATGACGAGCATCCCCATCTCTTTCATATTGGAGTTTCCCCCCGGGGGGTGGGGAGGGGGGCTACTAAATTGGAAGCATCCCAAAGGGCTAGGAGAACTACCTATAAAAAGACCAATGTGATCAACCATGCCAGGTCTCATAAATATTGAGCAAATACCTCTGAGCTTTTTTCATCATCTCCTCTCCTCCAGCCAGGAATGATTTCATGTCACTCGGGATGGAGGCTTCGCCAGCACTGACGTCAACAACATCGCCGCCATCTTTTGTCTCGACCCCGACCCGCTGCCTTCCAGCTTCAACAAACTGAACAAGACGCATAGTGTGCTTAAATCGTCTTAGAATACAACTGTTGGTTAGAGCAGGGCGGATCCCGAACAAACTTCGCAACATAAAGCACAAAAGCAAGCACTGCTAGCTGGGGAAGATGAGATTTGCGCGATTCAAGAGCCCAGACTTCCCCGGCAAGAGTCTTTGACGAAGTGTACTTCATTTATGTAGTCACTGATTGTGACTTTCCAAACAAGAGAACAAGAAGCTTTAAAAGATTAAAACCGATGGTTAAAGTGCCTATGAAGTAAAAAATAATTGCTGTTTATTTTAAAGGCTTTTGAAAATAAAAAAGAATGGCGTTTACCGTTTTGAAATATCTTCTTTCGTTTTGGAGATATTTACGTTTTTGTGATATGCAAATGAGGAAAGTGATGACGTCATTAATTGTTCCACAAAAAGATGAAGCATTGAATCAAGAATATCTCTTGGAATATTTGAGCTGTGTTCTTCAAACTTGGCACAATTAATGTACACCACAAAAGACACAAAATGACACTTGTCGTGCCGTTGCCATGGCAACAGTTTTGCTGCAAATACCTATATTAATTAATACTGATATCCCCAGTTTTTGCTTAATCGAGGATGATCCACTCCCAACAAGCTAATGAGGAGAGTTAGGGTAATAGGGCATTATGTGTGTTCCAAGCTGGACCCTCTGTCCCACTTTAAAGGGTTGCAAATGGAGATATTTGGTTTATGACAGAAAGAGCCTGGAACCAAGAGTGTTGCCATGGTTACATCAAAGTATAAACAATCTTGCACCTCTAAGGAAGGTCACTACTGATGCCAAGTTTCAGAAATATCACCTTTATATTTTCAGAGATATCCTTGATTTTGTGATCTTTCTTTTAGTGGAACAATTTATGACGTCATCACTTTCCTCATTTGCATAACACAAAAACGTAAATATCTCCAAAACGAAAGAAGATATTTCAAAACGGTAAACGCCATTCTTCTTTATTTGTAAAGGTCTTTCAAATAAGCATTAATTAATTTTTACTTCATAGGCACTTTAAGGATTAATTGTTTTTTCGCTCAAAACGGAAGCCAACAAATACGGAAAAAACGCGAGTGACTCATTTTTAACACGATGAAAGTATCCGAGAGAAACAGCGAGCGTGGAGTGGGAAAGACGTTAGGGGGGGCTGAACGAACGAAAGATTTCCTCGCTGCAACGCCCCACCCCCACCTCCTTGCGCTTCTTTCCACCTTCGAGTTTGCGTCCAGCTCTATCGCGTTGCTTTTCGCGTTTTAAGATCAAAGCAAAATACGGGAAAACAAAGGCTTGTGAACACTCACGCGAAAGTGTGACAGTGCTCTTTGGGTTTGAGCTAAATAAAGGGGACTTACGTTACGCGACGAAACCGCTACGAGGTGGCTACGATCGGCGGCAGGAGAAATTTTACAACCGAAGCGTTTCACGCAGCCTTAAAAAAATAATTTGTATTTCTGCGCTTACTTGTGGAAAGTCACATATTTTCAGTGTTTCAGGTTACCACAGTTACCTTGTACACAGAACTTTGATCCCCACCCCCTCAATTTGACAACTGGTCAAGGAGAACAAAGGATCTGAGTACAAGAGTGTAACGCGATTTGATGTCTATTGTGGACTGTTTTTGTTTTTTTAGTTTAACAGACTAGAGAGTAGAGCACTTTTTCACTTCATCGAATTTGAAATCGTGGGTAATTTTGGAAACTGTCGTTTCGCGCGTTAGTCGTTTATCAGAGGCTGTGGGATGCTTGTCCGTTTGTAAAGTGGGGTTATGAGCTTCACTATATTGGCGGACAGCCTCTTTCAGGCTCTAAGAAAATGTTTCCTTTAGAGCCAAAAACGGGTTTAAAAAAATGTCAAAAATGGGTTTGCTTTCATGTTAGGAAACAAGCTTTAAAGCTAATGCAAATGGCGGTGACAGTGAATGTACAAATTTGAGACGGGATTGAAAAGGATGTTAATAAGAACAAAAGTTCCAAATACTGCGTGGCACCAAAAAACTACAAGTGAAATATAGCCCCCCACGCAGTCGTTCTTAGGGGCGATCGTGTTATAAAATAGGGATGGAAGGTGCCTAAAAAGATTTTTTAAAAGGAAAAGGATGTGGCCGGAACGACCACAAAAAAAATCAACAATGATCGAGGGTTTGTTCAGCAAAATGGAAATACCGCAGTGCAGTGTTCACAAAAAGAAAATACAAACAAGGATTAAGAGGAAAATGATTTTCATTTACAATACACGAAACAACAAGTTACATTACTTCCATCTTCGAGGTGTGGAAGGCAAACAAAATACATAAATTCATTTAAAAACAAGTCACTCCAATCTTTAAAGATTATTGCCTTTGATCGAAAAGTGTCTGGTAATGATACAACGTTTTAATGGGCACTGTGTGAGACTGTTAAAAAATCACTTATTCTTCGTCAGTTTTCTTTTTCTTTTTCTTCTTTTTCTTCGGTTCACCAGATTCTTCACTAGGGACAGGTACAATTTCCTCTTCTTCCTCTTCAGCCTTTCGTTTCTCTCCTTTCTCCTTTTTCTTCTTTTTCTTTTTGCTCCCTTCATCATGACCATTTTCTGCCACTGTGGAGTCATCCATTGTTGACTGGTCTGCTTCTTCGGCAGCTTCTTCCTTTTCTTTTTTCTCCTTCTTTTTCTTCTTTTTTTTCTTCTTTTCGGTTGAGTCGTCGTTTGTTGCTTGACTTGTCTCCTCAAACTCGGCAATAGCTTCTTTCATAACGTCGATATTCTTTCTCGGAGCCTCGCCTGTCTCGTAAAACTTCAGTCGATCCTCAACTTGGTCGTGCAACTTTTGACCAAATACACTTGACTGTGTTTCTGTTTGTGGACAAAAAGAAGACAATCAATCACCAATTTTTTATCATTTAACTGAAAGATTTATAATTAATTTGACCTTAAAATGAACTGATTTCTCAAGCATGAAGACGTGTCTGTTAGTTTACTCAAGACGGGTCTTAGATTCGACCAGAAAAACTCCATACTGATGACAAAACACTTTTGAAATACATACAGTGTCTCTTTCTGGTTGTTACTTGCATGCGAAAATTCAAAACTGAGCAACAAATTGCCAACAACCAATCACAAGGCCTGGCTAAACTAAGAAACATTGTTACAGAAACGTTGTGTAGGAAAATGTTTTCCAGTTTAGCCACGTGGGAAACATATGTTGCAGAAACAAATTTTGTTCACAGAAAAAAAAAAATGTTTCTGCCTCAGGTCAAAAAATCTTTGCTTTCCAGACACAAATTTAGCTTCAAAAACTTATGTTGCCCAGTTAAGCCACCATGGTATCAACGTTGACTAGTTGCCAGTGCTGATCATTAAAAATGTTTCCTAGAAACAGCACGCTTGCGTGTAATGCGCATACGTGACAATTTTTTTCCCGGAACGCTGTTTCCTTGTTTAGCCACCCGCGCAACAAACATTTTCCTTGCTTCTCGACAATGTAGAAGAAAAGTAGTGACTGTCATAAGAGAAAATGACCTTCCAAGTTATAAGACTAAATAAAAAAGATCAAGCTTTGACAGAATCCAAGCCGACTGACTTGTTATAGATGTTAGACATTAATTCCCAACGCAAACATGCTAGACTGAATTAGAAATTTTCAAGTGGTTGGGAATCTAAAGAAAATGAAACTACGGTACTGTTTAACTTCAAAAGTACCTGAAAAGCAGTCAATTCTTGAGGCAATGGAACATTTGTTTGCCAGGTATCTTGAGACGCGGCCCTTGTTTTTGGCACCAGCACGACCAATAAAAGAAGAGTGGAAAATAAGACCGTATTTTGGTGTGTTTCCTTTTTTCTTCAGAGCTCTGCAAATATAGACAACACAATGTAGCAAAGTTTTTAACTGTAAAACAAACTAAAATAGTTGACTTCATTTAGAGTTGGTAGATTTGGCACTGTTGTGTTTTTTCTGTACGCTATAAATCGACAATTATTTCAAATACATGTAAATTACACTACTAGTAGTAAACAACTATTAAATGGGTGCATTCCACCTAAGACGGACACCACCAGCAAAAGGGAAGCCAAGTAAGGCCAAAAGACCGAGGTTGTTGTTGGTGATGCTTCATGCCTAATTGCTACTGCCAGTGCTTTGCTAGTAATCAGTACCACATGAACAACTTGAATGGTCACAACAATAACAACAACAAATAAACAGCTGCTCTCACAGGGAACAAAAAAAGTAAAGGGCACACTTTTCATGTTTACCTGAAGAGAGCTTTCTCAGCTCCTAGAATCTGAACAGTTGATGCTGGATACTTTGCAAGATTTGTGAGGCTTCCAGCATGTGAAATCAATCGAGCACCAACCTGACATAACAAATTGACATAACAAATTAAAGCAATGATTCTAGTGCCAGAACTTGGACTATCACATGAGTTGATAATGTAAGGACTCTGAAATATAAAAAAAATGGGACACGAAAAAAATATCAGGGTATGGTCTGACAGAATGGTGTCATATACAGCTGTAGCATGGAAAAATCAGGACTAGAAGTGCTGTATAATGTTCACAGAAATGCCAAATGTCGAAATTCTGTTGCCAATAATACATGTTGTTTGGACTAAAGTAGATACTGACAGTAGAGGTTGATACATAGATGGGGCGTCAAAAAAAGTGCCATTTGGTTGTCTGGGACAAGTAGAATTTCCTGCCAGACAAGGATTTTTACATTCTTGGCCGGGCAAGTTGTCTGCTATGTAAATCATAACAAGGTAAACTAAGACAAGCATGCAGATGTCCCAGTCAAGCAAAATTTGAGAGCTGCTTGTCCAAAGGAATGGCTGAAATAATATTCAAGATTTTTTTTAGCCCAGATACATGGTGTAAGGATACTACTATCTGTTTTTCTTTATCGGAAATTATACATTTAACAAGTTAATCACCTGCTCTCCAATGAGTGCCGACAGATTAGGAGCCACTTGAGACATTTTCGAAACCAAATAAGTGTGGAGACTTTTCCTGTACTCTGCTAGGCCTATCACCCGTGAAGCAAAGGTCTGGATATTTATCAAGTCAATTGGAGATATATCCATTCCTACAGAAAAGGCAAGCGGACAAAAACATATTATTAATCTTGGAAAATTAACTGCAGTTGTGATACATGTGCACATTATAAGCATAGAAATCTTCTTGGTATCCATGCCTTTTCTTAGTGCTACAGTCCTGGCAAAACGTCCTTAGGACACTAGGCAAATGTTATGCAGGGGCAACTTCCTTTAAAGTGTGAAGTTGACATTACTCAATTTTCTGAACCCCCACCCTCCCCTCTCCACTTGCCTCCAAGACAGCATTGGAATATTAGGCCTTGGTTTGATGGATCAACATTGTTTTGGGGGTCGGGAGGGGGAAGTGAACACAAAGCAGGCGCGTAGGAGGGGGGGGGGGGGTTCCAAGGGTTCGAACGAAACCCCCTTTGGAGGTCAATAATGGAGGACTGAAAACACAAACTGATGATTTTCAGCTTTTAGCAAATAGTGGGGGAATGGAAAACAAACTTTGAGTGTTGCAGCTTTTAAATTACCGTGCAAGAAAACGCTAAAAGTAACGGGAAAGTATGAAATTGTTAGGAGAATAGGCTCTCCTCACTGGCTCTCAAGTATGATATGCCTGTCCATCTGAACGAAATTGTCAATCTATTTCAAGGCCTCCACCCGAGGATGATGCAGTTGTCAAGTTTGCTTTACGAATATTCCTGTAGTGAATTAGTACATGTAAGTAAGTGGCCTCAATACATCCTAGTGACCTAGTATTATATGTAGTCAAAATAATCTCATCGTTGAAAAATATTTCCTTAACAGGCGTTCGGGATTTGATAAATGGGGTATCAATAGACGAAAGGCAGGGAATACAATTTCGGGGGACCCAGGTGATACGTGAATTAAGTGCATATTGACACTGCTTTTAGTACATTGACGGTGGAGCCGGGGGGTAGGGGGCTTAAACTTTTACCCTGAGATGCCTTTGCAGCATACGTCAAGCTTTTGTAAAACGTTTAGTGTACTAAGCCAGTATGTATGCATGAATGTATCAATTCAACAAAATGCCGGAAATATTGTTATGACTAAAGATACCTGTTATTTAACACTCCATTGAGTTTGAAATATTGACGTGCACAATGCTCAAAATGGCATTTCAGGGCCTCTAGATTTCATAATATTCTGGGGGGACATGTCCCGAGACCCCCATATAGTATTTAATAACCCCATAAAAATATTTCTGTCAATACGAACACCCTTCCAAAAACCTCAGCTATACGCCTGCAAAGACTACTATTTTGTTGGCAAAAAGGTGAAGTGACCCAAGAATTTTTAACCAGAATAACATTGTAGTTGTGAGAATATGGTAACCAGGGCTGCAAATAATTTATTTTACTTGAAAGGACATATGTCCTACTAAGACACCATCTTGGTTGGACAAAACAAAATTTTGGTCTGACATCACCCTATAACCAAAAGGTTTAATTTTTTTTTCGCTTTTGCTGTAAAATGATTTACCGTCAAAAAATTAGGTCGTATTGTGTGATCGTCCGGGTGAGAGTAGTTCTGAGAAGAACTGTTAACACTTGGCAAAAACAATTTGCACTGAGCTAAAATCATTGTGCACTAAAAACTGTTACTGTCAAAGGTAAACTTTACCGGCCCTTAGCCAATCAGCGTGGCGTATTTGTAGAGCCTTCCCAGACGGTAAACTTTACCCAAGCCAGTAAAGTTTACCTGTTTGTGCAGCCAGCTGTTACTGAAATAGCGGCCTAGAAGCGGGCACATCAAATAAAACTATTACTATTTTTGCCTTAAACCAGTTTTCTAATTGTAAGAAAGGAGTTATGCTACTGAAAACATCAAAATATTAAAGTTTTTCTCAAAAAGTGGCGCGCTTTTCTGCAAGGAATTCATGATAAAACTTTCTATTTTTGGCTGGTCAATTGACACTTGTAAAGATTACATCTAGGCGACGACAGGACTCTTCCTGTGTTATACATCCACAACTGGAAATAATGCATAACCGTACAAAAGTCGAAAATTTCCAATTTTAACCTAACATTAAAAAATATTTGCTGTCATGCAAGTTATCTCAGTCAGTCTGTCAGTTCTTTGGCTAGACAGCGTTTTAGTTCACAGTCGCTCTGATTTTCCTTTCTGAATTGCCTATTGTTCCAATTGAATCCAAATTGATTTTCAAAGGTTTTTTACTCGAACGCTCTATTGATTTAGAAATTACTACTTTCTCTGCTTGAAAGCAAACAATCGACACGCAATGCCGAACACCGCAATGTTTAAATTTTGACCAAGATGACCCTTTGAAACCATGCTACATTGGTAAAGTTTACCCTGTTTTTAGCGCCAATTTCTCCGGTCACGAAAGCGAATTCGCATCGGTACATAAATACTGCACTTTTGTTTCCTGTTGTTATCAGGAATATTTAATTTGTGTCGCTGCTACAGGTCGAACATTAAATTTAAAAACGATTTGATCAATTACTGATTCAATACGTTCAATCGCAAACAACGTATTACTTCGAGATTGAAAACCTGATACTGTATTGTTTACATCGGTAAAGATTACCGTCAATAATTCAGTTTAGCGCCATCAGTTCTTCGCTAAATTTGTTATTTTTTCAAACGTTCTGAAAGCAAGGAAGGAAGGAGGGATTGTCTGTGTTTATATTCAGAAACACTTCGTTACGGACTACCTCAATATTACTAAAGGATGAAAAAAAATCGCTTGCCAGATCCTGTGATAGACAGAATAGATTTCCGTCGAGACTTAACCCCGTGTATGAATGAAATCTTGTGTCATTTTTCCTTAGAAAATTTGGCAAGAACGTTGTCGCTTGTATGTCGTTCACTGGATATTTATTTTTTTTCTTTAGTAACGATCTTGTCATTTATTAAAGTAAATATATCTTGAGAGCTGTTGACAAGAAACTTCTCGTTTCCCGCTAAATTTTATTACTCAATCGAGCGTGGCAACAAATATTTTTTGCCAGTTTTGTAATTTGCAACAAAACCGATAACTTACAATAAAAATAACAATCGCTGTGTTTGTCGTGTTTATCGAGCGCATAATTTTATTATAACTAACGAAGTATCAAAGTCTAAAGTCTAATGAATGGAACTGAACTAACACGATTGAATAATACTTTCCGTGACTCGATCGGTGACTTTGATGTTTCTGTTTCGATTCTGTTGATTTCCGAATTGAATTGAATTCAACTCTATTAAAACAAGACATAAAATTATCATATTATCGCCAACATTCCTGTATTAGTCTGCTTTCACTGTGTTTTTTATGATACATGTTTTGCCGTTGTTTCTGAGACATGGTAAAGTTTACCTGAACACGACGCATTTTCGCAATTTCGCGCTCACGGGTCACTGTCCACACAAACATGCATGGAAGCTGAGATGCAGAAAGTGAATATATTTAACATCATAATCAGCAATAAAGAAAAGTTTGACAAGCTTGAAAGCAAAGAAAAAAATAGAGAAAAAAATCAAAATACTTTTCTGATACAGCATACTATAATAAGTCTAAAAAGTCAGACAAGAAATAGGGTGTCGGTTTCCGTTTTGGTAAAGTTTACCAAAATTAGGCAATATATTTTCGCCCACGAATTATTAAGGTCTTTCTAGCCAGAGCGAGAGGTCGACTGGAGTGTGGAAACTAACGCGCAAAAATGTGTCGCCTGTTGGTAAACTTTACCAAAACGGAAACCGACACCCTATTTAATTGTCTGACCTAATACAGTCTCAGACATAATCGGAAAATATATTTTCTTCACACACTGTATGCTATACTCCCTGTATATTCAGCTTGTTTTTTCTCTATTTTTTCTACTGCTTTCAGGATTTTCAAACTTTTCTTTATTGCTGATTATGATGTTAAATATATTCACTCTCTGCATCTCAGCTTCCATGCATGTTTATGTCAGTGACCCGTGAGCGCGAAATTGCGAAAATGCTTCGTGTTCAGGTAAACTTTACCATGTCTCAGAAACAACGGCAAAACACGTGTCATAAAAAACACAGTGAAAGCAGACTAATACAGGAATGTTGACGATAATATGATAATTTTATGTCTTGTTTTAATAGAGTTGAATTCAATTCAATTCGGAAATCAACAGAATCGAAACAGAAACATCAAAGTCACCGATCGAGTCACGGAAAGTATTATTCAATTGTGTTAGTTCAGTTCCATTCATTAGACTTTAGACTTTGATACTTCGTTAGTTATAATAAAATTATGCGCTCGATAAACACGACAAACACAGCGATTGTTATTTTTATTGTAAGTTATCGGTTTTGTTGCAAATTACAAAACTGGCAAAAAATATTTGTTGCCACGCTCGATTGAGTAATAAAATTTAGCGGGAAACGAGAAGTTTCTTGTCAACAGCTCTCAAGATATATTTACTTTAATAAATGACAAGATCGTTACTAAAGAAAAAAAAATAAATATCCAGTGAACGACATACAAGCGACAACGTTCTTGCCAAATTTTCTAAGGAAAAATGACACAAGATTTCATTCATACACGGGGTTAAGTCTCGACGGAAATCTATTCTGTCTATCACAGGATCTGGCAAGCGATTTTTTTTTTCATCCTTTAGTAATATTGAGGTAGTCCGTAACGAAGTGTTTCTGAATATAAACACAGACAATCCCTCCTTCCTTCCTTGCTTTCAGAACGTTTGAAAAAATTAACAAATTTAGCGAAGGACTGATGGCGCTAAACTGAATTATTGACGGTAATCTTTACCGATGTAAACAATACAGTATCAGGTTTCCAATCTCGAAGTTGCGTTGTTTGCGATTGAACGTATTGAATCAGTAATTGATCGATCGTTTTTAAATTTAATGTTCGACCTGTAGCAGCGACACAAATTAAATATTCCTGATAACAACAGGAAACAAAAGTGCAGTATTTATGTACCGATGCGAATTCGCTTTCGTGACCGGAGAAATTGGCGCTAAAAACAGGGTAAACTTTACCAATGTAGCATGGTTTCAAAGGGTCATCTTGGTCAAAATTTAAACATTGCGGTGTTTGGCATTGCGTGTCGATTGTTTGCTTTCAAGCAGAGAAAGTAGTAATTTCTAAATCAATAGAGCGTTCGAGTAAAAAACCTTTGAAAATCAATTTGGATTCAATTGGAACAATAGGCAATTCAGAAAGGAAAATCAGAGCGACTGTGAACTAAAACGCTGTCTAGCCAAAGAACTGACAGACTGACTGAGATAACTTGCATGACAGCAAATATTTTTTAATGTTAGGTTAAAATTGGAAATTTTCGACTTTTGTACGGTTATGCATTATTTCCAGTTGTGGATGTATAACACAGGAAGAGTCCTGTCGTCGCCTAGATGTAATCTTTACAAGTGTCAATTGACCAGCCAAAAATATAAAGTTTTATCATGAATTCCTTGTAGAAAAGCGCGCCACTTTTTGAGAAAAACTTTAATATTTTGATGTTTTCAGTAGCATAACTCCTTTCTTACGATTAGAAAACTGGTTTAAGGCAAAATAGTAATAGTTTTATTTGATATGCCCGCTTCTAGGCCGCTATTTCAGTAACAGCTGGCTGCACAAACAGGTAAACTTTACTGGCTTGGGTAAAGTTTACCGTCTGGGAAGGCTCTACAAATACGCCACGCTGATTGGCTAAGGGCCGGTAAAGTTTACCTTTGACAGTAACAGTTTTTAGTGCACAATGATTTTAGCTCAGTGCAAATTGTTTTTGCCAAGTGTTCGTTGTTGGTGACTGACGTTTTGACAATATGAGCGGAAGTCATCTTCAGAGTAAGTAAAAAGTTGTTGTCAGTCGATGATGTTATAAGTCTGGTCCGTTGATGTTGGTTGGTCAGTTTAGACGTGATGTTATTGGCTGTAAGACTCGAGTAAAGTTTGTCATCAGTAGTTGGTCAGTTTCGATCCATCTATTGTTAGTCTAATTACCGGCAGGTCTTTCAGTTCCATCTATTGTTAGTCAAATTAGGTCGTTCTGTTGGCAGTTTGTTTGTCAGTTCTGTTTACGTCATGAATAAGTCGTTTGTAAGGTGCTGGTAGTTGTTGACATCTGTTGAAAGGCGTCTAAGTTTGTGTACCGGCTTTCCAGAGTCAGTCGTTGAAAATCACTTTTGTCTGGACATCATGTCCGACCAAACTTGGAATTTCGTCGGACATGAGCAATTTTTGGTCGGCCAATGTCCGATCAACGACTGTTATTTGCAGCCCTGGGTAACTGTTGCTGAGATGATTTCCCTTTTATGATCAGTTTGTTTGTTCTCATGTCCCACATGCCTGATCTTTGCATGAAGTACTTTAAAGAGAAGCTAGTTGTTCATCCCTGTAAGAGTTGTTGACAGGTTAAATCATCCTATATAATCTTATCTGTTCACCTACCCATTGATGATTTGGAAGCATCATAAATGGCTTTGGCTTTGGCTGAGTCCATTACTATCTCTTCCAGCCCTTCGATCTTGTCTTCTGTCAGGTCTTTTCTTGATTTAACGTACTGAGCTGTCCTTGCATACATGTAGTTGTCAGACACTATCTTGACCAGCTCAGGAAAATGGTATGAATACCACTCTCTGGCAATAAAGCAACAACAAACACAGTCACTTTTAAACTCAATATTCTAATATTGCCTTCTCTATGCGTAGCTTACCTAGTGGAGAAAGTACATGTACATGTATTAGCTATTACAGTGTAAAGTAACAGCAAACAAAGAAACATCCTTCAGTTGGCAAACAAGCAGGAAACAGAGAAATGTTTAGCTTCCCTGTTGTGCAAATCAAGAATAAATGTCGCTATATGCAATACCATTGCATCTAAGCGTGAACACGTGCCGCAAAAACATGCTCTAACGTTGAATTCTGGGAGACCGTAAGAGCAACTTTCGTGCCAAAAGTTCTTCCAGACTTCTTCGGACAAATTGATCCTAATCTGTGTCAATATGCATTTGCAGGTTTACTTGAATCACTTCTGGTTCAATGTTTATGGTGAGCATTTTGAGTGCGAAAATTGCTGTTACAGTCTGCTAATTTACTTCAACATTTGATACTCAATTAGATTATGTTTTGGTGGTGAGTGTTCACACTTAGATGCAAGCAACAGTAATGTGCACAGTAATAGTATTGATCAATGCATAATGTTGAACAAAGGTATCAGCAAAAAAACACATGGTGACTGTATACCTGCCAACTCTAACGCCTTGGGCGTGAGTCTCACCCCTGCGAGTTGAAAACTTCGATCTCACGCCAACTCACGCTTACGAACCAATTTCTCACGCCTAGCCGAAAAATGTGAGTTATTACACAAACAAACGACACACTTTCCAAAAAATGTAAGCTCAAACCAATGTGAGAAACGAAAACTCCATGTAAAATGAGTAAATGGTGATACTTTCCTCGAAATCGCAGAGTTTTGACAAAGAAAAGCATTGGGAACGAGGTCGTGTTTAGCAAAACACATCCACGCACTGGGATCGGGATATGTTCGGAAAAACTTCGGAATACTTCGGAAAACTTCGGACATTGTCGTATCGTCTTCGGAAATTCTGGCACTCTCAGGATAAAAATCTCATGCCTTTAACGCAGAAAAAAATGGCAGGTATATGACTGGCACCCTAGAATCTAGTCAACATTGCTATCTTAAGTGAAGTTATGAACTAGAGGAACCAGAGAAATATTTTTACATGTATATTATGTTTCTGTAGTTGACTATTAAATTAGCATTCACAAGTAGATAAACAAATACACCACTGTATATTTTTCTCCTTTTGAAGCAAATTAAAATCTTAATCATACCTGATCCTCATAGAGAATGTATTGATGTCCTTATCCAGTTGATCCAACAAACTGATGGACTGAATAATCATGTTGTCCACACGATGAACGTTGAACTTCACCTTGGCCCTAGAGTAACTGTGCCCCAGTCCCAGCTGAGCTTTAGCTGCCATTGGACCAGTCAGTCCCTTGATCATCTTCTCAAAATGAAACCTTACTCCTCTGAGCACTTCCAGTACCAACCCTCCTGACTCACACTGAATGTTTACAGTCTCTTGAATGGCTGCTCCGAGTTTAGAATCAGCCACACCCAGGAGAACCTTGCTTTTCTTCTTTCCAGTTGGAACGTTTGCCTCCAAGAAAGTCTTGAGGTCGTCATGGATAATACCTAAAATAAATGATCATAATGTCTACGTTGTGGTTTAAAAATTTTCAAACCAGTTTTATTTCCGTTTGTTTCAGATTGTGAGAAGGAATATGAACAATGAACAATAAAATTAAACTGAAATGAATGATATGATTCTCGCAGTGTAAAAAAAAACTGGTTTTAAAAATTCTAAACCAGAAAATTATAAATGTAAACCACAACATTGATTTATAAGCGTTTTAATCTATTTTGATTAACTAAATCTAATCTTAGACATTGCAGGACCCCAAAAGGAGGGTGGCTGAAGATCAACAGTCCTATCATTTTCTCAGTGTAACCTGGAGCCCTTAAAATTTCTACTACTGAGTTCTGAGTCCAAGTTTAGAGCTTCCGGAACCCTGGAGTTCAGCTCTTTTGGGCCTGGAGCCCTGAAATTGCTATGCATTACTTTCTTTGAATGTCAGTACTGTGAATATGGTGGTTCACCAACATAGTAACACCTTTTCGACAACTAGAAATAAAAAAATTGTAATTTGCTGAATACACAATAAACCACCCAATCTAAAGAAAGGTTACACCGAGGGAGTAACTGCAGTAATACTTCTGAAGAAGTCTGGCTACTTCGATATTTTATTGGCACTTCACACAATGTGTACTAGTTACCAGGATCACCTTTCATTCTTCCTAGTATCTTAGAAAATTTACAAGTGGATACATGCAGATACATAGTTATTTTTTACCAATGATACCATATGCAATCCTAGATAAAACAATACCGAGAGCTGATGCATGATGTGCATTGAGCGGGACAGGTTGGCATGAACCGGTCCGGAAAAAGGTGTCTGGTCTCACACATGTTAACACTTTATTTTGTGAGTACAATTCAGGATATTGAGCAAGTCAATTTCACGACCTTCCACATTTAATCAAGCTCAATACAGGTGTTATGATAAGGAACTCCTGGCTATCCAATCGAACAAAATCAAACCAAAAATCAATTGATCCCAATCGAACACCAATCAAAGCCTTTCAAACGATTGGTGTTTGATTGGAACGGCGAGCTGATTTAAGTCGGCTGGACAGCAAAATATTTGGCTCTAAGCTTGCAATCTTTGTATCCATCCAATGAGTTCCAGGGATCCATATTCACGGTCGTCCGGTCGTCCGAGACGACTAAAAAATCGTATGGACAACCAAACGATTACATAAACTCGTCCGCTGGACGACTTAAGTTTGACTTAATGAAAAAAAAAAAAACAATTATTAAGTTTTCTTATGAGTTACTTGCGTTCTGACCACTTGTCATCCATTCATAACTTTTCGAAAACAGAAAATTATTTGCAACTTTCTGTCGCGATAAAATCATAATTTTAGCCGCCATCTTGGCTGATGCGGTATTTTCCATCAATGAAATCATTGCAGGCTCAATTTTCAAGCTGTCAACCGCTGATATTTTGTACTGCAGCTGCATCCGCGAAAACACGAGGCGATCGCATCAGCTGATGTTTTGATCAAAATTTGCCGATATCTTGGTGTGGCACCGCCAGCAAAGAAGAAAAAGCAACGTTAACACTTCAGAAAAACAAACCAAATATGAATAAGAAGAGCAAAAGCGTTATTTTCTTCCGTTGTGGCAGTCGAAGAGGCCCTGGCTTTCATTTGTGCCCCCATCATACGCTTCCGTCAACATCACAAGCCGCTTGGGGGCATAATGTTCAGAATGTTTTGTGAAATTTGTAAGCCGGCAGCCAAGGTAGACAAGTAAAGAGTCTCATTAACAAATACTTGTGAATCAAGCTTTATTATAACAGATTCGTTGTCTTGTAGATTTCATGTATACACAGTGTTACATACATGTGATAATAACAAAAAAGTCAACTTTTCATTTACTTGTTGTACGGTCGCCATTCTTCACTTTTGAACGGGCAAGTAAAACCTTGCCACGGCAAGTATGTCATCTTGCATACTTGCCGGCTGACGACTTGGAGAAAAAAACGAATATGGATCCCTGGAGTTCTAAAACACCTTTTGAATGACAGGGTATTCTACAGTAAAGCTGACCATGTTTCATTGGACTGAATTTTCATCTGTACTGACTGTACAATATGGAAGCTTATATGTCCCTGCATATCCAATCGAACATTCGGTAATCAAACCCAAACTAACACCAATTCTTTGATTGGTTCGGTAATTGAACATAATCGAACTCACAATAAAATTTGGTCAATCGAACAAAATCGAATGTTCAATTACCGAACAGTCAACAATCGAACAAAATCGAAGGTTCGATTACTGAACAGTTGACAATCGTACTCAGTCGAATGTTCGATTACCGAACTTCTGTTTGTTTATACTGCGGATATTTTGTACGGTGCACCGTCCCCCTGATTAGTCCTGCGTGATGTACTTATCAAGGGACCGATTTTGAACAAAATTGAATCGGTTTGAGTTCGATTCTGTTCTATTGGTTCAAAAATCGAACTCACAGCAAAATAGATGTTCGATTTTGTTCGATTACCAACCCAATCGAATGATTAGTGTTCGATTGGGTTCGATTGATTTTTGGTTCGATTTTTTTCGATTGGATACGCCGGGAATTGTGCATATCATTGTTGTCGAAAATTAAATGCCCTTACTAAAGTTACAACCACACGGCTTATAAAATTCCAATGCAAAAGGCTAAAACATGATGCTAGAACGCATCTGATTGGGAGGTTGCTGCGCAAAGGGCAACAACAATTACGTACACGTGAACCACAGAATCAAGTCTTGCATATTTGTGAGCTTTGAATACAAATTATTATAAACAAACGTTTATAAACCGCGATCGAACAACTTAACAGTACTGTAATTACGAACACAAACCTTCAGATATGCAGTTGATGTTGTCTAACGCATTCGTTCCTGATTTAAAGGGCGAAAACGCTGCCAATTTCACTAATTTTCCGAATCGTGAAAGATCGGCGACAGAGTCTTGAACTTCTGGAAGCAGTACACCGATTTCTTCCTGTGCAATGACTTTGAAGACTGCATAGCCAGAAGCATGCTCGTACAACACGAACAGAACCTAAAGATACGATAAAAAATTGGAATAAGCTTACTATACAGGAGCTAGATCGACAATTATAAGCACAACATTTCATCACTTTACCCACCATGTTGAATTGTTCGAAGCCTCGTGGTTCACTCTAGTTCCCAGCCTCTTATGCGAACAAATGAAACTCGTTCAGGCTCGCAACGCATGCAAACGGGTAGCGGCAAACGTAGAGATCCGGGATTTTAGGTCTTTTAGAGGGAAAAGGGAGCGAGATTTGGGATTGAAATTATGAACGGGACACTTGAATTGGCGATTTTAGGAGGTGGGATTCGGGAAATGTCACTTAGTAAAAGAATCGAGATCAGGAAATGTCCGGTGGCGAAAAAATAATGTACTTATAAAGAAAATGAAGCTGTAATCTTCGTGAACGTCGCAAAAAGCCACACAAAGCGTTAAGTATGACATACGTGATTTACCCGTGTTTTCCAAGTGCCAGTTACATTTCCTGGGAGGAAATATACACCCACTGAAAGACCTTTCATCGTTGAGGCAAGGAATTAAGAAACAATAAATGGTCGAGATCGGGATAGGCCGATAAGAACCTTCGGGATTACGGATTCGATGGGAGATTTTAGCCGGGATGGCGGGATCCGGAAACCCTATTGGAAACCCTCAACGCAGACTGCAAGTAGTCTCTCTTTTACTCTAAAACCCGTGAGGACGAACGCGATCGCATTCGCACACTAGTTTCTCCTTAGTTCGCCACGGATTGGGAGCAAAAAAGACTGCTCATAGTTTACCTTGAGATAGACTCACTGATCGACACGCGCAACTCGCTTGGCTGGTGGCTTGCCATTTTTTCCCTAAACAACCCGATCGGGGGTTGAAGCGGAATGATGAATATTGAATACTGGCTTAAAATTATAAAGGAATATTGAATATTGGCTCAAAATTGTAAGGAATATTGAATATTCAGTTTTTTAATCAAGAATATTGAATACTTGCAAAGAGAAAATAAGTTCTCCTCACCCTCTCTGTCTCCAAATGAGAATCGCAGGTGTTCTATATTTTCGATATTTGGCAGGCGCTCTAGATCTGCCTCATGTTAGGCTTGCAAAATTTGCCACGTGGACTACTCCCCAAGGAAGATATTGTCTTGTGACGTCACTTTCAAAGCACATGTTTCAGTTGACCGCTTTAAATTTTGACGCTTTGGTTACGGTCTAAGAACTGTTCGAATTTGTAAAGATGGGAAAGCACAGGAAAGACAGGTAAGTAAAGCTTTTAAGCTATTTTTAACTTGAACGTGCCCCCCCCCCCCCAGTTTTTTTCCCCAAAAAGTAAAAACAGTCCTGTATAAAACGTTGAAAATAAATTTTATTTCCCGACAGTTTTGAAACAATAACATTTGTACTTCTTTTCATTTGTTTGTGGGGGACAACCAGCGGCGAAAGCCCCTGTTTGAGAAATTTTCAAAAAACGACCTGCCGATGAAGTCTACGTTTGCCTCTAAGGCAACTCAGACAGTTTAGTAACTACGAACCTACTACGATGACTCTGAAAGGTAAAACATTTGCTGGTTTCAAGATACAGAGACAGTGGGTTCTCTATTTTCATCCTCTCTTGATTTCGTAATTGACATTGCAAGTGTTATACTCTCTTCAATGTGCATTGCAATTGGTTTGCTGAGACAGTGTAGGAAGTAAATAATTCGTGATATGCGGAAATCACAAATAGCTCTTGGAGAACGCTGGAAGTAGCATTTCCAAGCCTCTAGATTTCAAAATTTTCTGGGGGGGAATGCCCCCAGACCCCCCTAGCGGCTTGTGTCTTCGGAGCTCGCGTGCCCCCCCCCCCCCCCCCACTTATTTTACCCTTGCTATGACACTGGTCGCAACCGAGTAACACTGGATCTTTCTTGTGATGAAGAACAGGAGAATGAGGACAATATTCCAATCGAAAGAAAGATTACCGACAACTGTCATATTCAGATTATCGAAATTCGTCGTATTCAGTTATTGACCGCGTCGAAGATGTAGTCAATGAGGGTCTGCAAAAATGAACAACTGTACACAATTTCGCAGCAAGAAGTTTTAAGAATTGAGCGGATACTCAAAGGAGGCGTAGACAGTGACATTGACTCCGAGGATGAGGCTTCAGATGCCTCAGACGACGAACAGCTGGGAGGACCATCCAGGGTTTCTTGTCGTACACGAACAGGGAGAACAGCAACCCGTACTAGATTACGGTGATGTCGAACTTTTTTGAAAAATCACAAAGCTGATCTAACAGCTACAGCTGAAAATAGATAGCGCATAAAGCGGTGCTCAATGTAAAATGTGTCATGATATAGGAATAATACTCAGATTGGTAAGAGAATGCTACTTTTAAATTATGTGGCCCGTTGACGTACTTGTGGGCACTTGTACCATTCCTGTTATTCCTGAAGGCAAACACTACATTTATCTTTCATCGGCTGTTCACTTATTGGTTTAGAAGTGACTCTTGATAGACAAGTCGTTATGGTTACGTACAGTTGTTGTCTTTGTACATGCTTCAAAAGACTATGCTTCGCTTAAAGCGGGTGTGATATTATGTATTTCTGCTGGGTGCACTAATTTCGACTTGATTGCACGAGTTATGATGTTAAGGAGATAAACGCGTTTTCGAACAAGTTTGTACAATGGCCTACAAAAGAACTTGTTATAAACATCGTGCAACACTTCATTGTTTTCCAGATTATATAGACTCATTGGTTGGACCGCATTATCGTCATTGTTTGTTAAATAAAGCTTTTCACTGAAACATGTTGCTTGGCTTATTTTTTGGGGGGTACTATTTTGCTAGTCAGCAAATAAAGAAGCCACATGCGTCTTACACTTTAATCAAGGCCATTGAAGGTGTAACTAGAGGGCACCATTAAAAAAGCATGTAATAAGTGATGAACTAACACCTTCCAGAAGGATAGCAGCAGAACAATGTCCAGTGTCCTGTGCACAACTTGTGAATTAGAATAGAATATTTGACCGCTCTCGTTTTGTGGGTCTGAAAATTGTATACCTGGGAACATCAACCTATTTAAAGGAATAATGAATATTGATCTCAAAATAGGCAAGGAATAATGAATACTTGTGAAAAATGGGCGGGGAATAATGAATATTTAAAGTGAAAATATTCCGCTTCAACCCCCGAAACCCGAGCTTCAAGGAAACTATAAGGGTTTTGCTTAGTGAAACATAACAGAACAACTCTTTCTCCATCCTTTGACAATTGTTAACAGTCATGATCAACTCTCGTTATAGAGGACACGCTCGGGGCGTCGTTTAGTGTCCGTTAAAGAGATAGGGAGTCATTTCCAGTCAAACCTTTTTCGCTGGGGATCTGGATTTTGTCCGTAATAGCGAGTGTTCGCAATAGCGGGGTGTCCGCAAGGCGAGAGTTGACTGTATTTGTCAAATTCAAGCTATTCCATCTTTTTTTGGTGGTCCTATATTTTTTCACTACATGTGACAAAAACTAGCAAATTTATGCAAATCCAGTCAAATTGCACCATGCCAAGGCAGGATTAGGAAGCGCATTTTGACTGGCTTTGGCCGGTACTGATCAAACCAATGGAAGGGGTGTATATAAGGTATCTGGTCGTTTCGAGACGAGTCGAGGTCGATTCGAGACACAAGCTCCATTACTTGAATTCCTTTGATACAAAATACTATACTATATAATAATGACCAAACAAACCTTCGAAGACACTCGCTCGAGCAAACATAAACCTCTGTTGCAAATGAAACGAACACACAAACGAGACCGAGTTTTGGTTATGTTTATTTACAAAAGAGTTTGTCTCAATATATTTTTTAGACTTCTTCTATAGCTTCAGAACATGTTCTGCCTACGATCAAGAAACACAAATCACATCACGACTGTTAACAAGATTTACCGAGTTACTGTTTATCACGTTGGCCTCTGCGCACAGGCGCGTAGGGTGGATTTTGTTGAGGGGGGTTCTTTTATTTTTTGGGAGCTATTTTTTAACGTCGGAGGCGCTAACACGAGCGCCGAAGGCGCGTGCCTCCAGGGGGGTCTGGGGGGGCATGACCCCCAGAAAACTTTGCAAAGTTAGGTTTTCTCAAGTGCCATTTCCTACATTTTGACATCATATCTGAGGTGGGATGAGTGGACAAGAAATTGAAAGAATGATGAATTATCTGGCATGTTATACAATTATGTATTTTAGAAACAACTACTGAACATGTTCCATGTCTTAGCAAGTACATAATATCTGTTTGTTCCCAGGGGTAATTCTATAACTTTTAGAAATTTTGGTTTGGAATATTTTGGAATGCTAACACGCTGTCTTAGACTGAGAGCTTTGTCCAGAAATCCACAGAAAAACAAATGCGCATACTTGCTTATCCAGCCAACCAACGCTAGTTCTGATTGCCGTGGGCGCCACGACAAGGATGGAAAGCAAGACGAACATCAATGAACCAAGCCAAAAGAATAAAACTTCTCATTATAGTGCCAAAATGTTGCGGTTTCCTCCGATAATCTCAAAGAAGTTAGTCGTCCGCGTAATCGACCGTTCACAATCTTTTGATTGTTTTGTGTAATTTTTTTGGTCTTTTCACACACCCCTAAAATGCCAACTTCGAAAAATTTTAGGGGGTTCGTTTGAACCCCTCGAACCCTCCCCCCCCCCCCCACCCTACGGGCCTGGCGCAGATTTTATTTACGTCGATCGATCGAGTCGCTTCTGCGAATTTTAACTTATTTGTTACAGAGATAACAAAAATTACCAAGTTAAAACAGTTACACTGAACTTTTCTCGAGTTTACTCCTGAATCGAAGCAATTCCAGTTTGTCTCGAATCGACTTTACATGTGTCTCGAATTGACCTCAACTTGTCCTGAAACGACTTGTCTCGAAACGACTTTGTCTCGAAACGACAGTAAAACGTACATAGTACGCCTTATTGCTCGCACTTTCAGTTTACTACTGAAAATGTTGAGTCATTCCTTCCGTTCTGTGTTTCCCAACAACAAAAACAAAAAACAAATACGTAGGACTCACGATAACAACAATTGTGACATCACAATTTTACTTTTATTTTACCATATCACAGAATATTATATTTCGTACACGCTCGGCGACCATACAATCCAAAATAATCCACTTGCCCACCATTACTAACAAAACTAATAAACGGACCCTTAACTCTATCAGCTGTCTGCATACATCTAGGATCCACAAATTTCGTCTTTTAAGTCCTGGACATTCAACAGAAAAGTTCGTTTGAATAACTTACATTTACTCGACAAGAGTGACTTCAAATTCTCCGTCACTGTAGATAGCAGGGTCGTAACCAGACCTTTGCCATAGACGAGGCAAGGTCTTGCTAGTGAGTTCTGGGGGAATGCCCTCCAGGAAATTTTGAAATCTAGAAGCTATTTAACTCTTTCAGAGACATTTTTCACGCGGTATTTATTGAAAAAATTAATCTTATTCAACTGAGGATTATTTTCCCAACCAAAGATATTTTGTTATAAATTTTGGGTAAAAATTTGGGCAAGGCAAATGCCTCGTCTTGCCTCTTGCTTGTTACGGCCATGAATATAGGTTGAATTTGAGTTCCGGCGATAACTTAATTTCTATTGTGCAGGCTTGTGAAGGAGCCTAAATTTTCTGAAAAGAAAAAAAAAAGGTGAGGGGCTGTTGGGTGTTCTTGAAACTGTACACAAAACGTGAAACTAATTATAAGTTGTTGGTTAGTCAAATAAGTCAACTCCAAAAGCCGATGGCGCTTCCTTATTCATTTTATGCCTTACGGTATAGCTGAAAAAATGGTACTTCCTAATACAGTAATACCGGAGAAAAGGTTTGCTTTTCAAAACTATCAACGAAAAATATCAACTTGGGCTAATTGCCCGTATACATAAAATTTTATTTGGAACACTGTTGCAAAGATTAGGCAATGAAATTTAGGCAATCTACAAAAAACGGGTTCCTAAAGTCGTTAAATTTCAAATACCACTTGCCTGAACGTTTTAATAACAACCTTATCAATATGCTGATTTTTTATGGATGTTACCTTTTAAAAGGGCCTTCCACATGAGATATTTCAGCATTTTTCACCCGCTATTAAATTTTATCCATTGTAAAATTTCTGCCTCGCAACTTTCGATACGTATTTTATCAAATGAACAGAGATATCTCATTTTCCAGCTCGCTGCTTGAATCAACGAAATCTTTTAAAGTAAGAGGCAGAGCGATTCCAACGGCAGCATTCATGATCAGTAAATAAAAAGCTGCATGAAAGGCTTGAGGGAATAATGACTGTGTCACAGACACACCAGTACATATTAAAAACAAAGCTATAAACAGTACGATTCCCTTATTGTTCTTAAAACGATTTGACAAAGATGTCTTTGGCATCGCCGGTGGTTTAGGAATGGTGTTGTCGAGTTGCAAAGACGATCCAGAGGCCACAAGCAGCAAAGTAACAATCGTTACCACAATTATAACGCTAATCACCATAACATGAAATACAAACTGCTCACAGAAACAAGCGTAACGTCGTAAAATCACGGTGACGGCGAAACCCAGTGCTAGTACGGCTGTTGTAAAGAGTTCACAAGTAGGAAATAATTCTTGTCTTTGACACGCCATTGGATTACGAGATTCGATCACTAAAATTGCCATTAAGTTCCCACCAACGAAAATTGTCATGAAGGTTGATATTAACAAGTAGATCGCGCTGCAGTATTCTCCTTGCTGTACATCAAGTAGTCTTGTCCACAAGTACACAGTGTTCATCACAAGAACGGAGACATGATAAGCAAACTGACAAATCACGAAAGCCCAGATGTTTTGTAGAAATGTGTACTTTGTTTTGTTTCTGAAGCATGCCAACAGCATTTGTAAGTTGAAGAATACGCCGACCAAACCAAAGGCCGTTATTAAAGGAATGTACATCGAACTCATAGCAAACAGATTTTTCGCTTCTTTTTGATAAGTAATGTTTCGCTTGCCTCTAGATTTGTGACTTGCGTTTATACTCCTTATCCAATGAATCAGCTCAAAAAGAAGATTTGCTTTAGTCTTCTACGCCAAGATTAGAAAACTGCTTACTAAAGGCTCGCAGTGACAAATGTTAACTAATTCTTGCCTGTATTGGTTTCATTTGAAACTATTTTTATGATATAGATTGAAATGGAATGAACAATATATCGGGTTTATATTTGACATGCATCTCCAGCCGAGTACAGCGCACTGAATTTAATTGTGTTTAGTAAAAAGCACGCAAAGTTTCATGTTTTTCGAGATCATGATATTGGCTGCACTTTCCAGGATAGTGGTGGAGACCATTTTGCCTTTGTTCATAAATCAAAGTCTCTTCGAGATACCGACGTTTTTGCATGAAGTATGAGTCGAAGGTTTATCCTGTGCATTGTTCTTCGAACTTATCATTACAGTTTCTTTGTAGTTTAGTTTAACAATTTCCTATCTTCGCGGAGGAAATGCAGCCATATAATTTTGTCAAAAATGGCTCGTCCGCGCCGGGTATTTATACACATATTCCTTAACATTACACAAATAAACAGTGCAAATTTCACCGAGATCTGACAATTCTATACTTTAAAATTGCAAGGACCTTTCGAGGCAGTCGATTACGGCAGCGAAATTAGCAAATGAAACAGCAAAATATGCGTTCGACGCTTTGTTTTTGCGACGCCATATTTGAATTGTTATAGGTAGACCGCTGTTCAATGTGTTCAAGGCCGTATCGCTACGATTGCTCCACGAAAAAGCACGAAAAAAAATACGGATATTTCCCACTACTGTCGGAGAAAACATTGCGCATATAATTGCGTCGTAAACAAATCGTTACACTCATGCTGCGTTTTGTCTAGGCTCTGCGAGGGTCGGATATCAAGACCCAGGATTAAACAAAAGCCATATATACAGTGAATGCTTTCGAATTATATTTGAAGATGAAATACGAAAGAATTTTGCTGTCTTTGACTGAAATTCCACTCGAACTGCGTAGATACGATCGCATGTTGTAAAGCCAATTCATGCAACATTGCTATCAACGCGAGGTCACGTCCCTAACGACCTAGGCTGATGACGAAATAGAATGGCGCTTGCAGGTAGCGACCAAATTTGGCCTAATTTTTAACCGCTCCTAAGCTAAAAGAAGCCCCCATCTCTTGCATTTGTTTTAACTTCAATAATATCTTTGAAAAGAGCAAGTTTTTTGGTTTGTAATTTTTAAACGATGTAAGTGCTAGTGATTATTTATTCGTGTTTTAGTTACGCAATCCATTGTTTGTGCGACGCTTTTTATAGATCGCCTTTCAGACACACGTGCGTTGAGATAAGAAAGCTGACATGTCACTTTTAAAATTGTTATATAACGTTTGTAAATGTGACAAGTCACGTTTTTTCCACGAGATCGCAAGTGATCACCCACAGCGGAAAGTAATCCCTTGAGAAATTAAAACAGTCCCTTGAGAAATTAAAAAACTGGAACTAGCTTCCAATGGAGGCTAATGCGGGTAATCTTTTCAAATGCAAATGACATGAAGCTGTTTTTAATTATATTCCCCCGCATGAGCCTCCATTGCAAGCTAGTTCCAGTCCAATACCGAGAATACGAATATGGTCTATTAAAAAATGTACCAAAACAAGAGAGGATGAGTCAAAATTATTATCGTTGACTTGTTACCATCACTTTTACGGGACTTTTCTCCTAACAAACTGTCTTCAAAACTCACGAAATGCTGTCTCAGATAACCAATTTTTAAAAATTTCCTTGGGGAGGATACCCCCATACCCCCCTACGTTATCGCGTCTGCGGCGCTCAAGATTTCGCGCCGGAGGCGCTCATACGCACCCCCTCCCCCCAGGCAAAATCTTGGTTACGGGCCTGACTGATTACCTTTACTTACCTTATTCTTACTTATTTCGCGATTTCAAAATAATCGCGAAATTTAATACACGCGAAAAAGACATTGCTCGAAATTTAACAGCGAAAATTAATACCATATAATTATAATTTATATCAAAACAGTAAACATTTTAAGTGTTTGGAACTGCAGCTATTTATCCCTGAAATTATTTTTTCCGTCTTGTTTTCGACTAGCACCTTTCCTCTGATTACTGTTTTTTTCAGCTTGTAAATCGGACAAAACCTCATTAGAACAGTCACCAGTTTCCGTTTTCCGAGACTCCTTAATAATAATAATAATAATAATAATAATAATAATAATACCTTTATTTGAGTGTCAAAACTGAAATAGCAGTAATAAAACCACTAAATGGGGACACTTTAAAGTAAAAGAAAAATAACAAAATCGAAATATCCTAATAAATGCTAAAATCGGTTAAAATTGGTTAAACTATTTACAATATATACAAGTTAAAATACAAGATGAAATATTTTCAATATCCCTGATGTATATAAGTCACTTACATAATGTTCATAGTCTCGCGCAGCGTTCGCGTGTATTTGTATTAGTCACTCGCGCGCGCGTACAAATGTGAAACCGTTAAAAAGCCGTTTTTTTATGCCATGATAACAACCGAAGAAGACCGAAGATTCTCGGTCGAAACGTCTTGAGTACATTATGAGCGTTGTTTACGCTCAAATAAGTCAGCGTCAGAATTTATAAAGAGTATTAATGTCAACTCCTGACTGTAATTTTGGTATTTTTCGTTTAATATTTTCAATATATATACAGATAAAATACAAGCTAAGAATCGAACTTACATTAAGAACTACATAATGTGGTTACATTGAACGAGATCTTTGTATATGTCTAGTAGTTCCTTAATCGTTGACAACTGAGCCATAAAACACTGACAAAATGGCGAAATTTAATACACTTTTGGTCTAACTTTTCTTGCAATCGCGAATATTTGTAAAAATAAGGTATGTATATTTATAAAATGAATAGACGTTATTTATCCTATTATTTTAAAATTCCTAAATAGTTAGTGTAATTTCCATCTCATTTTCCATCTTGCTTCTTAAATGAGTAAAATCGTTGAAAGTAAGAGGCAGAGCGATTCCAACAGCAACATTCATGATCAGCAAACAAAAAGCTGCATGAAAGGCTTGAGAGAATAATGACTGTGTCACAGACACACCAACACATATTAAAAACAACGCTATAAACAGTACGATTCCCTTATTCTTCTTAAAACGGTTTGTCAAAGATGTCTTTGGCATCGATCGTTTAAGAGTGGTGTTGTCGAGTTGCAAACACGATCCAGAGGCCGCAAACAGCAGAACAACAATCGTTACCACAATTATAAGGCTAATCACCACGACATTAAATACAAACTGCTCACAGAAACAAGCGTAACGTAAAATTACGGAAACGGCGAAACCCAGTGCTAGCACGGCTGTTGTAAAGAGTCCACATGTAGGAAATAACTCTTGGCTTTGATACGGCATCGTATTACGAGATTCGATCACTAAAATTGCCATTAAGTTCCCACCAGCGAAAAATGTCATGAAGGTTGATATTAACAAGTAGATTGTACTGCAATATTCTCCTTACTGTACATCAAGTTTTGTCCACGCGTCAACGGTGTTCATCACAAGAATGGAGACATGATAAACAAACTGACAAATCACGAAAGCCCAGATGTTTTGAAGAAATGTGTACTTTGTTTTGCTTCTGAAGCAGGTCAACAGCATTTGTAAGTTGAAGAACACGCCGACCAAACCAAAGGCCGTTATAAAAGGAATATACAGCGAACTCATAGCAAACAAATTCAGTTTTCGCTTCTTTTTGATAAGTTATGTTCTGCTTGCCTCTGGGTTTTTGACTTGCGTTTTCACTCACTATCCAAGGAATCACCTCAAAAAGTAGACGACCTCTTGTAGACTACGCCAAGATTAGAAAGCTTACTCACAGCTCGTGATGGCAAATGTTAATTAATTCTTATCTGTATTCCTATGATATGGACTGAAATGGAACAAACAACACTCTCGGGTTAATGGAAATCTCCAGCCGAGTAGCGCACCGAATTTGTGTTTACATGATGGTGCAAACCAATCTCAGCACAGTATTCACACAACTATAAACCCCAATAAACTCCTGCTCAGCTAATAACTATTCATTAACTTTTGATAAAGATCTCGTACCAAATCGCATATATAACAATACTTTGCATTCAATTTATTGCTTCATTTCACAAGTTGCACGAACGTGGCCAAACGAGTACAACATCATGCAACATCCAAAAATGTTGCGAGATGTTGGGAGAAAAATTTGACCATTTTTAAACTTGTTCCAATATCATCCAACATGTTGTAACATGTTGCAACAGGATGACCAAACGATTAAAACATACTGTGCGCAGCATATGTTGCGTTGAAATGTTGCGTGCGTTTGGCCGGGCCTTAACAATACTTTGCATTCAATTTGTTGTTTTCATTTCACAATGGCGAGCCGATCGGAAGCGAATATTTTATTCTATTTGTGAAATGAAAACAATAAATTGAATGCAAAGTATTGTTAAGTAACTGTTAAGGCCCATCCAGATCTCCCGCTCATATTTTATCTATTACAAAAAGCACGGAAAGTTCCACGTTCGTCAAGAACACCTCGCAAATTTCAACTTAACACTATATATACTGTATAGTCAGTGATATTAGAGCACGTTCCGTAATAGTGATGAAGACAATTTTGCCCTTGTTCAAAAATACTGAAAATAGCACGAAGAATGCATAAACACAGTAAAACAAAAACCTCAAAAGGACAAGCATGACGAATTATTATCTTTGGACTTTATCTGCTCCTCAAAGTGCACAGTATTTTGAAGTATTCAAGCTTTTGGAACAACAACAACAACAACAATCTTTTATTTCGTGCCCAGAACAGAGAACGCAGCAGGGGGCTAATATCTAAGCAAAATTTTTAAGCCGGCCAAATGACTGAAGGCTTTATCTGCTCCTCAAAGTGCACAGTATTTTGGAGTATTCAAGCTTTTGAAACAACAACAACAACAACAACAATCTTTTATTTCGTGTCCAGAACAGAGAACGCAGCAGAGGGCTAATATCTAAGCAAAATTTTTAAGCCGGCCAAATGACTGAAGGCTGTATATAATCATCACAGGCGGCCCAGGCGCGGTATGTGATCAATGTGATATATAATTTGGCCGATTGCGTAAGTCTGGTTCAGCTGTTTGAGACAATGTATGAAAAAGCTTCGAAAATTGCTCTAAATACTACATTTGTAAAGGAACTGAAATAAAAATGGCTTACCTCTTGTTCTTCTTGCATTATTTTGCCTTCTCTGTGTTCCTAGGCCTGGGATTTAGGCCATTTAAGCGATTTTCTCTTTCGACGGTTTAGGCTAAAGAAAAACTAATGGAAGGCTAAACCGTCGAAAGAGAAACCTAAATCCCACCCTTGGAACACAGAGAAGGCAAAATAATGCAAGAAATACAAGAGGGAAGCCGTTTTTATTTCAGTTCCTTTACAAATGTAGTATTTAGAGCAATTTTCGAAGCTTTCTCATACATTGTCTCAAACGGCTGAACTAGACTTACGCAATCGGCCAAATCATATATCACATACCACGCCTGGGACGCCTGTGATCATTCAATTTTGTTCACGCAAGGCCTCTCCGTATAATTAAATCGCGTGACTACTACCCGACCCATAATACAAACTTTTTCTGAGGCACGGGATCATGTGTCTTCCGAAACACGTGACAAGCGTTGGCCATTGGTCCCCTTCTGACGTCATAATCTTTGACTAAAAAAGGTATTACTTATACTCGAACTCTGAAGGAGGAAAACATCTTTCTAATGATAGACTACCCAAATTATTATCTTTGTCGGTGACCAAAGACTTTAAGACTAGTCCAAGGAGGGAATATACACCCACTGAAAGGCCTTTTATCGTTGAGGCAAGGAATTAAGAAACAGTAAATGGCGGGGATCGGGATAAGCCGATAAAAACCTTCGGGATTACGAATTCATTTTCTTCTAGATTTATTTGTTTTCAACCGTTTGGAGCGTGAAAAAGTTACATTTACATCGTCTAGAACTTTCAACCTCTTCAGGGTTCTCTTCAGGACATGATAATGAATATTATATAAGTCACTACGTTAAATATGCTGGGCAAGTGAGAAAATAGCACATGAACATTGATTCCCTAAGGTGCTGTCTAAATTGTCTTATTGTTTGAGTTTCTTAGGATAATAGTATTTAATTAGGATATGTACGCAGTTCTATTCTTACGCTCTGGTGATTTGTCTTTGTGCGTATTTGCGTATATATACAATATTGAAATAAGAATAAGAATAAATAATAAGAACGTTTCCATGCTTGGCGAACCGCGCCAGTCCTATCATTCCGGTCGCAAAAATAACGTTGTTGCTCCGCAACTCATTGTGCTGCTCCTCGTTGGGTCCTGGTCTGGGGGACGGCTCCCTGCAAATATTCCAGTTTACTGTTCATTTGTAGTTGCTCCATTCCCGAGTATTTTGGTAGTCCCGTCACGATGTTGACTCCCTCCTGCACCTGCCGGGTCAGCGGGTCCTTGTGGGTGCTGGTGATCCACATGTCAAAGGTCACCTGCCGGCCGTTGTGGTAGTCAATCACATGTTTGCCCAGGGCGTTGTTTGTCTGTCGCTTCTTGGTCGCGTCTTGGTGATCTAGTGCTCGGGTGAATCCATTTCGCGCCGATTCACCGATGTAGTAAGAGACCATCGGCTTACCAGCTTCGCCTACCACCTTTTCGCCGCTGTCGGCTCTGTCGGGGATGGTGTCTGGCCCCTTGGTCTTACAGTCGCGGCATTCTATCAGGTAGCAGCAGCTATTTCGCGAGCATGGTCCTCCTCTCTTCCTGTCGGGCCTTGTCTCCGCGCTGCGACACACTAGACAGTCTGCTCTGTTGCACGGCCCTGCCCAGGGATCTTTCATCAACCTTGAGCTCATCTTTTGACCTCCTCTTTCTACGATTTTTACTCGCCATCCGCGATCTGTCCCGCTCCTCTTCTTACGAATTCGAGGGAAGATTTTAGCCGGGAAGGCGGGATCCGGAAATCCTATTGCAAACCCTCAACGTAGACTGCGAGTAGTCTCTCTTTTGCTCTAAAACCCGCGAGGACGAACGCGATCGCATTCGCACACTATTTTCTCCTTCTTCGCCAGGGATTGAGAGCAAAAAAGACTGCTCACAGTTTACCTTTAGATAGACTCACTGATCGACACGCTCAACTCGCTTAGCTGGTGGCTTGCCATTTTTCCCTAAACAACCCGTGCTTCAAGGAAACTATAAGGGTTTTGCTTAATGAAACATCACAGAACAGCTCTTTCTCCATCCTTTGACAATTGTTAATACAGTCATGATCATCTCTCGTTATAGAGGACACGCTCGGGGCGTCGTTTAGTGTCCGTTATAGAGGGAGTCATTTCCAGTCAAATCTCTTTCGCTGGGGATTTGGATTTTGTCCGTAATAGCGAGTGTTCGCAATAGCGGGGTGTACTCAAGGCGAGAGTTGACTGTATTTGTCAAATTCAAGCTATTCCATCTTTTTTGGTGGTCCTATATTTTTTCACTACATGTGACAAAAACTAGCAAATTTATGCAAATCCAGTCAAATTGCACCATGCCAAGGCAGGATTAGGAAGCGTATTTTGACTGGCTTTGGGTACCGATCAAATTGACACTTAACCATCAACCAATGGAAGGGGTGTACATAAGGTATCTGGTCGTTTCGAGACGAGCCGAGGTCGATTCGAGACACAGGTAAAGTCGATTCGAGACAAGCTCCATTACTTGAAGTCTTTTCGATACAAAATACTATCCTATATAGTAATGACCAAACAAACCTTCGAAGACACTCGCTCGAGCAAACATAAACCTCTGTTGTGAATGAAAAGAACACACAAACGAGACCGAGTTTTGGTTATGTTTATTTACAAAAGAGTTTGTCTCAATATATTTTTGAGACTTCTTCTATAGCTTCAGAACATGTTCTGCCATGTTCCGGCATCACGACTGTTAACAAGAGTTACCTGAGTTACAACTTATCACGTCGGCCTCTGCGCAGATTTTATTTACGTCGATCGATCGAGTCACTTTTGCGAATTTTAACTTATTTGTTACAGAGATAACAAAAATTACCAAACTAAAACAATTACACTGAACTTTTCTCGAGTTTACTCCTGAATCGAAGCAATTCCAGTTTGTCTCGAATCGACTTTACATGTGTCTCGAATTGACCTCAACTTGTCCTGAAACGACTTGTCTCGAAACGACTTTTTGTCTCGAAACAACAGTAAAACGTACATAGTACGCCTTATTACTCGCATTTCAGTTTACTACTGAAAATGTTGAGTCACAGAATATTATATTTCGCACACGCTCAGCGACCATACAATCCAAAATAATCCACTTGCCCACCATTACTAACAAAACTAATAAACGGACCCTTAACTCTATCAGCTGTCTGCATACATCTAGGATCCACAAATTTCGTCTTTTAAGTCCTAGACATTCAATAGAAAAGATCGTTTAAATAACGTACGTTTACTGACAAGAGTGACTTCAAATTCTCCGTCACTGTAGATAGCAGGGCCGTCACCAGACCTTTGCCATAGACGAGGCAAGGTCTTGCTAGTGAGTTCTGGGGGAATGCCCTCCAGGAAATTTTGAAATCTAGAAGCTATCAAACTCTTTCAGAGACATTTTTCACGCGGTATTTCTTGAAAAAATTAATCTTATTCAACTTGGGATTATTATCCCAACCAAAGATATTTTGTTATAAATTTTGGGTAAAAATTTGGGCAAGGCAAATGCCTCGTCTTGCCTCTTGCTTGTTACGGCCATGAATATAGGTTGAATCTGAGTTCTCCGATAACTAAATTTCTATTGTGTAGGCTTGTGAAGGAGCCGAAATTTTCTGAAAAGAAAAAAATGAGGGGCTGTTGGGTGTTCTTGAAACTGTACATAAAACGTGAAACTAAGTTGTCGGTTAGTCAAATAAGTCAACTCCAAAAGCCGATGGCGCTTCCTTATTCATTTTATGCCTTACGGTATAGCTGAAAAAATGGTACTTCCTAATACAGTAATACCGGAGAAAAGGTTTGCTTTTCAAAATTATCAACGAAAAATATCAACTTGGGCTAATTGCCCGTATACATAAAATTTTATTTGGAACACTGTTGCAAAGATTAGGCAATGAAATTTAGGCAATCTACAAAAAACGGGTTCCTCAAGTCGTTAAATTTCAAATACCACTTGCCTGAACGTTTTAATAACAACCTTATCAATATGCTGATTTTTATGGATGTTACCTTTTAAAAGGGCCTTCCACATGAGATATTTTAGCATTTATCACCCGCTATTAAAATTTTATCCATTGAAAAATTTCTGCCTTGCAACTTTCGATACGTATTTTATCAAACGAACAGAGATATCTCATTTTCCAGCTCGCTGCTTGAATCAACGAAATCTTTGAAAGTAAGAGGCAGAGCGATTCCAACGGCAGCATTCATGATCAGTAAATAAAAAGCTGCATGAAAGGCTTGAGGGGATACTGATGACTGTGTCACAGACACACCAATACATATTAAAAACAAAGCTATAAACAGTACGATTCCCTTATTCTTCTTAAAACGGATCGGCAAGGATGTTTTTGGCATCGATCGTTTAGGGGTGGTGTTGTCGACCTGCAAAGTCGATCCAGAGGCCACAAGCAGTAGAACAACAATCGTTACCACAATTATAACGCTAATCACCATAACATGAAATACAAACTGCTCACAGAAACAAGCGTAACGTAAAATTACGGAAACGGCGAAACCCAGTGCTAGCGCGGCTGTTGTAAAGAGTCCACATGTAGGAAATAACTCTCGGCTTTGATACGGCATCGTATTACGAGATTCGATCACTAAAATTGCCATTAAGTTCCCACCAGCGAAAAATGTCATGAAGGTTGATATTAACAGGTAGATTGTACTGCAGTATTCTCCTTGCTGTACATCAAGTTTTGTCCACGCGTCAACGGTGTTCATCACAAGAACGGAGACATGATAAACAAACTGACAAATCACGAAAGCCCAGATGTTTTGTAGAAATGTGTACTTTGTTTTGTTTCTGAAGCAGGTCAACAGCATTTGTAAGTTGAAGAACACTCCGACCAAACCAAAGGCCGTTATTAAAGGAATGTACATCGAACTCATAGCAAACAGATTGTAGTCACAAAACGCAAAATCACGCGAAATCCATCTTGCTATACATACGTTTAATCGAAGATAAATACGGTAACTGAAAATAACAAAATTACAAACACAGAAATGAGAATAAAATAACTTACAACGACACGAGGAAAACATAAAATCGACAAAGAAAAATAAACGAGAAACTTACAAAGACAAATGTGACCACTGAAGAAAACATAAAATACGAAATGTAAACTTGGAACTTGACCATAAACTCGAAACGGACCATTGACTCGAAACTCACAAACAAAAACTGACTGAATAAATTACACGCAACAAAATATATACCAATATGCAAATAAAAATAACATGACTGTATAGAAATAGACTAAAAACAAAGGGAACTAAAGGCCGGGCCAAACGCACGCAACATTTGAACGCAACATATCCCAACATCATTACGCAATGCTTGTTGCAATCGTTTGGCTACCCGTTTGTTTGGTTTGACCACAGGTTTGTTGCAATACGTTGCAACATGTTGGATCAAGTTTGAAAATGGTCAAATTTTTCTCCCAACATCTCGCAACATTTGTGAATATTGCAAGATGTTGTACTCGTTTGGCCACGTTCGTGCAAAATTGTTGCGCTGGAGTTTGAGCACTAGTTCGATTTGCGCCATCCAACATATCGCAACAGAGTGGCCAAACGACATGTGCAACATGTTGTGCACAACAATGTTGTGATATGTTGCGTTGAAATGTTGCGTGCGTTTGGCTGGGCCTTAACACTATAGACAATGATATTGGCTGCACGTTCCGGCATAGTGATGGAGACCATTTTGCCTTTGTTCAAAAAACCACGAGGAATGCATAAAACACAGTAGGACAATAACCTCCCAAGCACAAGTATGACGAATTATTATCTTTGGACATTATCTGTTCCTTAAACTGCACAGTATTTTGGAGTATTCGAGCTCTTGGAACAGAAAACGTAGCGTCAGGGGGCTATATATTATCATTAAGTTATGTTCACGCAAGGCCTCTCCGTATAATTATATCGCGTGACTGATAATCTTGGGAATTCTTCGGTCTGGAAACTGCTCAAAATGCAATAAGTTGCTCGAGAGGAAAACAGTTGCTCAAAATATGAAAAGTTGCCAAAAAGTTGCCGAGCAACTTGTGGAAAGCCCTAGAAATAGTCGGCGTTCGATAGAGTTTGGATGTGTTTTCTAATATTTGTAGTCTTATTCGTACAGGTGCACATGTCGGACTGTTTACAATGCAATATCTGGTATACTTTACATATCAGTTTTCAGATTGTTCAATTGCGTTCAGAAAGCGCACGCAATCGAGCAAAACCTAATCCAACCGTTCGATTGGGTTCGAATGAGTCGGACGTGTGTCCATTGTTTGTTCAGTAAGGTCTGGACTTGGTCACTGGTCAATGCTGGCCCATGCAACGACCAAAATACTAACCTTCTAGGTCTCCTACGTTAAAGCTTTTTGTACTCGTCACGGGCTTAGTGGCCCATCAGGTCTGAATTTATTCCAGTTTCCGTGGCATGAATGTTACGGAATCTGGAAAAATCTCCGGTCTGATGGTTGAAGCGACTAGGAGTATTTCTACTCTTCCCTGGATGGGATGCTACTCCATCGCAGGGTTACCCCAGCATTATATTCGCCGGTACCTTTTTATACGCCTTGGTGAAGAGACTATGAGTTTAAAGTGTCTAGCCCCTGGTCTTGCCCCGGCCAGCGCTTGAACCTGGACCGCTTTATCCGGAGTCCAGCGCACTAACTATTAGGCCACCGCGAGACCCTCCTGTGACGTGCCCAAAGAAAAATTACAAAGAAAAAAGTACAGTACAAAATTGATAAACTGTACGAATTCTGGAATGGTTAAAGCCGTCACACGACAAATTTTGTCTAACGCGCGACAATTCGACTGGTCCTCTTGTTGCTACTGTTTTTGGGAGCTAGGGGCATTGTCCCTGTTGTTTGTTCTATTGTTCTCTAGAAGGGTAGCGAGCCATTCATGCGGAACCTTGCGAGAGCTGCTAATCGACCCAAAATACAAACTTTTTTCAGATCATGCATGTGCCTCCCGAAACACGTGACGAGCGTTGGCCATTGTTCCCCTTCTGACGTCATCATCTTTGGCTAAAAAAGGTATCACTTATACTCAAGCTCTGCAGGAGGAAAAGATCTTTCTAATGATAAACTACCCAAATCAGTGATTTGGGTTAATTGAGTTAATCCACCGTACAGAAAAAAAGGCGACTGGTACATTTATCCACAATCCTTAGCGCACGAACACCCTAAAATCGCTCATTAAAACGCACAGAAAAGCTCTAGAAACTTCAAACTCAGCATGGACAATGGTGTTAGTACAGGACCATATTTCACAAAAAAACACGACTTTAAATTCGATGTGCCCCATTAGCCATGTTAGGTTCGTAATGCATTGAAGTAAAATGTACAGCCGCCTTCTTTTTCCGCACGGTGGATTAAGTTTTTGGTCCAAGAACTTTCATTCATGTCAGAGCTTGGCGACAAGCGAACCGTTTTATTTCCGATGTTGATAAACGTTTTGAGCATTGGTCAACTCCGTGAGTAGTCGCAGCAAAGCAATCAGTTCCCTGATTGAAGCTTCCTCCACAGAATTTCCAAGAACTAGGTTCTGGTGCGATCCAAGTCGAGGGTTCTAAAGTGGGAAACTGAAAAGGGGTGGGTACGGGCAGTTGAATAGTTAACTTCATGAAAGAAACAAGAAAAAGCAAAAGCATAGCCATACCTCCATGGAACAATCGATTGTTTCGAGTTAATATTTTACGTAAAGATTTGGAACAATTCTCTCCTTTTTTAAATAGGAGAAGGAGAACTCGTGTAATTGTAACTCTATATAGAAACATGGAAAAAAAATTTCTTATTCTTTAATACTATTTTTCGTAAAGACACGTATTACATGCAAACAGTTTTCTGTATATCCTTCGTGAATAAAGTTCACGCTGTCTTGTCTTTACAATGTTCACAGACTGCGATGCTGGACCGTTAAATAGTGATACTTGAGGTCTTTCGGCGAATAAGAAAGATTTTTCAAATTTCAGCGTTAAGTGTAGATTACGGATCTTAGTTGTTTCGTGACCTCAGCTGGACACGATAAGATTACGTCATGTTGCTTAGCAACTTCTCCACTGAAAACCGCAGGCTCAGACAATTCTCGCAGACTAGACCGAGATCTTGAGGATCCTGTCTTGACCTTGTGAGCAAATTTCCTGACGTCCATGGATGAATCTGTAGAACATTTGTCCTTCTTGTCTCTCTTTCTACCTCCATTACGATTGCGGTGTTTTGGGGACAACATTCATCGGGTCGTCATATGACTCATCTTCTTCACCTTCAGTCTAAAACAGGAAAGAAAAGCAAAACGTTTTACTGAGGCTAAGGAAATTCAAATTGTCACTTTGTATAGGAGATAAGGATAAATGATTTTGTGACAAATAGCACGATCTAGGAACAACTGGTCTACCTACCTCTTATAAATGAAATAAGATGCATAAATGGTAGTGTGTCTGACTATTCCAGTCGCTGGACTCTCCCTTTCCCGCCCTATATAGGGGTTGAACCCAGGCGGGAGAAGAGAGAGGCCAGGATAAATTGCATTACCATTCCCGCCTTCTATATAGGAGGCGGGTTTGCGGGGGGGGGGGGGGGGGCGACTGACAACAACTTTTCACTTCACCCTGAAGATGACTTCCGCTTTCGCTTTGAGGGCCTCGAAACGTCAGTCACCAACAACAGTTCTTTTCAGAACTTCACAGCATACAAACTAGTGCGGACGTAAGAAAAATAAACCTCGCGGAGGTGGACAGTAGGATTTTCTCATGCACTCCACCAAACTACAACTCTCATATCTCGCCAATAGATACCTTGATGTATGTCATTCCCCACTGGGGTGATGTGGGGTCACCATTTCCTTCTCCTGTAAAGAAACAGCAAGAACACATTTACTCGATTATACAACAATTTCGCAACAGAGACGGACACTTATGTTTTTTGTATTTTGAATTCTTTTAAAACCCCACTGAATTAGGACTTGATCGCGGAGAACCAAGAATTGCCAGCAAAGGAGAATTTACGTATGCCTGCTCAGTAGACTTTCCATTTAACTTTACAATCAAATGTAATCACACCACGCAGTTGTAGGCAGCTTTGCCAAATCTTGGACATGTGTTGTTGAATGTAACCTGCGATCAGGCGTTATTTTTCTCGCGGCGGAGGGGTCAATGCGACTACAATGATTCCCTGCGGACGAGTCTCACAGACTAAATTGGAAAGTTCACATACGGCTCGCAGTGACAATTTCACGCTAATTCTTACCTGTGTTAGCTCCATTTGAAACAATTCCATATGGACTTTAAAAAAAACACAAAACAAAACAAAGACAAAGATCAGTTTCAGTACATCCAGGTGGATGGCGCATTGTATTTGAGTGTGTTTTGCACAAAGCATGCAAACGACGGCAATTAGACAAAATTGAACGTTCCGTCTCACTGCGGCCCCGTCCACACTGATGCGTTTTTGCCTATCGTCCACACTACAACGATCAAAAACAATCATCGTTTTCATAAAAAACGCAAACATTTTAAACGCTGTTCAAAGTGTAGACATTTGATAACTTAGCTCTATCTAACAGTGTGGACGGCAAAAACGGACGCTTTCGAAAAAATGTTATTTTTATGACGTAACTCCGATCCAGTCTCCTTGGAACTGGAAGGGAAAGAAAATATGGCTTTCTTTGCTTGCGAGGTTAATCGCTCTCCTAGAATTCGACCTCGTTCTCTTCAATCTTCTATTGATTACCCAGAGAAGGAAAACATGCTAACGGGGATTGTAGTGTTTTTTAATGCAAAATATTGCTGGCATCGCTCTGTTATACCTTATAAAACACATAGTGGGCGCGCCTATTTGTCACATGCGCACATAACTTTTGCTGTTTTTCAGTTATTTCGTGGCGTCAGTGTTTTTAGTGCGTGTTAGTGTGGAAGGGGAAAACGCAGTAGAGCGTTTTTGATCTTGCACTTTGGGTGAAAGGCGAAACGCATCAACGAAAACGCATTAGAGTGGATGGGGCCTGAACAAGAATATGATTACACCCTCATACACCTTTGTTTACTGTGTTTGGCAGGTATTTTAGTTGCAAAACAGCATTCATTTGCAAAATTGTTTCCCTATTTAACTGGAGTTGCAAGGTTACGGTAACATGAACAACAGTGTTACCATACCTTAAATGTGAAAACTCTGAACCCTGATCTGATGTATCCGTCTGTTAGATTGAAATGTTATGACAACATTAAAGAGAGGCATAGTGATTAATTAAATATTACAAATATTACGGGCCCCACTAAAAATCCCACTTAGCAAGCTGGGTTCCCTTATTAAATATCATCATCATCATCGTCCGTCGTCGTCATGGTATTTATAAAGAGAGTCTAAATTGCTTCATTCGAAACTGGGTATGTTGAGCTTGAATGCACTTTGAAGAGACGTGTAGAATTTCCCTGATTTTATTAAAACTTTTCTTAGTTGAATTTCCTCTGTATGTAGGAATCTTCTTTGGGCTTTTTGTCACTGATAATGGAAGGGGGCAATGTATAGACTAAACTGTGGATTTGTTCTCAAGCTTATAATTTTTAACAGCAAACACAAGCCTTACCCCAACAGATGTCTTGTATAAAACTCCACTCCCTTTTAATTCTAACTCATCTTTGACACTAATGAAAGAAAAAATAAACAAATGTAGTATGTCAATTGTGGAGTAAAGTTGCCCTGTGACAACTGCCCAGTCGATTGGGTAGGGGAGGGCAAGCAGAGGAAAGTGGGTGGCTATACACAGGCTAGGTTAAGTTATACAGGATTCTTTATAGCCAATAATTAAACAGGCTCTCACTTTCCATGTTGAACACCTGATTGCAGGTTATATTTCTCTTGACATTGATCATTGCTAAGACTCATTTTGCTGGATTTCCTATTTATTTGCTCACTAAAACAAAACAAAATAAAGACATTGCAGGTAATTGAAGTACTGCACATCAGTCATTTACTAATAGTGAGCAGTGAAACGTTTGTCTAATGCACAAGATCATTAACTCTAGCCTCTCTAGTCTCTGAGAGTACAAGCTGCAGGCTTGTACTCTCAGAAAATTGGTAAATTAACAAATAACCACCCCTACAAACATGTTATTTGTACCCAACTAGCAAGCTTGGAGAATAAAGACTAATATTTTTGCGGCATGAATCAATACAGGGAAAGAAACTGGCTGCTTGTTAGCTAACTTACACGTAGCCTTGAGAATTACCACCTTCTTCAGAACCTGCTGAAGATGTCCTGGCTGTTGGATCCTGTGGAATAAGAAAACAATTACAACCCAACTGTGTTAAAGGTGAACTGTCTTTTCTTTGTTATCATGGATCTTTAGTTAATATTGGATAAAGGTTAACATGAGCAGATGCATTATGTATCTTGTTTGTATGGATCCTGCTGTACTTGATCTATATGTCAGACCTTAGACCAATATAATTCTCTCAGTATGAACCTTGTGCTAAGAATATTTCTCTCCCCCTTGGATGGGATATTGGTTCAGGGAAGGATTTTTTTCCAGCATTGGATGGATTCTGCTGAAGGTTCGAGCAATGAGTGCAAAAATTAAGTACTAAAAATCTACCTATAGTTCGTAACACTTTATAATTATACTATTTGAAACACCTAACTGTCTTACTGACCCTATGATAAAACTCTAAAGCATTCTCGAGAAAATTAAAGTAAAACCTCATTAAAATGTTTTTAAAACATGCGTCATTTTGTTTTAAACTGGCGCAAAACGTCCATTTTAATTGAAATGTAAATAATTTTAAATCCATTTTTCTCTGGCGGGGTCAGCTTAAGGACGTTCTCGCGAAAATTTTCTAGTCGATAGATTTTTTTAAAATTTTTACAGCAGTCAGATAATAAGTTACTTGTGTCAGAAATGCAAAAAAAATGTGGGGCTCACCGACTTCGTTTCAGAGATAACGCGTGTGGAAAACTACCCTGATCTTGAAAAATTGGGGCGCGCAATTCAACATGGTTTACAGGATTTATAGTTAAAAATATCGAAGATGAGAGAAGAGAGGCAAATGATCTTAGTCATATTTTGTAGAAGTGGGTCTGTTGCGTAAAAAAATCTAGTGTTGCCAACCTTTTGAAAGACTGAACCCTGAAAACGGTGTTTGAAACCGTCGTACAGCAAAACGAAAAGCTCAAAAAGAGGCATTCGAACGTACGTGGGACAAAAAAAAAGTCGAACTTTTAATCAATAGTTTTTTTTCATTTTTTCGCAAAATGTAGATAATCGTCAACAAAAGTGATCCGTTTAAAAAAATGTGGGGGTCACCGAGCATCTAAGAGAGTTAATTGGAAGCAAAGTTAACGCGACGACTACCAGCCCTATATGTGCTCAGAAAATTTCTTCAGCCCACGTGCTCGATGCATGGCGTGGCGTGACGTTGCGACATGAATTACGTGCGCAGTAAGTATGCGCATAAACAATTAGCGCGAACGTCCTTAAGAGCTAAAGGTTTGGTAGGTTTTCGTTAGCTGCATACAGTCGAAGCTCTCGTAAGCGGACACCCTCGGGACCTCTTACGAGAATCCACATGCTGGCCGCTTACGAGAATGGTTCTTGTTAGCGGCCACTAGAGGTGTAAGGGATAAATGGCCGCTTAAGGGAGCTTAACGGACGTGGATGACGAAAAAACAAGCACTGAAATATTGTACTGTTAATACTGTAAAATCATTGTGACCAACGGTGATGTGAAGTTCATTGATAAAAGTAAGATAGAGGTTGTAAATAGGATTTTTTGGGGGTTGTCCGCTTACGGGAGCTTAAAAACAAAGAAAAATGGTTCTTGTTAGCGGCCACTAGAGGTGTAAGGGATAAATGGCCGCTTAAGGGAGCTTAACGGACGTGGATGACGAAAAAACAAGCACTGACATATTGTACTGTTAATACTGTAAAATCATTGTGACCAACGGTGATGTGAAGTTCATTGATAAAAATAAGATAGAGGTTGTAAATAGGATTTTTTGGGGGTTGTCCGCTTACGGGAGCTTAAAAACAAAGAAAAAGTCTAAATCGTAATCTCTGAAAGTGTCCGCGGCCGCTTACGGGAATGTCCGCTTACGAGAATGTAAAAATGCAGTGTTTGTATGGGAGTTAAAACGGGGTTTGCAACAAGGCGGCCGTAAGTAGAGCTGTCCGCTTACGAGAGTGTCCGTTAAGAGAGCTTCGACTGTATGTGTTCAAACTGTTACCATGCTATGAGATCTCTTTGGTTACTTTATTTTTGCCTGTATTGCTCGAATGTTTGGCAGAAACCATCTTAATTTGCCACTTCCCATTTATACATCTGGGTGGAGACATGCACTGTGAGAGTAATTAAAAATGCCTCACCCAAGAACACAATGCAATAACCTCAACCAAGGCTCAAAGCGGTGAACGCTTGATTTAAAGTCCAACTCACTAACCATTTGTGCCTATTTTAACTCAAAGACAGAGTACATGTAAGTACTAAATGCTTACAATCAAAGACTTGTATTCTTGAATCATCTCCAAATCCTCTTGATCAAGTCTCAGAGCATAATCCTGCACACCTTGCATCCAGTACTTATGAATGGCTGCACATCCACCAAGACCAATTTCATGCAGGGCATATTCCATTGCATCCTACATGAAGAAGGTAAACACGAGTCTTGACAAGTCTTGTTTGCCAACTACACTAACTATCTTATCATGTCCTTACTGACTTTATAGTGAATACTGAAAAAGCACTAGAGGCCACTGAACTTTGAATGAGAAGTTGTCTGTAATAATAAACAGCACCCTAATGGTTGCTTTGGTTTAATAACAATTGATGAGTTCTCGTTGATTAAAATATGTCATGCGACATAATCTCAATAACCAATCACAGCAATTCACGTCAACTGCAATTAAAGCACATTACAGAGCTTAAGCACAAAAGAATTTTGGGCCGCAGATCACAACTGAAGGACAACTGTTACTGTTTTTAGTGCATTTTCATCTCCAGGAATGAGTAACTAGCCTGCGAGGGCAGACAGCTTTTTCGGCTCCAGAAAAACCATCTCCCCAAAAAAAAAAAAAAAAAAAAACGTGGTCTGTCTGACCACAATTTTGTTTTGTCCGACCACGATGGTGTCTTAGTAGGAAAATGTCCTTTCAAGTGAAAAAAAATTATAAAATTTGCAGCCCTGGGTTTCAGTTTTAACGAGGCAGCTTCTAAAATGATGTTGACTTACAGGAAAACCTGTCCTCCCATTCAACGCAATATTATCCACCCCTATTCTCAAAAGATGACAGAGCTTGGTGTTGAAGTCATCAAGGATGTCTGTTAGTATCTCAAGAGAAGATTCACTGGCCACTGGAAATCAAAACAGCAGGCTTTTAACATGTTTATGCAATAATTTTTTTTTCAGAATATCAAATTAAGCTTCTTAAGGTCTGATCTCCTGGCTCACTCAATAAAGCACAACAAGAAATTCATTTCTAGGGAAGTGTCTGATGTAGTTAATTTTACCATTGGGACAATCTGGTATTTTCCTTTGTTTCAAATCCATTATCATATATAACCAAAACAAAAGGAAATACCAAATTGTACCAAGGATAAAATTTGACCAAAACACCTATCCTAGAAGCTAAGGACACAAGACTCCAGAGCAATACTTTATTTGTTACTTATTTTTGGGGTGCTTTAATTTTTGTGATTTGTTAAAAACATGTGAAATAAAAGACCCGCATTTTTTTAACATATCTTTAATGCTTTAACCATTTTTTGGCCAAATCATGAACATTAAGTCCCACAAAATATGCCTGTTGCATGTTCGCAAAATTAAGTTCCGCAAAAATACCGGTAAGTAAAGATAAGGTACTTTACTTTGGTTTTCTTTGGAGGACAAATAATACTACGTGTAATTACCTACATTACAGGTCTTCAATGCTGAATGGAGCTGCATAGCACTCTGTACGCATTGCACGCCTATAATGCTATGTGATAAGTCAAATGAAATACTATCACTGTCTTATGGTTTTGGGTTTGACTTCAACCAGGCTTCAGTCAAATATATTTCAACATTGGGCAGTTTACCGTAAAAACCCGCAGATAAGCCCCACCTTTTGCCAAAAATCTTTGCTCGAAATCGAGGGTGCGGCTTATCTGCAGGAACATTTGGAAAAGGTGCCGGAAATTTTCGTGAATTGACACTTTTATGAAAAAGTATGCAAATTAATATAATATTAAACTACAAGGGATGCAAGTTTGACAGCCCCTAAAAGCTGTTTGCAGTTTCAAGGATGGCCTATAGTTTCAACAGAATTGATACACCATGAGCGAGAAAATATCACGAGTATTCGCATGGTAGATGCAGATCATGGCCTACTGTTTCTTCCCCGTTTAGCACTTTGATGGCAAATTAGCCGAACTGATTACGAACTCTCTTGATGCAACAAGTTTATCTCCAACAGAAGGATCTCAATTCACTTTTTACGATACGATAGCAACGAAACCTGAACGCCTCCATCTTAATCTGCTTCTGATCGAATACCTGGTTACTAAGCTACGAACATTCTGCAAAGGCACGTTCTTGTTGCCGCACAAACATCCATGGGAAAACTGTGTTTAATGAAGAAATACCCGTCAAAAAATACTAGAAAAAGATCAACCATATGTCAAAGTTGGTGTTCATTATATTAAAGAGCTGAAATTGTGGCTAAGACTGAAATATTTCCATTTCAATGTTAAGCGAGTTTACATTCGATGATGAAGACTCCTGAAGACTCGACATTGGATTTCCTTTGATTTACTTTCAAAAAACTTTTTTCCCAAAATTTGAGTTGCTAAATTCAGGGCACCTGCCACGCGGGTGCATCTTATCTGCGGGTGTTTACGGTACTTTTTCTGATGCAAATTTAGAACTGCGTTGATGACAAAATAACAACTGACAAAATTAAAGTCTTTTTAAAAACTCACTATCAAATCCTGCCATCGCACATAAGGTAGCCACAGACCTCATCAACAAATGTCTGTTGGAGGCACTGTCTAGCTCAGCACATGTTAGATTGGCATGTGATCCATGAGGGCTGCAACAAACAAGTGTAAAAATATATAATTATATTAGTTATTAGATTTCAAAGTTATTGGTCGTTCCGAGGTTGCATAGGGAACTGGTGCGAGCTTCAACTTTTTGTCAAGAGTGGTCATTTGACCAAGTCTGATGCCTTGACGTTAAACAGAGACCAAGTTATGGACCTTAAAACATGGTTCAAAATCGATACAAACATCTCTTATTTTGAGACAGCGTCCCCCAAAACCATTTTAAAAACTCTTTAAATTTAGAATCAGTTTCGTGACAACATTAAAATCCTGCCATGGACCTACTGTTTGGAAGAAGCCGAGATGAAAATCATCACCATGTTTTCTCATTTTTAAGTGTATCACAGAATCATGAAAAATTTAAGAGTTTGTATGGTTTTGGAGGACGCATAATCAAAATAAAAGACGATTGTAGGGATTTTGAACCATGTTTCATGGCCCATAACTTGGTCTCTGTTAAACTCAAAAGCACCAAACTTGGTCAAATGACTAATCTCGGCATGCTTTTTCATGGGGTGGTGTCAGTTTATCGATTGAGTAAAGGTTAAAACTTGCCCCAGTTCCCTGCGCAACCTTGGAACAGCCAATACAAAATAAATAATGCTAATTTGTCTCTGAACAAATGTGTCTGACTCCCAAGAAGTATACAAAACAAGAAAAGGTCAGGAGTCTCATTACCTGATAGTTTCCTTTGCTCTTGAGAGGATGGTAGTTTGGGTTGGTGGTGTGACAATTCCTTGAGTAGAGCAGAATCGCTTTGGTTTGGGTGGGTGTGCAGGAAGAGAAGATGCTTCTACACCCTCGGACTTCTGATAAAAAGGTAACTCAGATATATCAAGAACTTTTTATTTAACAATCATATTAATAAATATTATATGAAAGACAGTTCAAACAAGAAATGAATAAAATTATCTTTGTAATAGGCACACAATGTAAGCAATAATATTGCATATAGTTTAGCCTGAAAAAATTCAAGATTACTACTTCTATTCTAACAGGATATGAACCTATGTTCCCTGCAACACCAGTACATTGGCACTCTACTACTGCACTACTCTACCCCTTGCATAAAATTTGTCTGTATCTATTAATTTATACACCTGGATGGAGAGACGCACTATGAGGCTGAGTTAAGTGTCTTCTTAAAAACACAATGCAGTTAGCCTCGCCTGGCTTTGAACCCAAGAATGCTCATTCCGGAGTCCAGCTTACTAACCATAAGCCACCATGCCTCCCAAAGACACAAAGCTTATTACTTTTGAACTGAAATGACTGATCTGCCTCGTGCCACAAGTTAGACGATAAAGGAAGGTCTGCTGATTGTATCAAAATTTATACTAGGTAATTTTATTGAAAAAAAGTCGACAATCTGTTAACTTACCGCTCCTTCTCCATGTTGATGTTGTGCTGCCATCAACATTAGCCGCATGCGTCTTTTGTGATGTTGTAGCTCAATACAATGTAGTGTTAAGTTCTGCGAGTGTTTGTCAAGTGGAGGTTTAACAGATGCCATGAACTTTGCAGGCAGTCTACAATACAAACAAAATAACACTCCAGTTGGTATTGTATAAGACAACCTGAGAGTTAATAAACTTACGGTCCCGGTCTTACTCAGCAAATAATTGCTTTTAGCATATATTTTACATTAGAAGTGTAAATTTCAGAGGTGAATTCAAGAATGGGACATTCTGATTGGTCGAGAAGCTCAGACTATGACACAATATTCACCACGCTAGGCGGTGAATATAGCATTTCAAGGCTTGGCTACTAAGCCATGCCAACTTTGCCATCCAGGCAAGTGAACATGGGGGTGTTTGCTGAATGAATTTTTTCGCTCATTTGAAAGAAATCACTTATCACAACAAGTCCTGGATGTTTAAAACATTGGGAATTTTGCCAGTAAACTACCAACTAAGGTTTCTGGACCGAAATATTTGAAGAGATGGGTAGGCATTAGAATTGATCGTAAACAAGGTGGTTTTGGAGATCACACGCGGCCATGAGAAACTCAGCCAGATCAATTGAGCAAATGAAACATTATTCAGTTCTCTTCTGACTGGAGCTGCTCATTTTGAGAGGAATCACACAACTGTTCAGAAGTTACCAACGATTAAACAAAGGTACCAGACATCTTTCTTTTCTGTAGGAAGTGTTTGTTTTGTCCCGTTTTATTGCTTTAACTTCGGATTCACTCAGTGAAATGAACTAGTTTACACGTTTGCAATCGAGCACTTGTGTCTGTTATTTTCATGTTTTCTACTCTAATTTTGCAATCCTTGATATTCACCTCTGAAAATTATACTAAAACAATTATTCGCCTCAGGCTCAGTGATTATTTAGTAAATAAACCCCTTCAGGCGGCTGGTATATTGGAGGATAATGCCCGAGGCTGAAAGATTGTCAAAAAATGAACAGTTGGCCGAGAAGCGAAGCTTTGAGGGCAACTGTGAAATTTTGAGGACAATCTTTCAGCCAAGGGCATTATATATCCTCCAATATACCAGCAAGCCAGAAAGGGGTTTATTTATTTTATAACCCTCCAATTTATTCCTACAATGCGCCTCATCGCCAGTAAATTTATAGGAAAAAAACCTACGTAATAAACCCGGCTTAACTCTGGTTGAAACAAATGCAAGTTGATTGGTTTACGTGATTATTAACTCTGTGATTTCATTAAAAGTTGGAATTGAATAAGGTGACTTCATTTGTTTGTTTTGTGCCTGCCTAAAAAATCGGGCGACGGATATCAAATCGGACAGGGTATATTCGCTGATACCCGTCGTCTGATTTTGTACCGCGTGATGCGTTTTGTCCAATGAGCGCGCTTAAAAAATAATGGGTGGGTTATAATGTTGAATAATCCCCTTGACTTAGTCTCAGGGATTATTCAACAATAATCACTTTGCCTTTGGAGAATAATTGTTAAATATGGGACAGCAGGACTGGGGCACAAGAGAAGAAGCACTGTCAGAGTAAAGTATCTTGTCCACGAAACACATTACAGTGACCCCAGCAAGCACCCGGACCACTGCTAAAGTTCTAAGGTTACTGTGTCTCCGACAAACACTGTTTCAGGAATGACAAAATTCCTTGAAAAGTTTTCTTACATGCTTGTTAAGGAATTAAGAAGAAAATTTACTACAAACATTAGAGAAAAAAATACACATTGTATTTTATATGGCTGACTGCAGGACTGCAGGAGCAGCTTTATAAGACGAATATTAACCATAGTTAGTATCTACTAACTATGTATTAACTGGCCAGGTATTTTGAAATCTAGTCGAATCTCCAGATCTGAGATCTCCAACCTCCAAGACCTTGTTACCAATCAACCATATCCCTTCCAATATCTTTCCATTCTCTCCCTGTCAGATGTTTAGATCAGCTGATTCTTATTCCCCACACTCTACGACTTAAGCCCCTGTGAGAAGCGATCTAGGACATGACATATAAAAGGTGCTAAATATGTGTCGGTGTGATTGATAGGGACAGTTCTTGTGGTCACTGGGTTTCTCTCACTTACTCGTCCTTGGGTGGAAAATGTTCCGAGGAAGGCTGATGTAGTCTTGGCACTTCATATTCTGCTGGTTTAGGTTCCGTTATTTCGATGTGGAGACCGGGTGTTTTGGGTATAGGAGGGTCAATTTCTCCCCAATGCTCAACACCGCTCGAAGTGGCCGCCATATTGATTGTCGTTGGCGTAAAAGTACTGGGGAGACTATTACTTAGGCCACAACGGCCGTTAAGAAGACGCCTGGCGAAATTCTTTCTCGCGTGACAGGTCTGAGATCGTGAAATGCAAGGAAGCTTTGTGCGAACGGTTCTTTATTTTTGCCAAACAGTGACCTAACATGGAGTCCGTGAAAAACGTGAACAATGAAAACTCGCCACTTCTTCACTCTGGCTCATCGAGGCCGATTTATTCCAGAAGTCTGTCGCAAGAGGAAGCAATTCTTGAACTTTCCAGGTCAAAAGAAATGGCCGCAAAGTACAGATTGTACGGCAGAAGATGGTACATGCTACTGGTGCTTTTTGTCCTCAATGCATCTAATGCAATGGTGAGTCATTGTAGAGGAACTGTTATAATAAGTTATTGGCTGACATTAAAGGAGTGAGAACGAGATTGTTATCTACCCATAAAACTCAATCACAAGATCAAGGTGGAATTATGTTAAAAACTAGTAGTATAAATCAGAGATTAGAGGAGTTCGTTCGACCTAACATAGAGCGAAAATGTTTCTGCGATCTGGTCGTTGATAGTTGCCACGCTAATTTGTTCTGCATGAGATCGAGGCTATCTGTGGCTGATAGTCCAAGATGGCATCCAAACGCTGAAATGATACTACATTGTGATCAATACCCAAAGCACTGATCCATAAGAACTGCAGGACTGATTTAGGACAAACGACACAATTAGTATGTGCTCTCCTTTGCTAAACGCAATTATATAACTATTTATCTATTGCTTCATGTTCAAACTAACGTATCAGTCAATAATTTTTCCAAGTGAGATCGTGGCCCCCGGGCAAACTCCCGGGCATTTGACTTTTTTCAAAATGTCTGATCAAATTCCCCACTATGTGGGCCAGTTGCATGGTCCAATGCCCCACAGGTCAGGGCTGAAATGTCATTGTGAGTTGGGTTTTCTCATTAACACTTGGTCTAAACGGACACTCATGCCCAATTAATCAGCCAATTTTAATACAGTCGAAGCTCTCGTAAGCGGACACCCTCAGGACGTGAAAAAAGTGTCCGTAACTGGAGCTGGCCACTTACGAGAATGGTTCTCAAAAGCGGCCACTAGAGGTGTAGGGGATATATGGCCGCTTATGGGAGCTTGCCCAGCTAACAATAACCGGTCGGTCGGTCGGTCGGTCGGTCAGTCGGTCAGTCAAATTTTGGCTTTCGAGACTCCCACCACTCACCCATAGATGCCAAGTCTCACACTTTTGGCGTGAGACTCACTCTTTTTGACCTAATCTCACGCAACCACGCCATTCAGACAAAATATCACGCTTTTTTTAAAATACTACAACTAGAGGAAAAAGTCTTATTAATTATACACTTTCAGCTGTACTTTGGTAGAGATGAACGCTAATCGAGTAGGGAAGAGTTTAAAAACAACAAATGCTTGCCCATAATGAAGGAGATTGCTTCTCTACAACTTACTTTTTTAAAATTTTTTGGGGGAATATACCCCCAGACCCCCCTAGAAGTTACCACCTCTGGGTCTCACTAATGCTCCTTTAGGGCAATTCAATTTCTCACTCCATGCCAGCCAAAAAACTTGGCATCTATGCTCACCCCCTCAGAATTTCCAATGACCTTCCTTGGGGTGGGAATGGATATTTTCTGGAACTGCTCAATTTGATAAATGAATTACATTTGATTTGTTTATTACACTAATCAGTTGCTTTTTCTCTCTCTACAAGTTATGGTTGAGCTTTGCCCCCATAGCCGATCGCTCTGCGTCATATTATGGCAAGAGTTTAGATGCCATCAACTGGCTTTCCATTGTTTACCTCCTTTGTTTTTTATTGTTTGGCTTGGTAGCGGTTTGGATTCTTGATGTCCTTGGATTAAGAACAGGGGTAGGAGTTAATTAGCTTCATAAGTATGATGAATACTTTATTAAAGGCCATGAACTATTGATGACTAGTCTTGGACTCTATGTTAAAAAGATTTATCATCATCATCATCAAAACAACACAGTTTTATGACACCAACAGTGTGAAATGAATGAATGAGATGTTAGTCAAATGGACTAACAGATCACATTAGCACCCATTTATACTCCTGGGTGGAAAGATCTAGTGGAAATATGAGAGTCATGTGTCTTGTCTTTATCCCAGCCAGTGCTCAAACATGGACCACTCAACCTACTGCACCTTGCTGGTGTAGTTACTGTTAGTAGATTGCATTCTTTACAAAAGTGCTGATATACTACTAACAGTAGAACCCCGGTAACTCAAACTCGGATAACTCGAACAACCCCGCTAACTTGAACTGACTCTCATTTCCCTTGTACCTACTTTTCAGTCATTTTTACTCGGTTACTTTGAAAACCCTGCTAACTGGAACTGTTTTTCGTTTCCCTTCAGAGTTCGAGTTACCGGGGTTCTGCTGTAGATGGGAAGATTGATCCCCAGGGTAGATGAGGATGAGACTTAAATAGAGGCCGTAGGGTTATTAAATATGGTTTTTTTATCCTTCGCGTTCAGGTTCTTTTAGGAGCCTGGCTGAATGCAATTGGTGCGGCAGTCAGGATGCTTAGTGGATTTAGTTTTGTTCCCCAAGACACCAAGTTCATTGTAGCAATGATTGGTCAGACCCTTGCAGCACTAGCTCAGCCCTTTCTTCTTGGTTCACCTACAAAGCTGGCTGCCCTGTGGTTTGGAGCGGATGAAAGGACTACAGCTAACATGATAGCATCACTGAGTGAGTTTGTTTTAAAGTTTCCTTTTAACCCATTGACCCCTGTGCTGCCTGAAACCCCCTGTGCGAAAACCACCCCTAAAATGCCTGTGCCACCCATAACTGCCCGAAAAAAGCGCATTGTGACAAATGCCCTTTCCCTCCCTCCCTGGAGACTTATTGGTTCTCCTATTATTATATTCCTTCAATTTGCCTGAAGCTCTTGCTTGTAGAAACTTTTGCATTTTCTTAAACTTGCTCTTGTTTTAGTCTGAACAAATGTGTGGATTTTTAAATAATTCTAGGTAAAAAATCCAGTCCTTAGAGGGGTAGGCCATTTACAGTGTGCACCATGCTGCAGTCTTTAAGCCCTTAATACATACCCCTATTTCATGCCAAAATATTTCTAGCACCTTATTTTTGACTAAAAGTGTTAAGTCTCTGGCCCTACTACAAGAATTAAATGGTACTGGTTAGTATAGACTATATGTAGCCATACCCACCTGTTTTTCCTTCGGGGATTGAGGGTGGGGGGGTACGACTGGTAATTATTGGCACATATTCTTATGCAAACCAGTTTTAATTTTAAATTTCTTTTATACTAGGTAATCCTATGGGTGTTATGGTGGCTAATGCAATAGCACCAGTTATTGTCAAAGATAAATCAAAGATCCCTTTCATGGTATGTTCTTTGATGCAATTTTTTTTTCATAGACTCTAAGGTATTTAATTGCTAAATACAACTCATTAATTATTTTACAGCTAGTTGCTTCAAATACAGTTAGACCCTGATACCTTATTGTTACTTATTTTCGCGGGATTAATTTCGCCAAAAAGGAACCGGCATATTTCGCGGCACCTAATTTTCGCGATTTGGCCAAAAATCCCTATTTAGCATAAAAAATACAATAGAAAACGTTTGAAATAAATTTTCGCGGGTCTTTAATTTCGCGATTTTTTGAAGATCGCGAAAATCGCGAAAATTAAGTCCTGTGAAAATAAGTAACAATAAGGTAGTACAAACACCATAAAGGGGTTACAATAATATTTAAGTATCTACTATAATATTGTAACTTAATAACAGTAGTAAAGTGGTTCTATACATTATTTGGCATGCTATAATGAAGTAAAAAGAATAGGTTCTTAGCAGGGGCAAAAATTTAACTCTAACCATTATTGACATGCCCATATGTAAAGGAGGTTTTTAATTTTACTCCAATAAATGAGATGTAAAATGGAGTTTGTGTGGAGTTTGTGTGGAATTATCAAATTCCCCTTCCCATCTCCTCTTTATACCCACCTCCCCTCTGGATGGTCTGGTAGTGGAATTTATTTATTAAACATGATATTGGTAGTGCACATTAATATTAATATTAAAATATTATTTCTCTTTAACCCCCAATAAGTTTTTCATTGTTTCCCTCTGTAGCTGGAAATGTTCTCAATTCCTGCCTTTCTTGGAGTTGTCATGGCAACTTTTGGAGTGTGCAGTAGCACCCCTCCCACTCCACCCACAGCATCAGCAGAATCAAAATCAGAGCCTTTCTTTGTAGGCCTCAAAAAGGTGAGATGTTTTGCTATAAAGGACAACTTGGAATAGAGTAAAGCAACTGGAATGCAGTAAAGACAGATTACTTTTTAAAACACAAAAACAGCTGCTAGGAATAAATAATATGTGCCTCACACTTCTGAACATTTATAGTGTTGTTTTACCTTGTCGCTAAGTGATATCAATCTCGCTGCTGTGAGCTATGTGTGTAGTAAGTTGAACTGAGCTTGCAGCTTCCAGTACTGAACTGATACCAGTTTTGTAATTTTAAATATTAAGCATTGGGATGGCTATTCATTACCGACCACTGGGCTATATCTATGTGTGCAGTAAGTTGTACTGAGCTTGCGCTTCCAGTACTGAACTGAATACCAGTTTTTATATTTTAAATATTAAGCATTGGGATGGCTATTCATTACCACCCACATAAAAGGTTATCAGTTACCATAAATATCTATACACTTAGTACACTTTTTGAAATCTCCCTACAAAAGCATCTTCACAACATTTGGTCAGCTTTTTCAGTCTAAAAGGGGCCATTTGAGATGCCACTATAAAGCTCCAAAATGACTAAAGTTATTTTGAAGGGTGCATCTTCAAGTCCAAATTTGTAATACTGTAAAGCAGACATAGTCATTGATGTACTGTTCAGTAGCTTTCATTTTAATCATAGCACACTGGTTGGAGGTTCATCTACAGACCTAAAAGTTAGAACCACCTTGTATGGCGTAATAAACATTTACAGTACCATTTAAAAATGGTACTGTACATGCACAATTCACACTATTCAAAATTGTTATAACAGTCTTTTTATACATCATAAACAACAGACTGTGGCCACAGCGTACCCAAATTCAGTTGCTCGATCTTGTTATTCTGTATATTTCAGGTGTTACGGAACAAACCTTACCTAGTGTTGATGGTGGCATTTGGTACTGGGATAGGCCTTTTTACTTGCTTTCAAACACTTCTGGAACAGATAATCTGCCCACAAGGATATAGTGATGTTAGTATGGACTATTTATTTCTTCCAAATCTTACAAATGCTGTCTTGGTATCACTAAATTGTAGAACAAGAGTTAATTTAAGTTAGTAGAAACTCAGCTCAAAAGTGTTCTATTGGAAATCCGTGAAAGGGTTAGACAGAGAGATGCACCAAAAAAACTTATTTAAACTGTCCACGCCCTCTTATTTTCGCCTTTTCTTCTATGAGCGATACGGAAAACCGGGATCGGGAAATGAGTCGCGAGAGCCGGACGCGTAGCTCAAATTTAAGCGCGAGGGGCCAGAGGGCAGGAAACGAAAAATCATCTCTTTCCATGTAATATTTTCAATTGATTTTTGGTCTTCAAAGTGCAAAAACAACGTTATATTGTAGGTTTTGGACTGCAATCCTTTAGAGTTTCTACTAAAACGAATTAGACTACTCGGGGCCCTCATTTTCTATGAGCAATAGTCAACCCGGCTGCGCCTCGTTGACTATTCGCTCATAGAAAACTTGGAATGCTCGTAGTCCTAAATTTGTTAATTAGTCTTAAAATCCTTTGAGCAGCTAACTTGTAGCCTGGTAAAGACATTTGGTGAATAGGGTTTGGGGTGGAAAAGGGTTAGAAGAAAAAAAGGCGAGAGGTTTTGGTGCATCTCTCTGTCTAACCCTTTTCCCTCTTTTCTCTTTTCACTCACCGTTCTCCATGCAGCTCCCCAAGTATCCAAATGCCTGGGAGAGGCTACTAACTCTGAGCCCTTGTACAGTACTATACAAATAATTTGTTTGTGTTTCTTTACTCTTTTAATGCCCATTAAAGTTTGTCTTCTGGATAGCACCCTAAATAAACTGACCCCCTTGATTAAGAAAAACCCCTCGACTGAATGCCCCCTCCCCATTTAATCCATAGTTTAGAATAAGCTCCACAGGCACTTGTTTTGTTAACATGACATGATATCTATAAAGAGAAACACACTGTTTATTGCTATGATTGTTTTAGTCCATGGCTGGTACAGCGGGTGCTGTCTTGATAGCAACTGGTCTGGTTGGAGGTGGACTAGCAGGTGTTTATGTTGACAAGACCAAGAAGTTTCAAGAAACGGCCAAAATTTCATATGGATTAGCAGCTATATCCTGCTGCTTGCTCACAGTTGTAAGTTCAACCCTTTTCAATAAACATTGAAATTCCTCTTACTGCTTCCAGATGTTGTTTTTAACTGTTCTTAGGAGAATCTGATGTTCAATCAATGTTGACTATGCTGTCTTTTTTGTAGGTAACCCATTTTTCGGGACAACCTGCTCTTGTTGTGGCTTGTTTTGGTTTGTTTGGCTTTTTTTCATTCGCTCTCATGCCTGTCTGTTTGGAAGTCGGTGTGGAGTGTACCTACCCTGTCGCTGAAGCAACAAGTGCAGGACTGCAGTGGATGGCAGGGTACTGTGGTTATTATTTGCTGAAAACATTGCAACATTTTTAGGGCTCAAAATAATGGCCAGTCAACAGACAATGTCCAGTCAAGATGACAATTTGTTCGGTAAAAGTTTCGATGTGCCAGTCATTTTGACCGGTCACGTACATGGCTTTTAAAATGATAACTGATGACCTGAAAAAATCAATAAGTTGAACATTTTTTATGCAAATTAAAATTTTATATTTTAAGCGTCAACTTTTGAAAGTTCGAACGACTTTTTGATTGAATTGTCGCTATCACATCTTACATCAAGTTCTAAGCGATCTTTTCAAGAAATTCTAGCCAACATGACAAACAACTGTCCGAAAATTATTTTGAGCCCTGATTTTCAGTACAGAGAATATTAAACTGAAACCTTTTTTTCCCTTTTTTCCCATTCAGTCAAGCTACTGGAGTGGTCTTCATATTAGTATGCCAAGCTCTAGAGGTTCCCAGACATTTTAAAAACTCAAAGTGTCAGCAGAAATCAGAAGACGGAAAAGTCCCTGATCTTCAATATGCCATGTATTTCATGACAGCAGCTGCTGTTGCCATGGCATTTCTCATGATCTGTGCATTCTTTCCTCCATACAAACGCCTTGAAATGGAGAGAAGAAGAGCGGCACAAAAAATTCTTCAAGGAGGTGGACAACAAAGACTTCCTTCCATACCTAGTCCGTCTGATACAGACGGTGGGCATTCACCAGAGATATAACAATTTAGTAATCCATTATAAGGCAATTGTAAAGGCCGATTTTTACTGGGTATAGGCATATGCACGTAAGAAGAACAAACCCCGAGGGGGGACTCCTATATGAAACGGACAGGGATGCTCGCCAGAAATTTTGAAAAGAACCCCTAAAAGAGACCAATCTGGGTGTGGCTCAAACTTTTCTTGACCCTTAAAAGATACCAAAAAACTAGGAATAGAATTCATATTTGTATTATTTCTTCGTGTGACCCTAAATGAGACCATTATGGCTAGAATATTGGCGTTTTGCCTGGGACACCCTAAGCAGACCAAATCCGAAATTTACCCCCTGCGAGACGATGGCATCCCCGTTCTTTCATTGCGTTCCCCCCCCCCCCAGGGCACACCCTCTTTCCTTGTCAAGACAAAGGAACAAGCAAAGAACAATGAACAATTTTGTTTGTTTTTTGTGCTTATGCTAACACTTATGCCATGTTGATTAGAGCGGTTTTCACTTGAGTGTCGAAAGTAAATTGCGTTTGCTTTTGTTTACTACGCTCAGCGATTGGCTTTAAAATCTCGCGCCACTTTCTCAGCCAATCAGAACTAAAACCAAAACCAATCGTGACTCGCTCGCGCACGTTTTCCCGCGCTTCGTGCCGGTTACATGTATTTGCTTCAAGTTTTGATTGGTTCACTGGATTGTCCGTGTCTTTTGTGATTGGCCGAAGTAATTACATTGGTTTTGGTTTTACGACACTCAATTGAAAACTGCTCTACTAGTGAGGACAGCATAAGAAGAATGAGTGTGCCTGTTCTTCTTATGCGCTCATGCCTGTGCTTATGCCCACTGAACCAAGCTTCAAGCGACGTTGGTAGGCCATAGGTCAATTTAAGGCCGTTAAAGGGACTGTGTCACGAATTTAAGCCAAATTAAGGCATGGGAAAATGGCCTTCAAGTTGAGTGAAATATAAAAATTACCTCTTAAAACAGTGAAGGGGATATTTCGATAGCACAAAAAAACACAAGAAGGTACGGATGGTCAGAAATGACGAAGATTGAAACGGATTGCGATATGGGTTTTTGAAATATTATTGGGCTGAACAGTTTTCAAAGTTAATCTCGTTTGCTTGTTACTTTAAATTTTATCGCCCGGGAGACAAGGTTGGTTACAATGAAGCTATGGTTTTGTCATTTAGATCCATAGAAGTAATTTCTTTGCAAACATTAGGATTCATAGCAAGTATTTGGCAAAACTATTAAATAAAATAAACTTCAATCAGCCGTGACACAGTCCCTTTAATTATAGCTAAAGAAATTTAAACGCCTTTCTCGGAAAGAGAAACGTTCCTGTGAGAGCCGAGTTCTTGCAGAAAGCAGGGAAATATAAATTAAAGGGTTTGTTAGAGTGTTATTCTCAGAGCCTGACTTCTCCTCTAAAGCCCGGGCCAAAAGAGGATGAGAGTTTTCGTCAACTCGCATCGACTGTCATCAACCTGGGCCAAGCAAGGAAAAACTCTCATCGACTATCATGAAAAATTTGAGCCAATCAAAGGCGATGAGAATGCGTGAGAGTTTCAGGCCAAACGAGAACTCTCAACAACTCTCATCCTCGTTTGGCCGGGGTTTAACAGAAACTTTGGAATGATAGGGACTGGGATAAAAAACGATGTAGACAAAATACCTCATGAATTTATACATAGTTTTAAAAAAAAAAAAAAAAAAAAAAAAAACAAAAAAAAAAAAACAAAACAAAAACACATACACTTTAGTTATGAATTAAATTAAAAGTACGCCGTCTCATTAGGTGGTTATGTTAAGTTTGATTATTTTCTACTGCAAAGAGTATGGTTGTTCAGGACTGGAGTCTTAAGTTTGACTTCTGTTACTTTCTTTAATCTTACACGGGTAGCCATTGCATTTAAAATTTATGTAATAGCAGTAGATTATTTTTAAAGTGAAAGAGAACGATAAAACCCTAAAAGGAGAAAACCAATGTGATAGTTAAAATTTGTTATTTATCCAAAAACAAATAAACAAATAAACGTAGAGTTAGCTTGCAGTTTTGGTAAAATGAAATATTAAGAATACAATTAAGTGCCTGCCTCATTGCCAGATGCCGCTGTATTTACTCGGTAAAGAAAGAGAAAGTAGGGAGTGCAGGGCTTGAACAATCCCACAACTCCACACGCACTGAGCACGAGTAATGAGCAAAGCTTGGGGACAGATTTAGTCGATTTAGTACTCAGTGTATATCACTTCATTAAAAGCATATCAAACCAAAACAAAAAGGCTAAAAAGGGCAATAATGTAGTCAACAAGTCTACTTAAGGTTTCAGCACATTATTGCTTAAGACTTTGTTTCACTTTTTTGTGGTAATAATATGTCTATTAATTGATGAGACAATAAAAGCATAGGAAAGCTATGTACAGCAGTTGAAACTCTCTAAACAGATTAGTTCATAAGATTCCAGTGTCAAACACACAAAGCGTATTTTGAAAAAAAATAAATTATTTGTAACTTGTTTTGTACTTCAATGCTACGTTACCGACTAGCAAGGTCTTTGTTTTGTACTTGATTGTTACGTTTTTAAGTAGCGTATTCATTGCATTGTTTTGTGTTTGATTGTTACGTTTCTAAGTAGCGCGCTCGTGGTTTTGTGTTTGATTGTAACGTTTAAGTAGCGCGCTCGTTGTTTTGTGTTTGATTGTTACGTTTCTAAGTAGTGCGCTCGTTGTTTTGTGTTTGATTGTTACGTTTCTAAGTAGCGCGCTCGTTGTTTTGTGTTTCATTGTTACGTTTCTAAGTAGCGGGCTCGTTGTTTTGTGTTTGATTGTTACGTTTCTAAGTAGTGCGCTCGTTGTTTTGTGTTTGATTGTTACGTTTCTAAGTAGCGCGCTCGTTGTTTTGTGTTTGATTGTTACGTTTCTAAGTAGCGCGCTCGTTGTTTTGTGTTTGATTGTTACGTTTCTAAGTAGCGCTCTCGTTGTTTTGTGTTTGATTGTTACGTTTCTAAGTAGCGCGCTCGTTGTTTTGTGTTTGATTGTTACGTTTCTAAGTAGCGCGCTCGTTGTTTTGTGTTTGATTGTTACGTTTCTAAGTAGCGCGCTCGTTGTTTTGTATTTGATTGTTACGTTTCTAAGTAGTGCGCTCGTTGTTTTGTGTTTGATTGTTACGTTCCTAAGTAGCGCGCTCGTTGTTTTGTGTTTGATTGTTACGTTTCTATGTAGTGCACTCGTTTTGTGTGTTTGATTGTTACGTTTCTAAGTAGCGTTTCTAAGTAGCGCGCTCATTGTTTTGTGTTTGATTGTTACGTTTCTATGTAGTGCACTCGTTGTTTTGTGTTTGATTGTTACGTTTCTACGTAGTGCACTCGTTGTTTTGTTTTTAATTGTTACGTTTCTAAGTAGTGCGATCATTGTTTTGTGTTTGATTGTTACGTTTCTAAGTAGTGCGATCATTGTTTTGTGCTTGATTGTTACGTTTCTAAGTAGCGCGCTCACTGTTTTGTGTTTGATTGTTACGTTTCTAAGTAGTGCGATCATTGTTTTGTGTTTGATTGTTACGTTTCTAAGTAGCGCGCTCATTGTTTTGTGTTTGATTGTTACGTTTCTAAGTAGCGCGCTCACTGTTTTGTGTTTGATTGTTACGTTTCTAAGTAGTGCGATCATTGTTTTGTGTTTGATTGTTACGTTTCTAAGTAGCGCGCTCACTGTTTTGTGTTTGATTGTTACGTTTCTAAGTAGTGCGATCATTGTTTTGTGTTTGATTGTTACGTTTCTAAGTAGCGCGCTCATTGTTTTGTGTTTGATTGTTACGTTTCTAAGTAGCGCGCTCACTGTTTTGTGTTTGATTGTTACGTTTCTAAGTAGCGCGCTCATTGTTTTGTGTTTGATTGTTACGTTTCTAAGTAGATTTTTTGTGTTTGATTGTTACGTTTCTAAGTACGCGCTCCTTGTTTTGTGTTTGATGGCCCCTTTTTTAAGTAGCGCGCTCATTGTTTTGTGTTTCATTGTTACGTTTCAATTTAGCGCGCTCAATTTTTTTGTGTTTGATTGTCTCGTTTCTAAGTAACGCGCTCACCAGTTGTGTTTGACTGTTACGTTTCTAAGTAGCGCGCTCATTGCTTTGATTTATATTGTTACGTTTCTAAGCAGCGCGCTCATTGTTTTGATTTTGATTGTTATGTTTCTAAGTAGCGCGCTCATTGTTTTGATTTTGATTGTTACGTTTCTTAGTAGCGCGCTCATTGTTTTGTGTTTGAGTGTTAGGTTTCTAAGAAGCGCACTCATTGTTTTTTTGTTTAATTGATACATTTCTAAGTATCGCGCAAATTGTTTTCTGTTGAATTGATACGTTTCTAAGTAGAAACTTTTGTGTTTTATTATTCCACTGTTGCGCCATTTTACGATATAAGGGGAAAAGAACGCGCAAAACATGCCACGTTATTGCGCTGTAGAACAGGGCAAAAATACGGACGTACAAACTTACGTAATACACACCCAAACTTAGTGGAATAATCAATATCTTATTCGATGGTTTAACAGTTAATACGAGGGGACATTTACGATTCTAAGTTGCACGCTCATTGCTTTGTGTTATTGTCACGTTTCTAAGTAGCGCGCTCATTGTTTAGTGTTTGATTGTTACGTTTCTAAGTAGCACGCTCATTGTTTAGTGTTTGATTGTTACGTTTCTAAGTAGCACGCTCATTGTTTTGTGTTTGATTGTTTCGTTTCTAAGTAGCCCGCTCATTGTTTTCTGTTTGATTGTTACGTTTCTAAGTAGCGCGCCCACTGTTTTGTGTTACATTGTTACGTTTCTAACTAGCACGTTCATTGTTTAGTGTTTGATTGTTACATTTCTAAGTAGCGCGCTCATTGTTTATAATAATAATAATAATAATAATAATAATAATAATAATAATAATAACTTCATTTAACGAGGGTAAAAACACTTTACTGTTAAAAACTGAGAAACTAGTAGCCCTCACTATATTATACAATTTAAATGACTAAAAACAAAATACTACAATAGAGTTTAACTTAAGAAATAGAGAAATGGTCGAGGCCTACGTATGATTCCTTAAGGTAATTTACATAATTACTTTTAAAAAACTTAACATTCTGACTAGATCTAATGTTAGTAGGGAGCTTATTCCACTCTTTCATTGCCGTGACTGCAAAAGTTCTTCATCCCTCGGTTTCACGCGAGTATTTCGGGCATCTCAGGGTTATGCTTCCATGCCTCGACTGTCTCGTAGAAATATCACTAACCCATTTCTAAGTAGCGTGCTCATTGTTTTCTGTTTAAATGTTACATTTCTTAGTAGCGCGCTCATTGTTTTGTGTTTGTCTGTTACGTTTCTAAGTAGCGCGCTCATTGCTTTGATTTTGATTGTTACGTTTCTAAGAAACGCACTCATTTTTTTGTGTTGGATTGTTACGTTTCTTAGTAGCGCGCTCATTGTTTTGTATTTGAGTGTTAGGTTTCTAAGAAGCGCACTCATTGTTTTTTGTTTAATTGATACATTTCTAAGTATCGCGCAAATTGTTTTCTGTTGAATTGATACGTTTCTAAGTAGAAACTTTTGTGTTTTATTATTCCACTGTTGCGCCATTTTACGATATAAGGGGAAAAGAACGCGCAAAACATGCCACGTTATTGCGCTGTAGAACAGGGCAAAAATACGGACGTACAAACTTACGTAATACACACCCAAACTTAGTGGAATAATCAATATCTTATTCGATGGTTTAACAGTTAATACGAGGGGACATTTACGATTCTAAGTTGCACGCTCATTGCTTTGTGTTATTGTCACGTTTCTAAGTAGCGCGCTCATTGTTTAGTGTTTGATTGTTACGTTTCTAAGTAGCACGCTCATTGTTTAGTGTTTGATTGTTACGTTTCTAAGTAGCACGCTCATTGTTTTGTGTTTGATTGTTTCGTTTCTAAGTAGCCCGCTCATTGTTTTCTGTTTGATTGTTACGTTTCTAAGTAGCGCGCCCACTGTTTTGTGTTACATTGTTACGTTTCTAACTAGCACGTTCATTGTTTAGTGTTTGATTGTTACATTTCTAAGTAGCGCGCTCATTGTTTATAATAATAATAATAATAATAATAATAATAATAATAATAATAACTTCATTTAACGAGGGTAAAAACACTTTACTGTTAAAAACTGAGAAACTAGTAGCCCTCACTATATTATACAATTTAAATGACTAAAAACAAAATACTACAATAGAGTTTAACTTAAGAAATAGAGAAATGGTCGAGGCCTACGTATGATTCCTTAAGGTAATTTACATAATTACTTTTAAAAAACTTAACATTCTGACTAGATCTAATGTTAGTAGGGAGCTTATTCCACTCTTTCATTGCCGTGATTGCAAAAGTTCTTCATCCCTCGGTTTCACGCGAGTATTTCGGGCATCTCAGGGTTATGCTTCCATGCCTCGACTGTCTCGTAGAAATATCACTAACCCATTTCTAAGTAGCGTGCTCATTGTTTTCTGTTTAAATGTTACATTTCTTAGTAGCGCGCTCATTGTTTTGTGTTTGTCTGTTACGTTTCTAAGTAGCGCGCTCATTGCTTTGATTTTGATTGTTACGTTTCTAAGAAACGCACTCATTTTTTTGTGTTGGATTGTTACGTTTCTTAGTAGCGCGCTCATTGTTTTGTATTTGAGTGTTAGGTTTCTAAGAAGCGCACTCATTGTTTTTTGTTTAATTGATACATTTCTAAGTATCGCGCAAATTGTTTTCTGTTGAATTGATACGTTTCTAAGTAGACACTTTTGTGTTTTATTATTCCACTATTGCGCCAGTTTACGATATAAGGGGAAAAGAACGCGCAAAACATGTCACGTTATTACACTGTAGAACAGGGCAAAAATGCGGACGTACAAACTTACGTAATACACACCCAAACTTAGTGGAATAATCAATATCTTATTCGATGGTTTAACATTTAATACGAGATGACATTTACAATTCTAAGTTGCACGCTCATTGCTTTGTGTTATTGTCACGTTTCTAAGTAGCGCGCTCATTGTTTTGTGTTCGATTGTTACGTTTCTAAGTAGCACGCTCATTGTTTAGTGTTTGATTGTTACGTTTCTAAGTGGCACGCTCATTGTTTTGTGTTTGATTGTTACGTTTCTAAGTAGCGCGCTCATTGTTTTGTATTTGTCTGTTACGTTTCTAAGTAGCGCGCTCATTGTTTTGTGTTTGTCTGTTACGTTTCTAGGTAGCGTGCTCATTGTTTTGTGTTTGATTGTTACGTTTCTAAGTTGCGTACTCATTGTTTTGTGTTTGATTGTTACGTTTCTAAGTAGCGCGCTCATTGTTTAATGTTTGATTGTTACGTTTCTAAGTAGCACGCTCATTGTTTTGTGTTTGATTGTTACGTTTCTTAGTAGCGTGCTCATTGTTTTGTGTTTGATTGTTACGTTTCTTAGTAGCGCGCTCATTGTTTTGTGTTTGAATGTTACGTTTCTAAGTAGCGCGCTCATTGTCTTGTGTTTGATTGTAACGTTTCTAAGTAGCGCGCTTATTGTTTGTGTTTGATTGTTACGTTTCTAACTAGCGCGCTCATTGTTTAGTGTTTGATTGTTACGTTTATAAGTAGGACGCTCATTGTTTTGTGTTTGTCTGTTACGTTTCTAAGTAGCGCGCTCATTGTTTGTGTTTGATTGTTACGTTTCTAAGTAACGCGCTAATTGTTTTGTGTTTGATTGTTACGTTTCTAAGTAACGCGCTCATTGTTTTGTGTTTGATTGTTACGTTTCTAAGTAGGACGCTCATTGTTTTGTGTTTGATTGTTACGTTTCTAAGTAACGCGCTCATTGTTTGTGTTTGATTGTTACGTTTCTAAGTAACGCGCTCATTGTTTTGTGTTTGATTGTTACGTTTCTAAGTAACGCGCTCATTGTTTTGTGTTTGATTTTTACGTTTCTAAGTACCTTTTTTTTTTTTTTTTTTTTTTTTTTTATTTTTACGTTTTAAAGTAGTGCACTTATTGTTTTGTGTTTGATTGTCACGTTTCTAAGTAGCGCGTTCATTGTTTTGTGTTTGTTTGTTTCTAAGTAGCTCGCTCATTGTTTTGGGTTTTATTGTTACGTTTGTAAGTTGGGTACCCATCGTTTTGTGTTTTATTGTTACATTTCTAAGTAGCGCGCTTAATGTTTTGTGTTTCATTGTCACGTTTCTAAGTAGCGCGCTTATTGTTTTGTCTTTGTTTGTTACGTTTCTAAGTAGCGCTCTCATTGTTTTGTCTTTGTTTGTTACGTTTCTAAGTAGCGCGCTCATTGTTTTGTGTTTGATTGTTACGTTTCTCAGTTGCGTACTCATTGTTTTGTGTTCGATTGTTACATTTCTAAGTAGCGCGCTTATTGTTTTGTGTTTGATTGTTACGTTCCTAAGTAGCGCGCTTATTGTTTTGTGTTTGATTGTTACGTTTCTAAGTAGCGCGCTTATTGTTTTGTCTTTGTTTGTTACGTTTCTAAGTAGCGCTCTCATTGTTTTGTCTTTGTTGGTTACGTTTATAAGTAGCGCGCTCATAGTTTTGTGTTTGATTGTTACCTAATGCGTACTCATTGTTTTGTGTTTGATTGTTACATTTCTAAGTAGCGCGCTTATGGTTTTGTGTTTCATTGTCACGTTTTTACATTGCGCGCTCATTGTTTGCAACTGTAGTGACCATTAGGCTGATTGCGGGTGATGTCCTTTTCCAAAAAGGCACAAACTGTAAATAAACTTAATATACCTGGTAGCATATCAACGAAAGGGCCGAAAGTCTTCATTTTCAGTGCCTCATGTTACTTTTTCTTATTTTCGATTCTTTCTTACCTGGAGTGAACATTAGGCTGAATCCACGTGATGGCATTTTTCCAAAAAGGCCCAAACTGTACGTTTTAAGTTTGAAACTGACAGGTTTTGTTAGATCTGGATAAAAAATTAGCTGTAATGTACGGTGGGGGAGGGGGGAATGTATTTCATCGCAAGAACCGGAACTCTTCATTTTCGGTGCCTCATGTAACACATTCTTATTCAATTCTTTTGGATCTGGAGTAAACATTAGGCTGAATCCATGTGATGGCTATTTTTCAAAAATGTTCAAACTGTACGATTTAATTGTCAAACTGGCGGGTTTTGCTGGATCTGGAGAGAAAATAAGCTTTAATATACCCGGTGTTATTTCAACGCAAGGGTCGAAAATCGTCATTTTCAGTGCCTCGTGTAACACTTTCTTATTTGATTCTTTTAGACCTGGAGCGAACATAAGGCTGAATCAAGGTGATGACATTTTTTTAAAAAAGGCCCAAACTGTAAGTTTCAAGTTTCAACCGGCAGGTTTTCCTGGATCTCGCGAAAAATAAGCTTTAATATACGTGGTGGTATTTCAACGCAAGGGCCGAAAATCTTTACTTTCAGTGCCTCATGTGACACTTTTTTATCAGATTCTTTTGAACCTGGAGTAAACATTAGGCTAAATCCACGTGATGGCATTTTTTCCAAAAATGCCCAAACTGTATATGTTTTAAATTTCAAACTGGCAGGATCTGGAGGGAAAATAAGCTTTAATATACGCGGTGTTATTTCAACCCAATGGCCGAAAATCGCCTTTTTAGTGTCTCATGTGACACTTTCGTATTCGATTCTTTTGGACCTGGAGTGAACATTTGGCTGAATCCACGTGAAAGCATTTTCTCAAAAAGGCCCAATCTGTACGTTTTAAATTTCAAACTGGCAGTTTTTACTGTATCTGAAGAGAAAAAAGGTTTAGTATACGTGGTGGTATTTCAACACAAGGGCGGAAAATCTTCATTTCCAGTGCCTCGTGTGCTACTTTCTCTTTCGATTCTTTTGGACCTGGAGTAAACATTAGGCTGAATCCACGTGATGGCATTTTTCCAAAAAGGCCCAAACTGTACGTTTCAAGTTTCAAACTGGCAAGTTTTGCTGGATATGGAGAAAAAATAAGCTTTAAATATACCTTTTGGTATTTTAACAAAAGGGCCGAAAATCTTCATTTTCAGTGTTTCCATGATGTCACACTTTCTTTTCAGTCTTTTGGCCCTGGATTCAAGATAACGCTGAATCCATGTGATGGCATTTTTCCAAAGAAGCCCAAACTGTACGTTTCGAGTTTCAAACTGGCCGGTTTAACTGTATCTGGAGAGAAAATAAGCCCTAAAATACGTGGTGGTATTTCAACGCAAGGGCCGAAAATCTTCATTTTGAGTGCCTTATGGGCTACTTTCTTTTTCGATTTTTTTGGAACTGGGGTGAACATTAGACTAAATCCACGTGATGGCTTTTTTCCAAAAAGGCCCAAACTGGACGTTTCAAGTTTCCAAGTGGCAGGTTTTGCTGGATATGGAGAGAAAATAAGGTTTAATATACGTTTTGGTATTTTAATACGAGGGCCAAAAATTTTTATTTTCAGTGCCTCATGTGCTACTTTTTTTTCGGTTCTTTTGGACCTGGAGTGAACATTAGGCTGAATCCACGTGATGGCATTTTTTGCAAAAAGGCCCAAACTATATGTTCAAAATTTTAAACTGGCAGGATTTGCTGGATCTGGAGAGAAAATAAGTTTTAATATACGTGGTGGTATGTCAAAGGAAAGGTTGAAAATCTTCAATTTCAGTGCCTCATGTGCTACTTTTTTTTATTCTTTTGGACCTGGAGTGAACATTAGGCTGAATCCACGTGATGACGTTTTTCCAAAAAAGGCCCAAACTGTACGTTTCAAGTTTCAAACTGGCAGGATTTGCTGGATCTGGAGAGATTATAAGCCAAGTTTATGTGGTGGTATTTCAACGCAAGGGCCGAAAATCTTCTACCCTAGGTACCAGAAGATTTTTTTCTCGCGCTCGGTACCCGGTGGATATTTCGAAACTGGCAGGTTTTGCTAGATCTGGAGAGAAAATAAGCTTTAATATACACAAGGGCCGAAAAGCTTCATTTTCAGTGCCTCATGTGACTCTTTCTTATTCGATTCTTTTAGACCTGGAGCCTCTTTCTCTTCCGACTTAGGACTTAATTTTTCATACCACTGATCAGTTTCCTGGCAAATGATACCCTGTTCTAGACCAAAACTCTCTGATTTCTTTATTCTATTTCGGGCTAAACTGCTTGAAAACCATTCCCTTCACAGCGGTACATACCTATACATCATATATATGGGAGTGCCCCCAGGGAAATAGCCCCATTATTGTTTGATTGTTGCTTCACTTACTAGCGCTCTTCCTTTGTTTTACCACTACGTTACAACGTTATTGGCTAAGGCGCTGTTGGTTTTGTGATCGATTTGGCGACGAAAGAAAGAAAGGGAAACACTTGAGAAGGGGCGAGACAGTATAAGTACGCTTATATCAAGCACTTACTGTAACACTCGTTCCCAGGCTGTCGATGAGTTTGATTTCATGAGGAAATCGGAAGTGGTTGTTGCAAGTTGATTTCGATCAAAACATGAACAGACCAAGTTTTAAAGAAGTCGGAGATTACTCGTTAACTCTAACGGGTCTTGTTGGATTACAGTTGCCATGTCTAGTTTCTGCAGCATCGCGCTCGTCTCCTCTGGTTAAATTTCAATCTCTTGGTTTCCCATTCAATATGTCGCCAGTAACATTGCACAAACACTTCTCTTTCTCTCCTGAAAACCTTGCACAAGGACGATACCACACTCTTGTGACGAATCTTTTCAATCATCAAGGTAAAGTATGCTTTGCTTACACTAGTTTAGAGACTCAATAAATTAAATGTTTGCTTGATCGTGTTCTTCTGTCCAGCTGTGAAGCTTGAGGTGATATCGTACTAAACCTGACTAAACGTCCCGGGGGGGGGGGGGGGTACTCCCATATATGGGCTATATAGGTATGTGCCGCCCGATAGGGTATGGTTTTTGAGGTTCTCAGTCCTTAAATAGGGTATCATTTTTGCTCCTTTTGGCAATGTGTTCCCGGTGTGATCCTTAGATAGGGTACCTAAATTCCAGCAGCTATATTAAACGCCCAGCTAAACGTAAAAAGGCATCCGTTCAAGTGTTAGTAAAGCGACTTTGATTTTATAAAGATTTGTGTTTTGCCGTGTGCGGTTAGCCGTTATTTGCGTCGTCACGGAACACTTCTCCTTCCCTTGAATAGGGTGTCATTTTTCAGTTTTGGGCCTTAAAAAGGGTATCAATTTTCGCTTTCTTTATCCTTAAATAGGGTAAGGGTTTAAGAACCTTGGTGGCACACCCCTATCCAAAATTTATGGGAGTACCCCCCCCCCCCCGGGCTAAACGTACGTAGCTTGACTTTAAACTAAGTTATAAAACATCCAGATGACCATCCAGATACAATTATTGGTAAGAACAAAACAGGATATGACTGTCCTGTAAGATAGTTTTTAAAGGGACTAAGTTGCAGCTTTGAACATTTGAGTCAAAAAGTCAAATTATTCTGACTGAACAGAAACTGATATTTTTTCACTTTCAGTAAGGAGTGACAGTAGCCTTCTACACAGACCCTTTTTGTACTTTTCATGTAAGAACGTCAGCGTAGGAGGCTAGTGTGACATGCCAGTTTGGTGTCATCACCCATTCACATACACACAATAATCATGGTTTTACTTAATCTTGTTAGAAAGAAATTTTAAATGGTGCACTCATTCCAGTTACATTTTATCCTGTATCCCGCTGCAAATGTGGATGCCCCCAGTAAACAGGCTGCATTCTGTCTGTATCCACGCTGAAGATACCCCATGGTTTTAAAGTCTACGCCAAGGTCCTTTGTTATTTTAAGATGTCAAGTGACATCTGGAGCCAGTTAAAACATGCCAACTACGACTGTATGCCAGTACATCACACTTTTGAAATCCCCACAGATCTTTGGTGTAACCCACATAAAATGCAGCAGGTCCATAAGCAGACACCTTAAAGTAGACACTTGGTCTTGGTAACAGTCACCCACAAACAGTAAAATTTTGACCTTCATAAGCTAGTGAACACCATTAATAAGTGGACACTTTTTTTGGTAGTGAGAGTGTCTGGTAACAAAAAGTTTGAACCTCTCCTTATGACACCTCTATAATATGGACACCTCCATTACATGGGCAGTTGACTTTCCATGTCCATTTGGAGTCTGTATAAAAGAGGTTTGACTGTAGTGTCAGAATTATAATATTATAGACTGGAGGATGAAAAGGAACATACATGTGCATGTGCATGGGCCAAACTACCAAGAGGCCAAATGAGGTACTTGCCTCGACTAGATTTTAACCCAAAATGAAAAACAAAACACATTTACTTCACCAATATTGACTTTTCTGTCGAAATACCTTACAAAAATGTTGAAAAAGGTTTTCAGAACTACATTTCAATCTTTTTCTGGGGTCATGAACCACGACTCCCCCCCAGGGAGATCTTGCCCCGTCTATGCCTTCAGGCTGGCTATGGCTCTGCATTTAGTAACTTTTTCTCAATCTTCGTGCTCTCTACAAACAATATTTATTCACTTTATTCCACAGATGAGCAACATCTTTTGAACAACTTGACTGTGCTTGTACCAAATGGTTACCATGTCCACAGACGATTTGGTCGGAAACATTTATTGGCAGCATTCTTTGGAGGGGGAGTTGCTGGAAATCTGTCTCAACTTTGTCATTACATCTTCCAGCAGATCCAGTGGGAGTCTTTTTTTCCATCACCAAAGTCTTGGGGCATTCTTGGGGACTTTCTTGGTGGCAAAGCTGAAATTTGGCAGAATTATGCACTGGATAAAGTTTTTAAATCAGTACATGGTGCAACACCATGCAGGGGTGCTAGTGCTGCAATCTCCTCCATTGTTGCTGTTGAGACTTGTGCAAATGTTGTTTCATTATATGACAAATACAAAGAACTGAGAAGAAGACGAAGTTTAGGAATTGCGGACAGTGAATGGGATAACCGTACGCTGAAAGAAGTTATTTACGAAGTGTGCCATTTGTGGTTTGTGATCACAATTTTAGTGGCTGATTTGCTGCCCTTGTTTGACAGTACGTGGTCAAGTAAAGGAATGATTGGTACTCTTGTTGCCTACTCATCAGATGGGATAGGCCATGCAGCACACATTGGTGGCTTTTTGTTTGGTGTGATGTATTATTTGGTTATGTTATCAGGTTCCAGAAGGGCGATTAGGTGATAACCTGTCAACAAATTTTGCATAAAATAGTTGTTTTCAGTAGGCTACTACTCTCTATTACAGGTGCAGAGTGAACAATAGGGTTTATTGTTTTCTCTGCAGGGGGATTTAGAGAGAGCATTCATGAGCTATAGGATAAATGGAGTTCGAATAAATAACTCACCACTTCTTACTTTTGCCTTGTTCGAAATAGTTCCACAACACATGGGTAACGAAGCTTTTATTGAACTGAGAAGTCCTGGATGCTAAACTAATTTGCATTTGGAGTGCCCGTGCTCACTCCCTGAAACAAACAAATCACATCTTTTTTTTTTAATATCATTTTGCCGTAACACCAAATGCAAATTAGTTTTAATTAGCATCCAGGACTTCTCAGTTCAATAAAATGTTGGTTACAAATTCCAACAACGAATTACAAGTACGCAAAGGAAGACGACTTTAGTTATTGGCTTTTTATTTAGACTAACTCCACATATCCTATAGCTCATGGAGAGAGCTTCCTCTTCCCTATGTCAGGTCTTGAACCACAACACTCCCAGTTTAAACTCTCAAAAGTATGTACTGGTCAGTACAGATCTGATACCCCCCCTCCCCCCCCCCCAGATCTCAGATGCAAATATCCTTTAAAAAACAGGCCATCTTGAATATAGAGCCCACCTAAAAGGAATACCGATAATGGGTTAATATATTAAATCCAGGGCTTATTTTTGGAATTTTATAATTATTATATTTACATCTTCGTAGGGTGCATTATCCAACCCAATGCACCTTACAAAAAATTTAAAATAAAACAAAAAATCATTTTTAAACAAAACCGAAAAAACCAATCTAATAAATTCAATACTATACAAATGTACATGTGTAAGTACAGTAAATTTCATGTCACAAAAAAAGAGATTTTGCTGCATAGCACTCAAAACAATCAGCAATTTAGCCAGCGTAGCTTGGCGTTCTAGTCAGTCATAGAGAGCGAAAAATCACGCGCACAAGCCGTCGCTTTGCTCGCGCATGCAATTTCTCGCTCTCCCCAACTGACTAGAACGCCAAGCTACGCTGGCTATCAGCAATTGGATGTCAATGGTGTTCTAGGAGTGTTTTAAATGCTGTATAAAACAAACATTTCGGGGAAACCCCTTCATCAGTGTGAATATGATGTCTAAGGATAAACACTTGAGCTAAATAATAGTGTCTCGCGTTTGCATTGTTTAAAAATAAGAGTTTGCATTATTAAATAATGCAATTTACAAAATAGTATATTCTGTAAAATATGCATATTTGAGATTTTTACATTACAACAACTTTGATTAAATCAGACTTTGAAGCAAAAAGCTTGTTTGAATAGAAGTTTTATCCAGTTGTAGGTCGGGGAATCTGTTGGTAGAGGTCCCTGGGGACTGGTATACACCCTAACAAAACACACTGACGAAATAACACAATACACCCTAGTAATTATTAAACACACTGTCGGTGACACTGAAGAGTGCCTATCCATCAGCTCACTCTACACCTAATTGAACATTATTTTCCACCCATAATAAAATTATTTACCAACACCTCTGGCTGTATCTGTTATGATTTAGCACCCTCCCGCCAAACATGGACACTTTCTGTGGTCCTTCGAGTGATGATATTAACAGGGTTTGACTAAAGTGGAAAGGGTATGCCCCCTCTGTTTTGTCTCAATATTATTTTACAGAGGTGAACAATCCTACATGCAATCCTATAGGATTGTGTTGGATCCTGCAGGAACCTAAATAGGAATGGGATCTAACTTGGGATTCTATGAGTATGTATAGGATTGCATAAAAGTACTTTTAATAATAGGAATGTGTAGGATCCTGTGTAACATCATTTTCAAGATCCTAGTAAAATCCTACATGATTCTGTGCCACGATACTTCAGGACCTCAAAGAATGTTGAATTGGATCTTACAGGATCTTAAATTAAAGGAGGTGTCACAGTATTTTAAGTCATTTTTCTGATAACACTCAAATTGAAGGGAACCTCAAAACAATTGTTTTCTAACGCAGAAAAACAACAAAGATGGAGAGGATAAACAAGGATGGTTTTGACTGACAAAGATTAATAATATGGATTATAAATGACAAACTTGAAAAAAATTGCCTTTTTTTTCAAGATGCGTTGTCTGCAACATAGCTCCTCTAAGATCCTATTAGAATCCTGATAAGATGCTGTGCAACTGGTAAGGTTCAGACTCTTTCCCAGTCCCTACTTATTCGTTCTAAAAGAAAGACTGGGTAGAAAAGCGAAATAATATGGAGGTTGCGTGGCAGGCTGCGTTCTAGTCAAAACCGCCTCGGGAGTGACTGGGAATGAGTTTGGGTAAGGTTCATGGTGTTGCAGATTAGCAGAGCATTATTTGGAGGCAGGTTGAGACAGTTAACTCTCAATCAATCAAAAGAAGGGAAATACATGTAGGATTATATTGAATGACACGAGCACATACAATGTAATATTGATGTTGCAATCTTGTTGTGTTCTTACACTAACAATGATTGTAATAAAATTATAAATTAAATGGTAATTTATTCATTGCTCAGGTAAGTTTACATAATTTATAGTTCAGACAAATTCAGGACATACATGTAGCAGTCTATTGTTAGACATGACGAAATCTACTAGTCGATTTCTTAATTACTAGTCATTAATTGCTTCACCATGTAACCTGTGAACACTCTAACCTCTAATAACATGTACATGTTTAAGAACATAATTTACATTTAGGCCATTTCAATTGATAAGAAGTCTCTTCAGGTACCCCCTTGTAACAATAATTGCAACAACAGAACTTTGAATTTTGCAATGGAATGGGATTATTATTGTCCCATATCCATAGCTTCTATCTATCAGTGCCATTTTCTTCCTGCAGAGATCATTCAAAATGAATTAAATTATTTTAACAATAAGAAAAATGGCACTGAACAATCCATTCTTCACAGCTTGCCTCTCCGTTATATCATAATATCAGCTTTATTCTGCAAAAGAAAAAATAACATGCTTTATAAATTAATCATCATGATCAAAACAGTACAACACAGGCAAATAATAATACCTTTTCCACTAATTACTTTTACTTTAAAAGTAAAATCTAAAGCTCCCAAAAAACTCCTTTTTCTAAAATAGACAACTTGAGATGGTATTGTACACAACCCAGTGTTCCAGATAAGAGAAATGTCTCAGTTGAAAGAACTGACAAGGTAGCTACCTGACTTGCTAAATTAATAGAAAATTTTTAATGATTTAGTGGGAAGGTGAGCAGTGCAAATTTGACCTGTTGGAATTGCTTGGTGACAGACAGCCTGGTCACAGTAGTCCTAAACAGAGTAGTGTTGTTGATGGTGACAAGTCAGAACTACCTTCTACCATCAATCACACAAAATGAACTACTGTACTGACACTCCGGGGTTCAAACCATTTACAAACACTACCAGAAACTAACCACAAAAATTTACAACACTTTTAGTAGCCTTAGGTAAGTACCTTATCTTTTAAAACTTCAGTATACATCTTTGCCACCCCACTCTTTGATAATTGCCCTTAATGCTCCTACTTCTATTTCAGGTCCAACAAGTGGATTGAGTTGACAGAAATAAGCACAAATCCAGCTTAAACACAGGTTAAGGGAAGACAAAACCTTATGCATACTGATACTTGTTGTGGTTTAGTTTTTGTTTTCTTCCATTTTTTCAAACCAGTTGATAAGTTTGCTTTGTTTTAGATAAAATATAAGGCAGAAGAATAAAAATCAAACTGGTTTGAAAAGTTTTAAGCCCCCCCCCCCCACAAAAAAAAAAAAAAAAAAAAAAAAAAAGAACGTATACATACTAATTTCATTCTACCTACAATGGATGCAGCAAAACAAATTGGTATAAACAATAAATAAAGCACCCAATTATACATTGCAATCTAACTTATGACTTGTTCAAACAAATTTGTGTACAATGGTAAGGAAATGAAGGTTTAATGAAAAGTAATTCCAGTTTTTTGTGACCTTTGCCTGGGCTGAAGACAATTTAATTTGACAAATATATTCTGTTCAAAAACGTCCTCACAGTACCCCCGGCCTTTTCTGCAAATTTCAGGCAAAAAAAAATCACTGTTACAAGGCATACGTATGGACATTTTAAACATGAGGTTGAAATGCAAGATAGCCCTATATAATATTATTGACCTAAAAAGAGTATAGAGTGGTTAAACAACTCTACAACTATTTTGTGCATAACAATATTGTTGTACAATAGCTTAAACTGGAGAGCTACACGTACATGTACTACATGTCCATGTAGGACAGTCAAGAGAACATGATTTTATTTTACATGTACACTTTGCTGCCAAGTTTGAATATTTTAAAAGGATACAATAACCAACAGCATACAGCAGTCAACACAAGCATGGTCTGTATTAGTCTGAAATAAAAGAAATTGGAAGGTTACCCTTACATTCAATAAACTGTACATACCATATAGTCCCTCTACACTGTTGAATGTTATTAATGGGCTGATAAGAGTTAATGTACACTTTACTCGTAAAGACAGTTAACACAAAGCGTACATTATTCAGTAAATTTGATCATGGTTTCCAGATGTGCCTGATCAACACTCACTTTCTACTTTCAAAAAACAAACCTACAGATGGCAGGTGACTAGACTAGTTGACAATCATTACTTCAAGGTCTATTATGTCATGCAACGGAGCGTTGCGTGACATCCCAAATAGTGGCTCCAAATGAGACTAATTTATTAAAGGCTGTCGTACAGTGTAAACCACCAAATTTATTTAAAGGGACTATGTCACGGCTAAGTTAATCTTATGTTACTAAATTTTGCCAAATATTCGCTATGAAACTAAATGTTTGCAAAGAAATTAATTCTTTGATACTAAATGACAAAACCATAGCTTCCTTGCAGCTAAATGTGTCTCCCGGGCGTCATAAATTAAAGTTACAAGCAGACAAGATTAACTTTGAAAACTGTTCCGCCGGACCATATTTCAAAAGCCCACATCGCAATCCGTTTCAATCTTCAACACTTTTGGCCATCCGTACCTTCTTTTGCTTTTGGTGTGTTATTTAAATATTCCTTCACTGTTTTAAGAGGTTATTTTATACATTTAAACAAATTTGATGGTCATTTCCTATGCCTAAGTTTGGCTAAAATCCGTGACACGGTCCCTTTAATTCTAGAGCTCAAATTTCTTTAAATCTGTTTTCTCCTAAAGACCAAATCTACCATAACTTCTTAACAGTTAACCACCAGTTAAATATGAATGTATCAGCAAACCGACACTAAAAATTGGCTTAAATGGCCAAACGACCAGAGTATAATGGACCCTCTACTACTCTACCATATGTAACAGATTTTGTCACTTCACTAGTCATGCACATGGGTTATGTCCTATCCTATGTCTTATGCCTATGAGTGCATTCGCTAACGACCAGTTCGATAACATCTTAGGTTGATTTGCCTACATAAGTCATTTCGCTAACGAGCTGTGGTTACCCTTTTAAGTAGCACCTAGAATATTTCTCGTTCTTTAAGCATGAGCGAAGGGTGGCCACAGCTCTTTAGCGAAACGACTTAAGACGTAGGCGCTAGGAGCTAAGAGGTTAGTGAACTGGTTGTTAGCAAAGGCATTCGTAGGCGGGCGGAACGACTGCAATTCTCCTATCTATGACACAAAAAAGACATCAAGTCAGCTCCACTTTATAGCTTACAGTCAACTCTCGTTAAAGCGGACACGCTCGGGGCGTCATTTCAAGTCTGTAATAGCGAGAGTCTGTAATAGCGGGAGTCATTTCCAGTCAAACCTTATTCGCCAGGGATCTGGATTTTGTCCGTAATAGCGAGTGTCCGCAATAGCGGGGTGTCCGCAAGGCGAGAGTCGACTGTAGTTCCTTTCCCCCAGGTAGGAATAGGGCCTTGGCTCATCGAGCCTATGATTGTCACTGACAGTTAAAGAAGAAAATACTTGTGCCATTCCACTCTTGTTGGCTCTCGTCTTGGTTGGCCAGGCTATATTAACTTTTGATCGTGAGAAAATTAAAGGGTGTACTTTTGACAAGTAGGGTAACAGGTTTTTTGGGGGAGGTGAGGTAGAGAGAGGAGGCAACAATCATCTCTCATTTGTATCTCTTTCAACAAGCTTATTATCAGTAAACTTAGCAGTTATCTGAGCTTTAAGCCTATAGCGAAAGCTTTAAATATAAACTTCCAAAATATATTCAGAACTGAAGGGGGGACGTCCTTTTCACTATAAAGCCAGAAATTTTGTTTAGTTTGAAGTTTACTCAATTCCAGTTACCTCTTATTCGGTCCTCTGATACACCAAGGAATAACTCCACCTACAATGACCCAAATTCCTGTGACAACAATCACAGGAACTACCGCCATAGGTTTTGCACTGCCATCGATCGCCATCTTGAATTATTTTGACGGAACATCACACAAGTCACGTGAGATCGAGTGCAGTCCACCCGCAGAGGATGACGGGCAACTCGCCCCAGCTCTCTCCATGTTTTTCATTTCAATATGGCGGACGAAAGTTGTCGTTCTGCAGTACTTTTAATTTGTGGAATTCCCGCTTCTGGAAAGTCTACGTTTGCCAGAAAGTTACAGCAATACGTGCACAAAACCAAGGGCGATACTATACACACGATACGTGTGTGTTATGATGATTTGATTCCTTCCGATTTAGATGTAAATCAACTTCAGAACGATTTGGAGGAGGCACCCGGCGATAAGAACAGCGTTGAAAAAAGCGAGGAATCCTCTTTGGATGGTTCTTCTAACCCTTCAAAATATTCCTTATGGAAACAATTCAGGAAGCGTACACTCGAAGCGGTGGAAAAACTTGTGGATATGATAGAAAACAATTTATACAAAGTTGAAGCGGACAGTTCGGATGTGGAAGAACTTGAGATGGAGGGGCTGCCAACCTTTCAAGAGTTTTGGGACATTTTTGTAAAAAATATATCCACGGAGGAAAGAAGGTGTTCTTGTATCACCTCAAAAGACTGGAGGTAAAAACGAGAAGTGATCATTTTATTCTCTTTACAAAGTGGGAGAATTGTTTCCGTTTATAGCTTATATGATATTGTTTGAGAGGGACAACAAATGTTATATGCACTCAAACAAGATCTTACAAATTTCCTGCCTCCCCCTGAAGTTAGCTATTGATGATTTTCAAACTTAACCCCACCCCACCCTCTGTTTTTTTTCCTGGTCCTCTTGGATATATCCCTGGTTGCTCCCCAGGGTGCATTCTGTGTACAGGCCACTCCGAAGATACACAATTTTTTATAGGTCTACGCCAAGATCCTCTATTATTCTTACCTTAAAATAAGTCATCAGTACGCCAATTCGAAGGTGCTGACTACAATTGTACCAAAGTATGCGGCACAATTTTGAAATCCAGGCCGAAGATCTTTGGCGTGACCTATGAAGAATTCCAACAAGAGCAGTTTTTGAAATTTCATAGAAATTCTCACTACTTTTTCCATCTCTGCCCACCCACCCCTCCAAACAAACAAAAAACATTCATCCCATTCAGAATTCTGGGTCCCACCCTACCACTCTAACAGGTACCCCCTCAAAAGATCCTGAAGAGCAAATAATTATAAATCAGTCTCCCTTACTACTAGGTACCAGAGGCAGGGGGTAGGGGGTAGCTTTATGGTAAGATTTGTGACTTGACTCATTTTTGATGGCAGTTATCATGAGACCCTCAGGGCTTTCAGTTTTTGCTTCACAAAAATAAAATGAGTGAAATACAGGTGTGTGTGACTCATGTTACCACAGGTGGAATGGTAGCTCTCATGTGATCCTAGTGGACGACAATATGTTTTACCACAGTATGCGGTACGAGTATGTCCAATTGGCAAGAAAATGTAAGTAACTTGGTCTAAAAATTAATGTGCAAGCTAATATTAACTACTGGCAGTCATATTACTTTGGAATAATGCCATGGTGTTTTAAATAGGGAGGTCACATGGCCTCATGGTCAGTGTGCTGGACTCCAGATCGAGCAGTCTGGCTTTGAGCTCTGACTGAGCAGGGATTTCAAAATGTTTTGGAGTAGGTGCCAGCAACTGGAAAAGTAGGTGGCTGTGACAGGCTGAGCTTGTTTGTCGCAAGCTGATTGCTATGGTAAATTAAGTACGGTAACCAGCAACATATATCAAGTAGCCGGTGGAACTCCTGTAGGTGCTGGCTTTTTTTTTGAAAACCCTGGCTGAGTGGACTGTTGTGTTCATGGGCAAGACACTTTCCTCTCACAGTGTTTCTCTCCTGACTCCACTTAGGTGTATAAATGAGAACTGGCAAATTTAATGCTGCGGGTAACCCTGCGACCAGCATCCTTTTATCCAGGAGGAGAGGGGAGAGTAAAACCTGTTGCTTATGCTATGGAAACTAGGATATGGAAGCTCGAACGCAGACTACCCTTTGCATGTCAAATACATTTACTTTTATTCTAGATCTTTCTTAGTTCTAAGCATTTAAAATATTATTGATTGTCTAAGAGAGGCCAGTCCTATTAAGTCACCAAACACTGTCGGTCATTCTCAGCCGGACTAACCTGACACAGATGATCACACTAGATATATTTAAGCTGTCATTGTTTTGTTTAAGGAAGATAGAGCTGGGTTTGCAGAAGTCTTCTTGAACTGTCCACTTGAAATCGCAGAGAAGAGGAACAGCTTACGAAGCCATCCAGTGGTCCCAAACACCATGAGGAATATGTTTAGTAAAATGGAACCTCCAGAGGCTGAGAAGTTTCCTTGGGAGCAGTATAACCTTGTAATAAAAGCTGAAGAAAAACCGAATATTGAAATAATGTATGTATGTTTGTTAATGGGATGCATGGGCTTGCCAGTATATTGTGTATGCATTTTGAGAGTGACTTTCACAGTGGGCAATGTAGTCTGTAATAGTTGTTGGACAGAACAATGAAAGGATAGACCATGATTTTGTGTTGATATAAATTTAATGCTTCAGGGAATAATAAGTTAAATTAGTGAAGGTGGTTGGCTGCTTTCATTTAAATAGACCAAAGAAAAATTCTTGACTGATTTCATTTTTTCGTCATTGTTTTTGACATCTTTTGTACACAACTAGCTGTTTTAATTTTAGTGACATTTTCCCATTACATGGCTTTTTAACATAAAAATGTTCTTACTTATAGTTTTAATAAATATAATTTTTCCTCCAAGAGTCATATTTCACAACTCATTTTTTTCTTTACATTAGGGACAGTGTGATTCATCTCACAATTGAGGCTCTTAAGCACCCAGTACTGCAAAATGTTGAAGATGTTGAAGAGAAGGTGAGAAATTGTCCAATTTTGAGGCTGGATTAGGGTACCGTACACTCTAGGCTGACAAAAATCTGACAATCTACAAAAATCATAGACTAGATTAAATTTACTTACAGCAAGGCGCCCGGCCCCCCCCTCCTCAGGTCCTGCGCTTCCCGGCTTGTGGTTCTCATGTATGTTCACACCTTCGAAATGGCATTTTGCTTTAAATTAAGGTTTGTAAATAAATAACACCCGTCAGTTTTGACATTCAAGCCAGAATGATGGAACCTTGTTGAAGTTTGGTACAGCTTGACAAAATTTGGTAGGAAAAAATTAATAATCACTTTGCACACTTCTAGAATAGAATTGATGACAACCATTTTTGTCAAAAATACACACTTAGACCACTTGTTGGATCATCAAACTTGGTCCAAATATGGCATATTACAAATTATATTACTTTTAATTAAATTTTATTTAGTCAAACCACCATCTATAGAGATATTAAAATAATTGAGTTTGTAACTATCAAAATTGTTGGGAAGAATCTCAAATAACCAAAACATTTTGTCAGTATGGTGTCGTGCAATCACCTTAACTTGATCATTATCTTCAAAAAGAATAATGTATCCATTTTAAGGTTGACTTGGAACTGATTTTTTTTTCTCTTTTTTGTGACAGGAAAAGTCAAGAGCAGCTTGCATAACAAGTATTGTGTATCAGGCTGATCAAGTGCTTAGAAAATACATAGCTAAGGTCATCACAGAGGCAAAAGGTTAGTACATATTCAGTAACAGTTGTAATGACTAGTAATGACTGAAACATTTTCCATTTTCCCGACTTTAGAATAGCATTTATTAATGACAGGTTTTAGCCTTACACAAAGGTGCACTATAGCTATGAAAGGGGTACTTCCCAAGAAAGACAATAAAAAAATATGCATTATTTTTTCTTTTACATTAGCTTGTATTTCAAGCAAAGGAGACGACATCCTCGGAGACCCAGGGGCAGTTAGTGGGGGCGACGGGCAGCTTATCAGGACGACGGGATGTTCGGGCGAAAGTGCCCCTGGGTCTCCGAGGATGTGGAGACAACTTTCCCCTTGCACATTTTGACTCTTCTCAAAGGCAAGGTGGAAATTATATGTGATTGCTCCTTTGATGCATCATCAAAAGAATATGGCATTGCTTATGGTAGAGAGTTCAACAGTGTTCTCTTGAATATAAAGGGCACCTTGGAAACATCTTTTAATTGATGCAATAAATATTAGTGTCGATAACAATTATTATTTATTTTAAATTTTTTTATTTGTTTACTACAATCCTCACTATGATTGTCGAAACACTTCATCTTTGACAATGTCTCCCTTCCCATGCTTGCTCAATGTCAACAAGATACTTCAAAAGTGGTATAAGAAGCAACCTTGTCCCAGGGTCTTTCTCTCCCCGCCCCCCAAGAGCGAGGGAGGGGGAAGAGAGAGACCCTGGGAATGAGGAACTTGTATATGAAGGTGCTTTGCTGGTTGCAAACATCGAGTTGGTTATTTCAAGGGGTATTTTTAACCTGTTTCAAGTTCGTTTGACAAGCATCATAGGCATGCAATGCATGCAAAGGTTTAAGTTGCTGCTGTACATGTACAGTACTCTAGTCATTTGCACACATTGCATACCTACAAAGCTGCATTACAGGGTAATAATAATATTGTTGAGACTGCAAACAAAAAATGTGTCCATCATGAGTGGGATAAGAAATTCTTATGGACTTGTATGTGTTACAATTCTTTGGCTTTTCTCAAATTTGCAGGCAGTGGAAAAGGGAAGAAAGAACTACAGTCTCTAGCAAGCCAATTAAACAGGGAAAAGAAGATGTTTTTGGAAAGCCTTCACAACATAAAAAGCCATGCTGAATGTGGCAACAAAATACCAAGAATGGTTGCTCCAGATGTATATTGCATTGCTGATAACACAGTTTCTACAGTAAACAAGGCATTTGAAGATGTAACGTTAACAAGGGACAGTTCTACTGAAAGAACATCAATGAAAAGTTCAAAGGAATTGCCCTTTACTGTTGTTCAACTAGAAAAAACTGCACATGTCGAAGAAAATGATTCACAGCAAAGTGGTGGAAACTTAATGGGTAAAGGTCCACATTCTGGATTACATCTTTGTCTTCAGTGCTTTCCAAGTGTGGAGGACAAAGAAACATTCAGGTTATTTGTGGAAGAACTGTTCAAGGGCACTGCCTACTCACAAGTATTGCAAGCTGAATAATAAATGGCACTCAACATGGGAAAACCAACTAAAAACCAATTTCAAAGTGAAAGTACACAAAAAACAAGTTATTTGAAAACTTTTTTTCAAGCAAACACAATAATTTATTGCAGTAAGTTTTATTAATTAGTCAATTTGAACAAATGCTAATGAAAGTCTTTTCCCTGGCAAAACATTATTTTCTTCAGATCACGCCTTTCTTTCTTGGTTTCACCAAATTCTTACAGCAACTTGCTACATGTAGCTGCTGATCTCCAACAACAACAGAACTTTGTTTAGCAAGAAATGACTAAACATTTGTAAACATATCAGATTTATCACCTGCATATTTTGTTTTGCTCCTATTCCCATATTAAGGGGGGGGGAGACCCTAACTACAAGCCTTGGCTGATGGTTGTTAAAGAAGATTCTAAACATCTTGGCTCCCGACCAAAAATTTTCACTGTTCTACTTCTTGAAACTATATTATTTTATAGGTAACTACCAGTATCTTCAATAAAGGTCACTGAGCAGAATGTTTTCCCCTGTGGTGTTGCTTGTTTTCTAAGATCTTATAAAATGTAATAGTATTTTGTTGTTATTATTTTGTATCCTGGTTGTTGTTTTTGGGGACAGTTCTGCATAAACATAACATTGTTCATACAAAACCTCCCCCTCTCACCCCCTCCCCCCCCCGACTGTAGTTTGTCATGATGTTACCTAGGTTGATACTCAGGTTTTTGGTTGAATGAACTAAGGGTTAAGAGTCAGTACTAACTAAGGGTTTCTTGGAAACACAAGTGATGAACTAAGGGTTTTCTTTTTGCAACACAAAATGTATGACTGTTGATACATGAACTTTACGCCAACGCAACAGAGATGGAGAGGAAGGTGACAGTACTGTTCCAGTATGACTCCCAGGTGAACCTTGGCAGATAACTGGAGTTCTAAGTCTGATCGTCTCTAAAACGCCTGAAATAGAAAAAAATAACCATCAGAAATTATCCTGGGTTACTATTAATACTTATAATAATCTTTTTGATACAGAGTCGGAACTAAGAGTATGTAATTTAACTGCACCATTGTGTTCTTCCAGGAAATATCCATATCTCTCACAAGGAAGACTGTTTTTTGGTTTGAATTCCCCCTCCCCACTGGAAATTCCAGTTTAGCCCCATACTTTTCTTTACATTTTGAGCTTTTGAGACCCCTCGGCCTTTCGGAATTTCAACTGACTTTCATGAGGTGGGTATGGATATTTTCTTGAAGTGCAGATTTAATGATCTTAATGGAGTTCTTTTTTACCTTCTTGCAATTTCCATCATTTCTTTTTTTCTTTGATTAAGAAGTTTTTGCCTTTCATCTGGACTGCGTGAAAATGTTATTGTTTGCGGTTTGGTTGGTGTTGTCTGAAAGAGAAGAGAATGATCTAAGCCAATCTAGCCCAGGAAATGGGGATGGATTGGGCATGTGTTGAGGAAAGAATCGGGGGATGTGGGGAAAGAAGGTTTGTTCTGGACACCAAAGGGAAGGAGAGCACGGGAAGGCCTAGAACAACTTGGCGAAGGTCAGCGGAGAAAGAACTCAAGTCCCTGCACCTGACCTAGAATGGAATCCGGAAGGTGGCACAAGACCACTCCCGCTGGAGAGAGACTGTGGAGGCCTTATGCGTCCAATGGCGCCACAAGGACTGATGATCAGTATGGAGAATTCACAATTATTTGAGCTTGACACTGAAAATGTTCAAAGCACCCACCTCTTTAGGAAATCCTGAAGGGGTAGTTCTATTAGAATCACTAGCTGACTTGGCCTCAGATCCTTCTTTCTCTGGTACATAACTGACTCTTCCTTCCAGAATATTGGTGATGGTTGTGTCAACACAGTGTGTTCGACCTTTGATTAAAAATAATAATTATACTGCAGTAGTTATAATAATATTCATCCTCGGAGACCCAGGGGCAGTTTGTGGGGCAAGAGAAACGCGAAAAAGCGGGTAAAAAATAGCGCGAAACTGCCAGTTACATAAATCAGCATATAAAAGTTATATTGACTGAAAGTGCCCCTGGGGAAAGATTCTTACCAGACCAGTTCAAAAAGCTCTCTGAATACTGCCTCGTGATTGGGCAGAAAAATCTTTTGTTTTCCCTTTGTATTATTCTGCCCAATCGACGACCAGCTTGACTTTGGTCCTTTTGTACACAAAAGCCAGTGCTAGAATCGCTGCTGCACGCTTTGCACGCGTAGCTAGTCGCGATCGGCCGCTTGACACATCTGCCTGGTTTGTTCGTGAAAAATATACTCTTGTTTGGAAAAGTTTCGCCTCAAACTGTCATCAATCTTTCCGTAAAAGTTCTGAAAAACATCCATTTTTATAGCAGTGCAACAAGCTGCATATCGCACACAAACTTTAATAGCTCGCAAGCAGCATTCAAGTGTTACGATTCCTGCGATCGACCACAATCTGAAGAATCCGCCGTTTCTCCGCGGGCATGGCCGTCAAACTTTCGACGTTTTCGACCAGGGGAGGCACTAGCCGAAACGTTTCCTTCCCGAGCAAATTCTCCGCTAAAAAGCAAGACAGATATAGCGAGCGAACTGGCTTTGTGTACATACTTCGTTTGCATGAGAACACAACAAAAGGACCGCAGTCAAGCTGTTCGCCGATTGGGCAGAATAATACAAAGGGAAAACAAAAGATTTTTCTGCCCAATCACGAGGCAGTATTCAGATAGCTTTTTGAACTGGTCTGGTAAGAATCTTTCCCCAGGGGCACTTTCAGTCAATAGAACTTTTATATGCTGATTTATGTAACTGGCAGTTTTGCAGTATTTTTTACCCGCTTTTTCGCGTTTCCCTTGCCCCACTAACTGCCCCTGGGTCTCCGAGGATGAATAATATTAAAATACTGATTGAGGGATAAAAGTAAATGTAAGTAGAGGGATTCCCCGGGGGGGGGGGGGGGGTACTCAAAAAGTTTTATACGGGGAGGCTCCACCCGAAGTTCTAACCCCTTACCCTTTTATATACCATTTTTGACAGAAAATGTACCCCTTTCGTATACCTTTAACTGAAAAAGGTACCCCTTTCATATACCTAAGAGACATGGCGTGTACTTAAAATATGACGTTTTCTTGTCATTTTTATGTAGCGCTTAATAAATTAAAATAATACAGCCATAAATTGCGTCTGTTCGAAATATTTTAATAAAAGGCCCTTTTACATAGCCAAATGACAGATTTCCATACCCTTTCATATACTTAAACTCGTGAAATACCTACCCTTTTATATACCAGAAGCCTGAAAAAGGTACCCCTTTCGGGCGGAGCCTCCCGGTATAGACCATTATAGGGAGTACCCCCCCCCCCCCCCCCGGGAAGTAACAATCAAGCAGTCCAGGTTCGAGTCCTGGCTGGGGTCATTGCCTTGTGTTCTTGGGTAAGACACTTAACTCTCACAGTGCCTCTCTCTACTCAGGTGTAAATGAGTATCCCTGAGATTGACTAGCATCCCATCCAGGGATGAGTAGAAATACTCCTAGTTGCTTCATGCTTCTGAATCCAGGATAAGCTCCAGCCTGATGGGTCACTAGGCTCAAACACAGACTTAACTTACCTGACCTTACCTAGCTGAGCTGGCACAAGGGCACAAAAATATGTGGGGAAGTGGCAAAGGCAAGTGGAAGGCAAACAATCACTATTGTAAATACCCATACAGATTGACTGCTTGTGTCATTTCTAGTAGGCTTGACAGGGACTTTACCTACCTACCTACCTACCTACCTACCTACCTACCTACCTACCTACCTACCTACCTACCTACCTACCTACCTACCTACCTACCTACCTACCTACCTACCTACCTACCTTCCTACCTACCTACCTACCTACCTACCTACCTACCTACCTACCTACCTACCTACCTACCTACCTTAGCTGGCACAAGGGCACAAAACATGTTGGTAAGTAGCAAAAGCATTATTTAAGTACTTATGGTTAATGCTGGCTTAGTATTTTAATTTTCTTTTCGCTCGTATTAAACTAATATTAACAAATTTTAGTTCAAACATTAACTGGTACTGTTTTTCTTTTTTTTTTCCCATGTTCCCTTTTTTCCCTACTTTTCTAAATTAAATTATCACTTATACATACTTAGTTACATTGTACTTATTTATTTTTATTTTATTTTATTTCATTTTGTCTGCATGGTACTTAATTACTTAGTAATTGTCTTATTTTACTTCTGTCTTCTTTTATGTACAACCTTGTCAAAGCAATTAAATTTTTTTTTTTAACTACTCAGCTCGTTTAGTTTATTTCTACTCTGAGTAGTTTTTTTGCCTATTTTAGTTAATTTATTTTATGCTGTAATTTATCTTCTATTTAATTTGGCAAAATAAAATGGTTGTTGTTGTTGTTGTTGTTGTTGTTAAAAGCAAGCTGAAGGTGAGCCACTGTAAATACCCATATGCCTAATGGATTGTCCACTTGTGTTGTTTCTTTCACTTAAAAGTGGACATGACTCAGAAAACAAAACTCGTAACTTACTCAGGTCTCTTGCTATGGATGGAGAAGGAACCTGAGGTAACACTTCCTTTACTTGTTGTACCATTTGCATAAGTCTTGTGTTGGGACTTGCATTGTTAGGACTTTGGTTAGGAGGGACACTGCTATTCTGTACTTCCTGAGATTGGGCCCTTGCTTGAGCTACAACGTAATACATGATATGCCCTTAGTTTCAAAGGTGCAGATTCTGTAAAATCATTGTAAGTTAAGTTTTGATAGGAACAAATAATGTAAATATAATGTAAAAAAAAAAATTGTCCATGTAGTGATTGTGCAGTTCCAAAACATATTATACCTACCCCATGCCCGGCGTATCAAAATCGAACTAAAAATCAATCGAACCCAATCGAACACCAATCGTTTGATTGGCTTTGGTAATCGAACAAAATCGAACATCTATTTTACTGTGAGTTCGCTTTTCGAACCAATCGAACCAATCGGACACAATTGATCGCAATCGAACTTAATCCAATTCGATTTTGTTTGGAATCCGTCTCTTGATAAGTAAATTACGCAGGACTAACTAGGGGGACAGTGCACCATACAAAATGTCCGTATTATAAACAAACAGGAGTTCAGTTCAGTAATCAAACCTTCGATTGAGTTCGATTGTTGAATGTTCGGTAATCGAACGTTCAATTTTGTTCGATTGTTACTGTTCGTTAATCGAACGTTCAATTTTGTTCGACTGACCAAATTTTTATTGTGAGTTTGATTATGTTCGATTACTGAACCCAATCGAACGATTGGTGTTCGATTGGGTTTGATTACCGAACGTTTGATTGGATACGCCGGGCCCATGGAAGATCATTGGAAATCCTGAGGGGGTGGGGGGACTCAAAAGCTTAAATTTTTAAAGGAAAGTATGGGGCTAAACTGGAATTCCCAGAGTAGTGGGGGGATTCAAACCAAAAAATCTTCCATGGCCTATGGGTCTTGATATTTCCTGAAAAAACACATTGCAACTTTCTCCCATTTTATGATAGCTATACATTTAATCAGTTAATGTTACACAAGCATTAACTTACAGCTGGAATTTCTGGAAAATTAATATTAAATCAATATTAATATTATTTAAATGTGCCATAAACAAAAGTGTCAGAAAAACTGTACAATTACACATGAAAAATATCAGGAAAAAGGTGCCCGGACTACTGAGAGGTATTTTTTAAGTGTGACTTGTGTACCTGTTTGCTTTATTAATTCATTAACATCTTGAGCTGTATAATTTGTGGCTGTTACTCCAAGAACAGTGGCCATGTGCTACACGGAATGAAAGAAGGTACTATTAATAACCATTAAATATAGAGGTGATACATTCTATACCATCTGCAACTTGACAAAGACTGCTCAGTAGGTTTTGACCTGTTTGATCAATGGAAATAAAACTGGAGGTTGAGAAGGCATCACTACCAGACAATTTAGATAGCTTTTATTTCTGATCAAAGATAATTAACAATTATTCTTTGAAATCGAGGTGAATATTCTGCCGCTATTCACCGAGATTTCAAAGAATAATTGTTTTAAATAGTATATACACACGAAGTGATCTCAACAACAAGCGATCTCAAAGTTTTCAGAAGGAAACCATTTAAAGTTGATTTAATTGACCTCTCAATTCATGCGTGGAAAACGTACATATAAGCGGCACTAACCGACATGCGCAAAACAGTTTACAGAATCTTCAAACATGGCAAATCTAGTTAATCTTCGATAAAATCCTCGTCACAATCTAGCAAAATGGTCCTTTAACACCACTCAAACCTGCAATCTGATCAAAAACCTGCTTGCAAAAAATTTTGACCGTTGAATCAAAGCTTTTGAAGTTCACTTGAATTGAAAATTGAAAGAGCAGTTGGCGAAGGATCCACCTGAAAGTTTGGATTATTAACTTACTGAATGTCTGCAGAACTGTGGTGAAAACTGGATGTTTTCTTGCACAAAGACTTTTTCCTGAATATTTGTGGAGGATAAATCTGCAGTATTCATTTCTGCCGATGCCGTGCGAAGAGCGACTTGACGGTAAGCAATTGTTTATCATTTCAGTACTCGAGTTGTGTGCACATTGTGCTGCAAATTGCGAAATATGTAGTCTTCTCTTACTTTGAAAACCATCAGGCCAAATTTCTTAGCCTTTTTTTGTCTTTTCTGGTTCAGCATCTTCTTGTATTCTTAGTATTTGCGATTCAGAAACGCCGGCGAAACGCGAGTTTACGCCGGCCATTTTGTTTCAGTTTGGATCAAGCATTATTCACTCTGTAGGGAGTGAATAATGCTCATTAGCCCGAGATAGCGAACCAATCAGATTGCTTGGAACACCAAGATCACTAAGTGTGTATATACTAACAGATATTATTTACTACTCTGAACAATAGATCACCCAAGCTATCAATCCAATCAGTCAGTCAGTCAGTTAATTAATCAAGTGACTTTTAAAACTCAGCCAAAAGAAAACAATTAATTAAATTAAATTTTATAAACTTAATTGGGAATCGTGTTAGCTTTGAAAACTGAGTACTAGCTTTGTAGTTTGAATTATACAATGAAATTGACAAGGTTGTCTTGTATTTTGATACTATGAAATTTTGGAATGAAATCTAACAACACAGGACATAAAAGCTTAACACAGCATCATAAGGGAAACATACCTTCTGTACATCACTACAAAAATCACCTGACTTGGAATCTACTGGAGGAAGTACCCTACAAGTAAAAGAATTCATTTCTTCTGTAAGTAAATGACAATCTAAGATTCATAATTATTTAGTTTATATTTAATATAATTGTTTTTCAGAACTGGAGAACATTTATTTGTGCACACAAGGAAAAGATGTGTGTTTCCAAATAAAACAAACTTTAATTCAGTGCAACAAAATTTCATTCCAAATAACCTACTAGACAGTTTATTCTGTGAGCGGTTCAAAATATCTGCTTTTATTATATGGCTACAATAGTACGCGCGCTCTGATTGGCTGCTGAGCGGGCATTATTTTCTTGTAATGACCGGGCATTATGAAAAAAAATTCGGCTCGGCGGTTTCTACATGTTTTTTTGAGTTGTGAGTAAAAGCTACTAGCGCAATTGCGAGAACGACAATAAATACCGACAAAATGTAACTATCTTTTCAACAACTGAAAGAAAAATATTAGCATACCGATACTTCTTTTGTATGAGCGACGAAGAGAGCCACAGAGAGCGAGAGCGAGTTTCACCTCGGTGTTTTTTAGATATTTCAGTTTAGAATAGCGCTAAAAGGCCATATAATAAATAACTTATTAACCTCGTCCGTTTGGTCATTACAGGGCAATCTCAGACCTCGGCCTTGATGTATTGACCTCGCTATCGCTCGGTCAATGCATCAAGGCCTCGGTCTGAGATTCCCCTGTAATGACCTCACTCTCGGTTAATAAGTAGTATGTGTTATGCTGACCATACTAACCTGATGTGATAAAGTGTGTATGGAACAAACATGGACCAGAACAAATCTTGCCACCAACCACTCTCTAAAACATGCTACCAATGGAGAAAACATGTTTACTTAGTACAGCAATTACAGATTGCACTTTTCACTTCTCCTCTCAGTCTATTGGCATATCTTTTTACATCTTTTTAACAACTTTAAAATGGGTTCTGTTTAAATTGCCTATAAAGTAAAAATTTATTAAATAAATGCTTATTTGAAAGACTTTCACAAATAAAGAAGAATGGCGTTTACCATTTTGAAAGATCTTCTTTCGTTTAGGAGATATTCACGTTTTTGTGTTATGCAAATGAGGAAAGTTATGACGTCATAAATTGTTCCACTAAAAGATAGATCACAAAATCAAGGATATCTCTGAAAATATAAAGGTGATATTTCTGAAACTTGGCATCAGTAGTGACCTTCATTAAAGGTGCAAGATGGCTCATACTATGATGTAACCATGGCACCACTCTTGGTTCCAGGCTCTTTCTGTCATAAACCAAATATCTCAATTTGCAACCCTTTAAAGTGGGACAGAGGGTCCAGCTTGGAACACACATGATGCCTATTACCCTAACTCTCCTCATTAGCTTGTTGGGAGTGGATCATCTTTCATTAAGCAAAAACTGGGGATATCAGTATTAATTAAAATAGGTATTTGCATGACAGGTGTCATTTTGTGTCTTTTGTGGTGTACATTAATCGTGCCAAGTTTGAAGAACACAGCTCAAATAATTATTCCAAGAGATATTCTTGATTCAATGCTTCATCTTTTTGTGGAACAATTAATGACGTCATCACTTTCCTCATTTGCATAATATAAAAACGTAAATATCTCTAAAACAAAAAAAACATATTGCAAAAAGGAAAACACCATTCTTCTTTATTTTGAAAAGCCTTTAAAATAAACAGCAATTATTTCTTACTTCATAGGAATCCCTGGCACATTCCGCCATTTCATTATTTGCATGATTAGTTTGCTTCGTAAAACTGAAAATCCCTTCTTTTAGATTTTTCTCGAAAGCAGTTCTATTTATGTTTGATAATCTTACTGTGCCGCTTATTTCTTTTTTTTTCCTTTTACCTTTTCCTTTTTTCTTCATTTCTTTTTCGTTTTTTGTTTTTCCTTTTTTCGTTTTCATTTCTCTTTTTTCGTTTTTGTTTTATCAGCAAAGATAGTTTAGAAACGCCTTACGGGTCTCAAGGGATGCTAGGATATGTAGTCCGTTGTCAGTATGACTTTAGACGCCATTTCGCAATGAATTTGGTTGAGGAAGACGATATTCGAACCCTTGTCTGCGCAGGAGAAACGTATGGCGAAATTGCTTCCTTGGTACAGGCTCAGATTTGGTACTGTTAAAAGTGGCTTTAGCGAAAGGAATGTTCGGGAATACTGCCGTGTGCGAGCAATACGAAAACCCAGGGCTTGTGAGTTAGACAAAACAGTTCTTCAATGTGTTTTTGAAGTTGTAAGTTTATTCTTATTTCACTGAATAGGTTGCAGACAAGGTAGTTCAAATTTAACTTCTCATTGAATTTAATAGGTAGGTCCAAGCTATGGACGGGAGATGATGCTAGGCTACATTTATAGCAAGTTTGGTGTGAGAGTTGGTCGTCGAAGATTACAAAGCTCTTTAAGACGCATATCACCTGTTTGTCACGAGCAGCGACCAGGTGATGAAATGACATGGTTCGCCGTGCAAATCCAGTTGCTTACTATCCTAGCACCCGTTGCGGCCCGTAAGGCGTTTCAATAAAGTATTTGCTGATAAAACGTAAACGAAAAATGTAAAAAGAAAAAGTAATAATGAAAAAACGAAAAACGAAAAAAAGGAAAATGAAAAACGCAAAAGGAAAAAAGAAAAAAAGAAATAAGCGGCACGATAAAATTATAAAACATTAATCGACCTGTTGAAAATTAAAATCTAAAAAGAAGGGATTTTTAGTTTTACGAAGCAAATTAATCATGCCAAAAATGAAATACCGTATGCCACGGATTCATAGGCACTTTAACAAATGAATTTCTATATTAAGAGAGGAAGACACATGTACATCAGCTCTAGCTGCTTTTCATAAGCTGGGTCCTCTGACCAGATCAAATTGGCATTTGGAAATGATGGTTTTTCAGGAGTAACGAAAACCAAAGAGCTGGTGAAAATCCTTGGAGCATGGCGAGAACCAACGATAAATTCAACCCATATAATAATGGCACTTGGCCAGAATCGAACCCAGGCCATGTTTGGGGGGAGATGAGCACTCGCACCAGTGGGCCATCCCTGCACCCCACAATAATTATCAGTGGAACATCACTGTAAGGTAGGTAGGTAAGTCCGTATACAAGCCAAGTGGCCCATCAGGCCAGAGCTTATCCCGGTTTCTGTAGCATGAAGCAACTCTGAGGAGTATTCCTACTCTCCCCTGGATGGGATGCTAGTCCATCCCAGGGTTACCCCCAGCAGTAAATTCACCGGTACCCATTTATACACCTACAGAGGTGAAGAGAGGCACTATGAGAGTAAAGTGTCTTGCCCAAGAACACAACACAGTGACCCTGGCTGGTACTCGAACCCCGACTGCTCGATACGGAGTCCAGCACGCTAACCATTAGGCCACCACTGTAGGGTATATTATTAATTGACGTATATTTTGTTCAATCTGACTTTTTGCTCTTGATTTTAAGGTTAAAAAAAAAATGTAATGTAATACTGGATAATGGGAGAGACATCTTAAACTGCGACACTGTTTTGTACAGTTACAAGCTTAGTGCATGTACATGTATCTTGAAACAGCTTACCATTATGATTCAATTAAAGTGTATATGACATGAAAAATATTTTTTGCTTATTTGAAAGGCCTTTCGAAATACAGAAGAATGGCGTTTTTCTTTTCAAAATATCTTTTTTCGTTTCAGAGATATTGACATTTTTGTATTATGCAAATTAGATCAGTGATGACGTCACAAGATTTGACTCCAAAAATGGTAAAATACTGAATAAACAATATCTCTAAAACTATTGAAGCAGTGTTCTTGAAACTTGGCACCACAAATGTGCATCACAAAAGGAACAAAATGACACCCTTAGTATTGTTGCCATAGCAACTCTTTCAGCTCCAGTCTCTCTCTGTCACAAAGACAAATATCCCCATATCTGACCTCTAAAGTGAGACAAAGGGTCCTGCTTAGAACAGACATAGTTCCCATATTGCCTTAATTCCCAACATTGGTTTGGCTGCGCTAGATGGTTCTTGGTTTAAAACAAAAACTGGGAATTTCAGTTTTTATTGAGACAGCACCAGCGGCAAAACTGTTGTCATAGCAACAGCCCTAAGAGAAACATTTTGTTTCTTTTGTGATGCACATTTGTGGTGCCAAGTTCCAAGAACACTGCTTTAATAGTTTTAGAGATATTGTTTATTCAGTATTTTACCATTTTTAGAGTCAAATCTTGTGACGTCATCACTGATCTAATTTGCATAATACAAAAACGTCAATATCTCTGAAACGAAAAAAGATATTTCAAAAAGAAAAACGCCATTCTTCTGTATTTCGAAAGGCCTTTCAAATTAGCAGAAAATATTTTTCATGTCATATACACTTTAAGCGCCCAGCAGTCCTTCCAATAAGCGCCCCCTTCCGATTGAGCACCCCCCTTCAAATGTGTTTTTATTTGTTAAAATAAGCGCCCCTATTCCAATAAGCGCCCCCATATTTATACGCGCCGCTATTCTAAAAAGCGCTCCTATCGTGGCTAACTGACCCTACTGAAGTTGTTGACGTCGAAAAGATAAACTCATGACCATTCACCGTACCCTACATGTATATAATTTTTTATTTACTGCGAAAATGAACAATTCTTGTAAAAGAAACTGAACTTTCAACAATTTGTTACTGTCACAGTTTATGTTACTGCTAGTAATACTCGGTATATTAAAGTTTTGTTTTGAACATTTGGTTGTTTTGCAAAAAATTAAGTAAGCGCCCTGTCCCGAATAAGCGCCCTGTCTCGAATCAGCGCCCTCCCTTAAGGTGCCAAAAGTAAATAAGCGCCCTGGGCACTAAATTGAATCATTACGTAATTTATTTCTCTCCATGCACAAAACATGTGTTTAGTAATGATAATGAGGGGATGTACCTAGCAGAAGATTCTTCTAAAGGTCTAACAACCCTTGGCTCACATTGGGCACTTTAAAAATTGTGGATTTCTTATTTCATTAAACTTGGTAAATCAACAAAAACTTGTTAACTCACAGGAGGTATCTGGACAATAAGTGGACGTCTCACTGAGATTAAAACCTGAAAGAATTACGTCAATTTTTTAACCGTGAACACATCAAAAACTAACCAAGAACATTGCTACTCAGAGAAATAAATATACATTATGACAGTCAGTTTTGAAATAGTAGGAAAATAGCAAGTCAAACAGAAAGTACATTTAAATACAGTGTGTGATTTGGGGGATTCAATTTATAAAGTTCAAATTAAACATCATTCTTTGGTTGGACACTCACAGGATCATGCTCCAATTATTGTAATGAACCAATCAGAAAGTTAATAAAAAAATTATGTGCTTAAAGAGCTCTATTTATAATGTTACAAACATGATGACTTACAGGCAATACAGTGCTGCTGAACTGAAAACACCATGGGCTGCAACATAAAGAACAAAATATCATTGTTAGTAACATATTTTTTGAAACCATTAAATTCTAAACTGGTAACAATTTTGTGACAATCTGTTTTATAAACAGTGAAGGTTTTCCTTCTGGTACATTTGTACATACTTGAACTTTAGAAGGCCTCTTTTCCCATTGGTGATTTGTTCTTCTGGAAATGCTAGAAGAGGAAGGCCAGACCCTAAACAATTATGTGATAAAAAAAATCAGAAAAAAATCAAATCAGTACAGCTGAATTATTGTTAACACTTGACAAAATTTTTTAATAACTTTTGACAGGTTTGCAGTAACTTTCTTATGAGTTCCTTCAATTTGATTTAACTAAAGAATAAAAAAAGTCAGTGCCTGCTGGCCTAGGGCTAGTGGATTTTGCAGTCAGGCTATGGGACTATCCTTCACATGCCCAATGGGCAAGTGAAGCATCATAAGCATTGTGCGTACAAGAATTCTTTGGGGGTAAGCAAAAATGCCAGACTTTTGGGCTAGAACATCCTGGCTACAGCTTGCCTTTTGGGTAAGCTGGAATTCAATTTCTTTGCACCCTGAGACTTTAAGTGGGGGCAGAGTTGACACATACAAAGAATGATGACAAAATCTTAAAAATAAGACTTGTCTCAGGAGTTTATTTGGCTAAACTTCCAATGACAATGAAAAATAGGTTTTCATACCCTGTAAGTATTCTTTGATCTTGGTATCTGTGTTTTCTTTGTCTTTGTCTTCACTAAAGTCTTCATATCCCAGGAGCCATTTAATGAGCCATGGACAATTATACCTGCTGTATGGCTGAAAAAAGCAAAGTGTTTTTTTTTTTTACACCTTTAAATTAATCTTTAAAAAATCATTAAATGCAGTTGTACCCTTAAGATTTGTATGTAAATTGGAGCATTTTATAAGTCAGAATACTAGTTTTATTCGGGCACATTTATTCGCAATATGATCACCAGTGTGGTTTAATTTTTATCTTGGCTCATTTTTTTTCAAACCAGTTTTAGTTTTTTCAAACCAGTTCAATTTTTTTGAACCAGTTTATTTTTTTCAGGTCTTAGGACTTGTTGACAGGATTTCGGTAAATTTTCATTAGGCATCCACTTTGTTATTATGGCTAATATTTGTGGTGATGCTTCTGTTCCAAGGCGGAGGCTCCAACAAGAATTATTAGGTTTTTCCGGTTATTATTATTGTTCTACATTTTATTTTTAACTTCATGATTTACTCTTGAATAACAAAACAGAAAGTGATAGTCACTGCACATTAATCTAAAAGTAGTTAAGTTATTGTCACGATGTGTTCATAATAAACAAGCTGCAAGACTTAATTTGAATTGAGTTCTTTTTTTCGTTGTCATTGTGCTGACAAGGATATAAATTGGTGGATGAAATAATGCGTTAATTCTACCAAACTCGGTCACAACACCTGCATAAGTACCGTAATGATTCAATTTAGCGCCCGGGGCGCTTATTTACTTTTGGCACCTCAAGGGAGGGCGCTTATTCGAGACAGGGCGCTTATTCGGGACAGGGCGCTTATTTAAGTTTTTGAGAAACAACCAAATGTATCTAACAATAACAGAAACTGTAACAGTTAGAAATTGTTAAAAGTTCAGTTACTTTTAAAATAATTGTTAATTTTAGCAGTAAATATATACATGAACTGTACGGTGAACGGTCAGGAGTTTATCTAGTTGGCGTCAATGACTTCAATAGTGGCAGTTCTCCACAATAGGGGCACTTATTAGAATAGGGGTGCTTATAAGAATGGGGGCGCTAGTTAGAATTGGGGCGCTTATTGGAATAGGGGCGCTTATTTACAAAAACACATTCGAAGGGGAGGCGCTTATTCGGAAGGGGGCGCTTATTGGAAGGAGGGCGCTAAATCGAATCATTACGGTAATTACAATTCTTCAATTTTCCAGAAGGAGATTTGAATGAAGGAACAATGTCTTGTCGACACGATCAACTTTAATAGAGATAAAGTCTCCAACTGAAGAAGTAGCGTTTGAATACTCTTTGTGTCTCTCCGGCCGTTTTAGCGCCTTGGGCTGCACCATGATTAAGCAGGATTAAAATACTTTGTGTGATGAGCAGTTATGTTCATGGCCCACTTATGTTCCTTGCTGCAATTGCATGGACAGTTACGAGAATCCATTCAATCAATCTCCAGGAGAGATAAAAGTTTCGGAGATTGAATAGGTTTATCAACAATCTTAACACAACTTGTGCATGACTGCTGCTCCGCATGAAAAACTGTATGAACAGTTGGACAAACATGGCTGTCAGTTTCACGTTACTAGTGACTAAAACAGGAATTGCACCAGAATCTTAGTTTTTTTTTTTCTATCAAAGGGAAAGAAGAAAAACTCAAATTGATAGCGCCGGGCAAGAATCGAACCCGGGACGTTCGGATCAGAAGCAAGTTTCATGACCACTACGCTACCAGGGAGCTGGCTCCTGGAGAGCGACAATTTAAAGAACATATAGTGTTACCCTTACATATACAAAGAGCTAACCGTAAACAGGCTAACCGCAGCGCATAGTAGGCTAACCAAAGTGAATAGTAGGCTAACAGGAGTGAAAACTAGGCTAACCGGAGTGCATAGTAGGCTAACCAGAGCACATAGTAGGCTAACCGAAGTGAATAGTAAGCTAACTGGGGTGCTATTAATAGCAGTTAATAGCTTACCATACTCATTCCCAGTGCAATCCGAGGTCGGTGCAATTCCTGTATTTAGTCGCAAGTTTCACGTTGACTTTGGAATAGTTGTCATGTCTCTTAATTTACAAGCAATTTCTCAACCACAATGAGCAGTTCAAGGGAGAAACAGCACTTCGTAAAAATCTCTTTTAGCCACCACTTTTCTTTTGTCTGCTGAAATAAGCCCACTTCTTACTTGTTATATATTGTCGAGATTCTCCACTTCAATCGTTCGATAGCTGTCTTCTTGCGATTGAATTCCAAGCTGCTTCACGGTCTGGTATTTCAGGTAAGCTTTGGCTTTGCTAATGTTAAAGAACTCGTCTTTGATAAATAGCGTTATTGGCGATCCTTTTTTTCACTTGTTTCTCTTTCAATGCCGCTAATTCTTTGCAAAACGTTTCTTTCGAAACACATATGGCATGGTTCAGCCATCTTTCGAATTTTCTAAGTCTCATTTGCTGTGAAGTGCGCATGTACGCATATTTAGCCGAGCGAATGGGAGTCTGGGACCGAATAAAATATAATAACAACAAATCTGGGTGAAATTTGCAACAAATCCTTTGTGATCAAGTGGTTACAGGCGCAGTATTACAAAAAAAAAAATAACAAATAAATATCTGTGTATAGGGGGTAGTGGGGATAGTAAAAAAAAGGGGGGAGGGTGTAGGGTATATCAGGGGGGAGGTCAAAGGGAGAAAGAGAGTAGGGAGGTAGGGACTGAAAATTTCCCATAATTTTTCTGTGTTTATTCTTTTCACCCCCCCCCCCAAAAAAAAAAAAAAAAAAAAAATACCATGCCCCTATTTTTCACCACACCCCAAAAGATGAAAGCCCTTTTCAGACATTTGATAAATAAAGTGGTTCAAAAAATATTCAACTTAACTTCAATTTAAAAAAATTTTAACTGGTTCAAAAAAATAAACTGGTTTGAAAAAAAATGAACCACTCGAAAAATTAAACCACAACACATAGCCTATATCTGCTTGTTGGAATTTTGTATTGTTTTCTAGCTAAAAAAAAAAACATAAAAAAGTCCAACAGGCAGATACACCAGCTAAACACGTATGTTGTGAATAAATACGTCCTTTATATAAAGGTATAATTTATGCCACAATTATATGTTAGTAACCATATATGTAATAAATTTAATTTCTGTAAATCAATCTTTTTCTTCACTTTCTTTAGAAGTATTAAATAGTTTTAGCATAAATTTATAATTTTTATATTAATTAAAAATTAAAGTATTCATTATTAATAAAATATTTTCTATTTATTAAATCATAACTCATGATAGGGCATACCATAACACTTGGAAGAACAGTCTCAACAGCAACATTATCTAGTGCTGTCACATGATTGCTGACAACAACCTGAAATAACAAAATTTGAAAAAGAAAATTGTGAGGTGTAATTCTCCCACTCGGAACATTTCTCAGATTTGACAAGTAAATTCTATTAGTAATGATAGTGTAGCTCTAACGGCTTGTTTTCACCAGCAAGGGTGTCGTAGTAGGACGACCCTCCAAATATTTCTTTTCTGCTTTCCGACAGTTTAGTTTTCACTGGCTCATAGGCAATGGACTCGTAAACAGGATTCATAATTTACTCAGCTTACCACTTTGTCAATTTGATTTTCATTAGATCATAATATTAGATATTGGATTGCTGATTAACAACCATTATGAATATTGTGGTTGATACCTTATGCTGGCCTTTATTATAATTTTCACATCCCTCTTGACTGACAGCAATGCCTTGTATGGCACAGGACACTCTCAAAAGAATCCTACAACATAACAAGGAAACCAGTTGAACTTACTTAATTCACTGAAAGGTAATAGTTACATGTATACTTACTGAAGGTAAAGACAAAGTCTGCGTCCCATGCCGCCACAGCTTATATATCCTAGTTTAAGCACTACACCTGTATAGGGGCAATTCCACATGAGAATGTGAAAAATCCAGATTTTTAAAAAGTGATTGGACATAAATTCATACCCTGTACTATATTGTTGACAAGTTATAGTACATAGAAAAATAAGTTTCAGTTCGCTTGTGATAGCAATGCATTCAGGGGGGGTCTCCAAAGTAAGTGTTTATTTTTTAATAATAAACAATAGGTGAGAGACAATTTTTTTAGCTTGCTTTATAAAATTGGGAAATAATTTGTGTCTACAAACAGTTATATCAGAAGAAATACCTCAAAGGAGTTAACACATAAAAAATATAAATTTCACCCTGAACTTTTTTAAAAAAAAGTTATTAACAAAGTAAATTTTGTTACGGACGTTACGTAACGTCCGTAACGTTTACACAATCTTTTTCCATTCTTGAAACAACCATTTAAAATATTTCAAAGATATTTCTGCCACAAAGCTAAATATTCTTTAGAAACACTTTGGTAAAAAGCGGTCCCTGAAAAACTGCAACATTTTCCAAAAAATGGTAACAAAACTTCGTTACGGACGTTACGTTACGGACGTTTCAATTCTTGAAGCTTGTGATTTTGGACTGTTTCTGCCACAGTTAAAGGCAATTTTGGATATGTGAATTCTCAAAGAAAGCAGTGTTTTAGAGAAGGAATGGATTATACCCACTGGAGTCCAGTATATGTCTGTGGGCCCATGATAGTTTGAGCATGCTCATGTTTAAGGCTGAGTACCTTATGTAAAATGCATGTAGTGTCCTTCATACTGTGATGGGACATTTCACAGCTTTAACATAAAGTACCAACCAGTTTGATTTAAAAAATGTTAAATACAAGCCATTTTGAACTTTTATGTCCAAAAAGAATGTGGCCAACAATACAAAATAATATAATAAATCACACAGTGTAACGTCCGTAACATTGGCTGTAACATCCGTAACGTTAAAGTTCACATGTATAGCATTGTATAATTGCGAAAGTGAGTTTAAATGAAATGAAGCTTTTTGGTTCACACAACTACTATACTTCAAATATTTGGAGCAGTTCATGCAATAAGCCCTGACACTTCACAGGAATTTTCCATTAATACCAGTGCTCTTGCCCATGTGGTTGTTTTTTATGTAACGTCCGTAACGGTGTGTATTTTGCTCTATTTTAACATATAGGCCAGTCAAGTGGAAAACTTTTATAACTCAATTAATGCGTCAGTAGGCACAAACATGATAATCAATGTAACATTGGACAACCTCTTCCTATTCTTTGCCTGTGCTAGATTAAAGTTTCAAAAATGACTCTGAATGTAACGTCCGTAACTGTGGAAATGCCCATAGGTATTTCTATCCCCCCTGGTGGTTAGTGCCTTGACTCTGGATCGAGCGGTCCAGGTTTGAGCCCTGGCCAGGGCACTGCGTTGTGATCACAGTGCCTCTCCCCATCCAGGTGTATAATCGGGTACAGGCAAATTTACTGCTGGGAGTAGCCCTGCGATGGACTAGCATCCCATCCAGGAAGTTGATATACTCCTTGTTGCTTCAACTGAGATGTCCAAGCTCTGGCCTGATGGGCCAGCAGGCTTGAACACAGACTTTTCTTAGCTACGCCGGCCCACCCCCTCCCAACCTGAATAGGATGCTAGTTCATTGCAGACTGTTACTCTCCAGCAAATTAAATTCACTGGTTCCTATTTGTATACCTGGGTAGAAAGAGGCAAATTCTCATTTGAATTGATCAATTTTTAACAAAGAATTAGCAGTAACAAGTTCAAATACACTTTTCATTTGTGTAGAGCTCTGAGCATTAATTTTTATTTAAAATCACTGACTATTGATATTTTAGATGTGCCATAATTATCAAAGAGGATGTTTGGTCACAAAAAGGGCAGAAGACACTTTTAATAGGAACGAACTCTTGTCAATAACATCGTTCCAAATTGCATGCTGCAATATTGTGTCCATGGTCCTTATGACAATTCTTAGCACTTTCACGCCATGCACAATTAACATAACAAAACTTGACATTTGATGCTTCAGGAAATTTAGCATCAACATGTTAGTTTACCTACTATTCCTTACCTTCTCACAAATGACTCTTTAGGTAAAATTGACAATATTAGAATAAGTTGAAGTCCAAAGAAGATTCTAAATATTACGAGTAAGAGACCACATGGGATGTACAGCAAGAGAAGCAACAGTGCTCCACCATCTGGTAACCTGAAAAAATACATTAGCTGATTAACCCTTAGGTATACAAGCAAATTCATACCCCCACCATGGTACAAGGCAAGATGGGGATGGGGGAGGGGGTTGATGGAACCCTCAATGTGAAAGCCTGTCTTTCTTTCCACTAGCACTGCATTTTATGGCATTTTGCTTGGGGATGCCACAAATAAAAATTTTGAGACAGTTTTTGAATGAGAAAGTGAATAGGTACCCTTTTCGACATCTGTTTTTTCATTTTTTTGCTTTTCCTTTTTCTTTTCTTATCTTTTTGCTAGTTGTTGTCCTTCTACATGTAGCCAAGGGTAAAAGCCTGGGGAGGGGGGGGGTACTCCCTTAAAAGGGCTTAACGGGGACGTGCGGCCTGATAGGGTATGGTTTTCGCCTCTTTTGTCTTGAAAACGAACAGGGTATATATTTTACCCCTTTTGTCTTAAACGGGGTATCTTTACATGGACCAATGTCAAACAGGATAGGCTTATATGCCTGCAGAGGTGTAAATTTATACAAACTTAGCGACAAGCCGAATTTTAAACAAAAATTCCGTATTGCTGACTTACATTGATTTTGGCATCGACACTTAGTTTAATTCACGTCTACAACAAAGCCAGTGGGGGTAAAAGTGGGAAAGTTTCCTCTGCGTTTTTCACTAAAATTTCAAAGTGTTTTCAAACGTATTTCAAGTTCAATAATTCCAACCACTACAATTTACGTATCCTTAGATCTGTTCTTCAAGTAGAGATTCGAGTATAATGCTTTTTTTGGTTTAAGGTGATAACGTCAGAAGTGAAGGTCAGCGCTCATCACAGTCAGTTTTGGCTGGCACAGTCATCAATGGGTTAAGTTCAAATATCCAACAGTCCATAAAAACTGTTCACCTCTATGCATGGTCAATCAAAACTTGCCATTGTTTTGAAATTAAATTTTCCATTGTTATGAGGGAAATATGAACCAGTTAAGCTTAGGGGACACTTTCTTAAACTGTGAAAGAGTCCCTTATGTGTTTGTTCAAAGGGGATCAATTAAATAAGGGGGTGATTTTCCATTCTTGTCACAATTTCTTGATAGACCAAGAGGGGAAAAAGTCATGAATAGGAAGCAAACCTTCTTCTATTCAGTAAATTGTTTATAGATAAAAATCATTATTACCACTAGTAAGCTTTTTAACTACTATTTTAAAAGGGCCTATTATGCAATTTAAGCTTAAATTGCACGTTGATAACTTTCTGTGGGGAACATGGGTATAAATTCTTCATGGACAACCTACCTGTTGTGATAAAATAGGTCCGTCAGTCCTGTATTCAAGGCCATTTGAAAAATTATGTAAAAATTATGATTAGTAATCAACAGGGCAAAACCCTGATAAAGAAATGTGAAGGAAAACAACTTCGCTTTTCCACGAAAGTAAACTCGACTTTCGAGGCCGACTTTCGACCTTTGAGCGATTGGCCAGCGATTTGACCACATTCGCAGTCAGCAGATGCAGAACGGCACAGATCATCCTTCATGTAAAACCCACGGTTCTTTCTCGAGGTAAGGATGGGCCGATACAGGTTTTTCAAAACGATACGATATCGATACGATATTTGCCTTTTTTCTCGATATCGATATCGATATCGATACTATGGCGTCATTTCTATACTGACTTCATTGGTATCTCACGTGACTTGTTTGACCATACAAAGGACAGTCCTGGAATTATAAATATTTGCCAGGAATGTTGATTTTTGGTGTTTTTGTTTCACTGTGGACTAGATCAAGTCAAGGCAATAGAAAAATCCAAATATTGACAAGAAAATCAGTATTTGTTTGCGCAAAAGTGCATTTTTAAACCTCAGGTGCTGACCAGAAGACTGCAGGCTCAGGTCACGTGTGCATTATCGAAAACGTATCGAAAGTGCGATATTTTTCGAAAGTATCGATACTTTTCAAAATTGTCAAAATATCGATGTATCGAATATTTGGTATCGAGTATCGGCCCATCCTTATCTCGAGGTTTCCTCGTGGAGCCAGAAGCAGTCAAATATTTGCATAGGGAATCTAGGCATGGTAGTTAGGCATTAATCATTTGTAGAGCTCGAGAAATTTTATTTTATCTTGAAATAAGCCAAAACAAGACACCTAAAGCTTAATGCTTAAAACCGGGCAGTTAATGTTTAACTACCTGATTAGACAAGTACAGCAAAAACTTTTAAAATACCATTTAATTTATATTGAGTAACACGCAAGTCTGTGGATTGCTTGTCCATGCTTGGACAAATTCCTGCTTAGGCTTTCAAATTTTTATTTTTCTTCCGAATACTGAATAACCTAGGTGTTGAAAACGTTTTGTGTGCAATCTTGAATAAATGAACTCATACCAGTTAAATGGCAGTACAAATGATCTCCGACCAAAACAAAGAAACAATTTGAAAGATTTCGTTAAAAACTAAGACGCGTTTTTAAACATTTTTAAAAATGTACCACACCAAAAAAATGGGAATAAGAACAAGATAAGAAAGCTTTTCAGCTTTCAAACATGCAAGCTCTTCACGTCAATTTTGGGAAGCAGTCACGCAAACGCAAGTTCTTGATTGCGTGATTCATTGCAGGTCATTTCTCCATCGCCGTTCGGTTCCGACTGAAACTCAAAACTCCTGAATGAGAAACAAAAAATATATATTTTATATTCCTCGCTAAAAAGAGTGGAGTAACCAGAAAATTACAGTATTGGCTCCTGCTCGAATAAAACGAGTCACATAAATAATAAAAAAAACGAATAAAACGAGTCACATAAATAATAAAAAATAGGTCACCAAGGGTGACATGAGTCTAATGCCGTATGGCATAGTGATACAGATTGCGCGGTTTTCGTAAGCCGGTTAAAATTGGTTAGAGGTTTGTGTTCGGGAGTTTAATTTAAAATGCTTATAGCAAGCTAGGGGCATCGTGGATGATTATGGATGAAAACGAAACAGTCATAAATGTTATATGCTTCACAAAATTTAAAGTATGAACAGGAGTTGATGTTACTTCTTCCGTATTGTCCGTAAAAGCAGAAACGATTAAACATTTGGACAAGATTGCGTGACGATTTACAAAAAGCATGTTCATTACAACAAGGGTTGAAGAACTTCACATCGTTTTCTTTCAGATTTTTCACCATTTTGATGATGACTCTTGAAACAGATTTTGCAATAAAAGCACTTGAAATAGTGACTGTTACTCCATTGTACTGTAAGCACTTAGTGACAGATTTTCCTAAAAACGGGTGTAAATGCTCACGTCAATATAATGATGACCTTTTGAACGCTGGAAACTAGGCAATTATTATCGAGCTACCATACACAGGAGCGAAGACTGTTTATCATGATGTACAAATTTCGCGAATCATCACTTCCATATCAATGTAACCATTTTATGATTTTTTTAGCTGTAAGAAGAACTTAAGATCTCTGAGAGTCGTAAAAGCATGAAATTCGATTTCAGTGTATGGCAAAGGCCGGGACAGTGTAATACTGCAAAGCGGCCAAACAAACGCATTTTGATTTAGTCGCGTAACTTGATTTACATTTATCCATGTACATCTTTTATTTTTGAAGGTTTTTGTTTGCACTGTAAAGAAAAAATTGGTCAAAATTCGAATGACTTAAATACAAAAACCGAGGTAAAGTTTTCTATTTTTTAAAACAAAATAAATATTTGGTCGCATTGTGTAAATAAACGCGAGTCGCCGTCGAAATATTTTTTTCTCAAAGACGTCTTGCTTTTTAAGCAAGACGAAAACACAAGTGCTTAACTGAACTGAAAACGAAGATTTATTTTCACAAAAAGCTTACAAATGTCTTAACTGGAAAATTATTTCGTCCTGTTCAAGTGTTGAATAATCGTGACTTGAGAAAAAACTTTTAATTATGCGTGGGAACACGTGTCGCTGATTGGCTGTTTTTAATTAACTGCGCTGCGCAGTTCTTGCTCTGCAAGCGGTTTTTTAACTGCGCTGCGCAGTTCTTGCTCTGCACGTCCTTTTTTTTTTTTTTTTTTTTTTCTCAGTGACCAGACTGATGCCCCCGCTCGGCCAGGCTGGGATCACGCAAGGTTTAAAAGCTAGAAAACACTTACTAATGGGAAATTTTCAATGCTTTGGTCTTAATAAGCATGTTTAGCGTGAGATGCCCGATTTTGAAGCGTTTTATTCAAAGTAAATTCCAAATTTTCATGCGTCGAAAGAAAAATATATTTCAGCGGGCCAGAATCTGTGAATAAATACCATTACGTTGCTGTAAAAGAATGTGCTGACATGACAAGTTTCACTTTCGATCGGCTAGACCTCGAGTCACGTAATTTTTCAAAGCTATTATCAGCTACCTTTCAAATCTTTGCGAAGCCATTAATCTTTACTTACAAAATTCAGTGTGAAGTATTTTGAAGCGTTTGAATCGAAGAGAATACTAAAATTTCACGCTTTAAAAAAATAAGCGGGCAAGAATTTACATTTATTTACATTACGTTTGTGTCCTGGAATGTGCTGGCGTTAGCAAATTTTTACTTTCACAAGGCACTGATCGGCAAAAATCACGCAATGCTCTGAAAGGTTTAAACCTGCTACAAACGGAAACTAAACAAATCCTCTGGTCTAAACTTAGCATGTTAAGTGTGAAATGTTCGACTTTTTAGCGTTATTTATTTTTGGAGCTGTGTCATCTATAGGATTTCTGAAATCTGATGGACAAACATGCCTGACTTGCAAGAGTTACGTCATTGATAGATTAATTCCCCGGGGAATTCCCATTCAGCAAAACACAGGTCTGGTGTTCTTCTCAAATTTGATTTAATTATTTGCTCCAATATTCAATTTTCGGAGCTGGTTATTCAATCTTGAAACGGTAATTCAATGCAACACTGGATGCTGATTTAAAAGATTTTTTTGTTTCACTGATCAGGATCGTGGGAATTATATTTGGCCACCATTCTCATATAAGAAAAATGTTTATTTTCGGATGGAACTAGTCAACCATGAAATGTCACACAAGGTGTTTTCTTACCATCTTGTTTGTCAGTCGCAACATTGTTCGACGCAGGTAAAGGGGATAAGGGGAGGGGGAGGGGTGCATTTTTTGTTCCCCCCACATGGCTCCCCTAAAGTGCTCACGAGACCAGCGCAGTTGTAAGCTCTAAGAGCTCTTGTTTTTTCTCAGTGACCAGACTGATGCCCCGCTCGGCCGGGCTCGGGTCACGCAAGGTTTAAAAGCTAGAAAAAACTTACCAATGGGAAATTTTCAAATGCTTTGGTCTTAATAAGCATGTTTAGCATGCAATGTCCCATTTTGAAGCGTTTTACTCAAAGAAATTTCTAAATTTTCATGCGTCAAAAGAAAAATATATTTCAGCGGGCCAGAATCTGTGAATAAATACCATTACGTTGGTGTAAAAGAATGTGCTGACATGACAAGTTTCACTTTCGATCGGCTAGACCTCGAGTCACGTAATTTTTCAAAGCTATTATCAGCTTCCTTTCAAATCTTTGCGAAGCCATTAATCTTTCCTTACAAAATTCAGTGTGAAGTATTTTGAAAAGTTTGAATCGAAGAAAATACTAAAATTTCACGCTTTAAACAAATACGCTTTAGCGGGCAATAATTTACATTTATTTACATTACGTTTGTGTCCTGGAATGTGCTGGCGTTAGCAAATTTTTACTTTCACAAGACACTGATCGGCAAGAATCACGCAACGCTCTAAAAGGTTTAAATCTGCCACAAACGGAAACAAAACAAATCCTCTGGTCTAAACTTAGCATGTTAAGTATGAAATGTTTGACTTTTTAGCGTTATTTTTTTTTGGAGCTGTGTCATCTAGAGGATTTCTGAAATCTAATGGAAAACCACTGAGACAAACCCTGACTTGCAAGGGTTACGTCATTGCTAAATTAATTCCCCGGGGAATTCCCATTCAGCAAAACACAGGTCTAGTGTTTTTTCTCAAATTTGATTTAATTATTTGCTCCAATATTCCATTTTCGGAGCTGATTATTCAATCTTTAAACGGTAATTCAAGACAACACTGGATGCTGATTTAAAAGATTTTTTTGTTTCACGGATCAGGATCGTGGGAATTAAATTTGGCCAGCATTAGCATATAAGAAAAATATTTAATTTCGGATGGAACTAGTCAACCATGAAATGTCACGCAAGGTGTTTTCCTACCATCTTGTTTGTCAGTCGCAACATTGTTCGACGCAGGTAAAGGGGATAAGGGGGGGCGGCGCATTTTTTGTTCCCCTGACATGGCTCCCCTAAAGTGCTCACGAGACCAGCGCAGTTGTAAGCTCTAAGAGCTCTTGTTGAAACTAATCGTGCGTGTCCGTACGGAGTCCGTTCTTGCAGCTGATCATTGTTTTCTACATTACAGCGAACGATTATCGATCCCGAACCATTCCCTTGGGATTGCTAACAGCTTTTTTCATATAACAAAGAGTCTAATGCGCATGCGCAAAGCGCACGCCAGCATTAGACTCAAAAAAACGAATAAAACGAGTCAAATATCAAGAATAACAGAAAAATTTCTAAACAAAATTACAAAAGAAAATAAAAAGACTAAAAAAGGGCATGCATTAGACCACACGTACATGTATTAGATAACAGATGCTTCTAAAAATCTCAACTAAATGTGAAAAAAAGATTCAAGATGAGGCGAAGAAACATTTGAGTTGCATTAAAAATTTTGAATCCTTAAAAGCCGTGAAAATAGCATGCCGTGATAAAATTTAATTAATTATACGCGCCAAAGGGCAAGTTTTCATTTTTGCCGTCTATTCAGTTTCACAGGATGGCTTTAACGATTTACATCCCATTCTGGTTTGTAGAAATTATTATATTATTACTTTGCATTTCCATTTTGTTTTCTGAGTTCTTGAAAAGTGTGCAAGTAAAGTTTTTACATCATGAACAAAATAAGGTTCTTTTGTCGTGTAAACATTCAATTCGTCTGTGACACACGGACTTTGTCGGCCCAACTGTACACGGATGGAAATAGTCAAAATGGACACAATTCTTGCTAGATGAAAAGCATCTTCAAAGTAGAGTCTGGAGCCGTTTTTAAATGCAGGAGCTTGCTGCAAAAACATTGCGTGACTGATGTAAAAAAGCTTCGACCTCAGCGACCTGTCGAAACAATCACCGGTTTCGGACTCCAGAACTCGCTTGAGTCGAACGCTTGAATAAAAACACAAAAATATATCTTTCACGTTTAACAGAAATCGGGGTATTAGATAAAATTTTAATTGCTCCTGCTGAGTAAATATCAAAAGTGCGGGATCTGAATCCTGGCCAAGAAAGCGGCCGAGTGAACTACTATGACAAAAATTTCAAATATGTAAACATCACATGGTGCCTCAATCTATAAATAGATGCCGTGTTCGTTTCAAAAGCCTAAAAAGGCAACTAATACAAACGTGAAAAAATAAAAAATAAACATGAAAAAAGTTTTAGATGAATTTTTATTCAAGATGGGGTCAAGAAACATTTTAAAAGGCAAAAAGATTTAGAAAATTTCAAAAACGTGAAATTTTGCATGCCGTGGTAGAATTTAATTACATGTATTAAATTACCCGCGCCAAGATTTCATTTTCATTTTGCAGAACATTTGTTTTACTTGCTGGCTTTACGGATCCCTTCACAAATACCATCATAGTTCGTAGAAATACTATACTATATTTTGTTTACTGAAGTCTTGGGAAGTGTTTTACATCAAGAACCAAAATAAGATTATTTTGCTGTGCAAACATTCAATCGTCTCTGATACGCGACTTTGCCAGCTCAACTGTGCACGGATGAAAATGGACATAATTCTTCCTATTCAATGAAAAGCATCTTCAAAGTATTCCGGCTCAAAAATGCTCTGGCTACCAGCCGTTTTTTAAAAGAGCAGTTATGCGTAAAGCTTGCTGCAAAAACATTGCGTGACTGACGTAACGGTTTGGAGCTGTCAAAACAATCACCGGTTTCGCAATCCAAACGCTTGAATAACACAAACATATATATATTTCACGCTAAACAGAAATCAGGTTTTTGGATAAAATTTAAAATAGAAGAGTGATTTAATAGCCGGGTTTAATAGCTCCTACCGAATAAATATCAAAAGTGCGTGATTTGAATCCTGGCCAAGGAAGCGGCCGAGCGGGTCTGGAACGATTTACCGACAAGACTACTACTACGACTACTACGACGAAAAAATTCCGGGCGATTTATGAACCGGGCTCGGCCCAGTCTCTGCCCGGTTAATAAATTGCAAAACTTACAGGTCCAAAAATGTGGAGGAAGACTAAAAACGAAATTGTTTTGCGCGTGCTCAGTTGGGATTAAAAATCAAAATGGCGGACGAACCTTGGAAGTCGTGCTGAGATTTATTTTTCTTCGAAAAAAACAATATGTCATTTATTTTTGCAGATTATTTTCTATCCAGAAAAGCGCATCAAGCAAGCTGTCAAGTGAGATGAATTTCGAAACATTCGGGATTATACTTTCAAACCGAGGTCACACGTCGGTGACCTCGAATACAAAATGCATGCAAGACACAGAAACACTGAACCCAATATTTATTCAGAACGTGGGTGCGTGTCGGCATATAAATGAAGCTAATTTGAATATTCCAAGGACCAGTGAATAGAAACAACAGATAAAGGCCCATAACAGGCGTGTTTACCAAGTCACATGCTTAAAGAAGTCATTGTTTTGGAAGTGAAGCCAACAGGTTAGTTGCAAATTATTCAATATTTTTATATCTAACATTTAAGTTTCGGTGCATGCTTCACAGTTGTTATTTTCACTTGCAATATCAACTCGCTGGATTTTAACTCAGCAGGGTATTTATCTTTTCAGACTGACTGTTTAAACAAAATAGGATTTGCGTGTCCTTTTTCGCGTTGATATTAACACCCGAGGTGATTTAGCGAACAAGGTGGAGTGCTTTTAATACTTGCGATCACTTTAGAACAAATTTAATTTTTCGCAGATCGCGCGATCTTGTAGTCACAATACAAAGAAACTACAGCTGTAGCTTCCGACAAATTTGCTTTTTTAAACATCCTAATAATTTGTGTAACTCGACTTATATTTCAGCATGTCAACTACTGTAACGCCAAGAACCACGAAAACCCAAGTGGAACCTTCGAAGCGGTGGAGCGCCCCGCCACGATCACGGACGGCCGGACGCGCGGTTCGATCTCCCGACGAAGTTGTCCGCGATGTTCGTGGCCTCAAGATGCGACAAAGAGTTTCCTTGGCCCTCGCTGATGATATTCTACGCGGAGAGTTGGAAGACATGGTTTCGACGCACAGTCAAAGACCGATCAATTCGGACTCCTTCCGCACGTATCAAGACTTCTTGATCCCTTCGGGATCGATGTACGGTGGTGCGTTCCCGATTCTATCCTCCTCCGTTATAGCAGACATCAGAGGGGCCGATACACTGCACTACTCTAAGTTTGAAAGACAACTGCGATGCAAGGTGGCTTCGGTGTACCGACTCATGCAGATGTTTGGCTGGGGAAAAGGAGTTTCTGATCGCGCTGCCTGCACGGTCAGTAGATATTTTAATCTAGTTAATGCTTCACCAATTGTCGTGTTTTGTAGCAAGCGATATATTACAGTACGTGTACATGTGGTCGCAAAATGTGGAAACAATTCCTTGAATTATATTTGTAACATTGTTTTCAGGCTAATGTTCACTGCCTTAAAATTAGGTTAAGGTTTTTAATTTCCTGTGCGAATTATGCATAATGGTTGCGTGTTAATGGTAGGTCGGGAATAATGTGGGATTATATTTCAGGAATTGTTTGCTCACGATACCTGTTGATCACTTTTGACGTGTTTTTAATATTTATCATTTGTTATTTTAAGAGTATTCTTCCCTCATTGGTTCATATAAGGATTGTGACAATATCAAAAGTGAAAAAAATTCTTTTGAATCTTCTGCGGTGTTGGCTTTCTGTCTGCACAGATGTAAAGCTGGTTAATTATCATATTTGGATAAAAAATATTTTGGGCCTGGCAAAATTGGACAAGGCTGTAGGCCAAGTTTAATTTGGCAGTCAGATTGAGGAATGATTTAAATTCAAAAAAATTATTTTAAAATTGGACAAGTCTGTGCAGGAAACTGTCCAAACTACCTGTTAATTTGGACACATATCTTTGAAAAATAATTAACAAATAATCATGCATATATGGAATAAAATTGATAAATGTTAAGAATTGTAACAGCTCATTCATAAAGGCCCCACCCCTTTATTAACCATTTCTAAAGCCTTCTAAACAAAAACTTTAAAAAATCAAATAAATATTTAAAAATGTGCAGGTTTTGCAATGCCCAGTGCATTTAAAATTTTTAGTTGTGTTTCTTAAATCCATTTTTCAGTATTAGCGAGAGCATGCTTCATATGATATGCATTTGAACTAAAGATAGTTTGGCCACGCTCCTTTTCAAAGTCTTTCTCTTTTAATTTCTAATTTTAATAAATAAATGAATTATTTTATACAACTGAGATAGGTAATTCTGACAAAGACAGGAAGATTTAAAGACAGTAAATTTGTTAGGTCAAGAAAGGTTCTTTCTTTATTCTTCTCATTAAAAATCAGACATGTTCACCCTTGCTTAATCTTAAGGTTTTAAAAGTAAAATGATGACTTTTTTTTAAGAAAATCCAAGAAATCAATGTTTAGAATGCTGTGATCATATTACGGCTTGTCTGATCACAGGAGCATAAACAATTTCTAGAATCTTCCACGGTCCATTAGGCAAGAAGTACTATTTCAACTGTTGATTGGTTCATTCTAAAACAATTTCTTACCACAGGTATTCAAAATCAATTCAGTTTTGTAGCTTTGTGAATATATAATGGTTGCTGTGCATTTTTTCACTCAGTTTAATAATTATTTGTGTATTTTGTTATGTATCTGCTTCCATTGTTTACTGTTTTGTTTGTCATAAATCATTTTAATATTATTTTTAATTATAAGTTAGATAGCGAGGAAAAGTTCTGCAGTTATCTGTAGTAAGTTGAGGTGTCCGGGGGAGGGGTGATGCAGTGGCTTTAGTACGGTGTTGGACTTCAGATCAACAGACCTGGCTTCAAGCCCCAGCCAGGGCCACTGTGTTGTTTTCTTGGGCAAGACATACACAGCAGTGCTTTTCTTCACCCCCAGGGGGGGTACTTTGGCTTGTAAAAGATGATGGGGATGATCGAAGGATTTTTTTGGGTTTGAAATTTTCGATTCCGGGATTTTTTTGGGTTGGAAAATTTGGCAAGTATTTTTTTGGGTGACTAGATTTAAATAGGGGATTTTTTTGGGTATTAAAAACAAACTAAAGTGCCTTGGCGCGGCCTTGGCGTATTTATGGTATCATGAATAAACAATACGAGCGTTCAATTTTTTATGTTTTTCTTTGTGTTATATTATTGCCCCTCCTGGCAATTTAGGGGTAATTTGACAAGGGATTTTTTTGGGTGTTATTTTTGGTCCAGGGATTTTTTTGGGTAATGTTGGAAGACTTAAGGATTTTTTTTTGGGTCCATTCGATCATCCGCGTCATTTACAAGCCGGAGTACCCCCCACCCCCCCCCCCCCCCACCCCTGGGTCTTCACCCAGGAGTGTAAGTTGGTACCAGGGATCAGTAACTGTTAGGGAATATAGAATCCTGACAAAATGTTTAAGCTAACCAGTGATAGACTGGCATCCCATCCAGGGTTAGAAGCAATAATCCTAGTCGCTTCATGCCTTCAGAAACTGTGATAAGCTCTGGCAGTGTGAGCCAGTGGGTGCTAGTGCTTCTTTTTAGTAATTTTGGTTTAATAATCTTCCTGCAGATTTGTGCTTCTGAGAATGACAATGAAGAGAGCAACTATTTTGTTGCACCCACTGGTTTGCTATTCAGTGAGGTGACGGCATCTTCAATTTTGAAAGTTGATCACAAGGGGAATGTCGTTGAAGCAGGAAACACAAACTTGGGAATCTCCCAGTCAGCATTTGAGCTCCATGCCACAATACACTCAACCAGGAAAGATGCAAAGTGTATCATGTTTCTGTCGGCTGACTCTGTCAAAGCTGTGAGTATAGCTAGTATTGTCTGTAATCAAAACCAGTCAAGCATTCATGCACAATTAATTCCTCCCACATACTGTATGAAGGAAAAATAGAAGATTATTAAATTTGATTTGCTTGGTTGTTTCAAACTTTGACTCATTGAATGAAGACTCTAAGTTTAATATTTAACTCAATGCAAAACTTGAGTGTTGTTTGGATTTTATGTCTGTCTTAATGCAACTTGACCTGTATCTGATAATTTGCTTGGTTCCCCTGTAAGCCTTTTGTTTGAAATTCTTTTCTCTTTTTGTTATCAGACATTAAATTTTTCTTCATGAGGGGTGTCAAATGGTAAATGCAAGACGTTGCAAGACCATGAGACTGATATCTTTTCTGCGAGCCCAAGACCTTTTTAGCTTTCCAAAAGAAATTGAGACACCGAGAAGACGTCAAAGAAAAATTTGAGACACCGAGACCCCTGAAATTTGGCTACAATTTTGTGAGACACATTTTTTGAAGGACCATTCACCACCCCTTTCATGAAATAGGCCATTTCCGAGTTACCCTTCGCCTATGTTTCAAAACGACTTTTATGTGCAAAACCATTTAAATGAAAATGAGTTTGATTCGCATTAAAATATAGACCTGAAGGTGAAACTCATTTTCATATGAATGGTAGACTCGTTTTGAAACAGAGGCAAAGGGTAACTCAGAAATGGCCTATTAAACTGTCATAAACTTTAAGACATTTTCTTACTTGTGTATTTTGTCAAGTGACATTAATATGGCATCACCTGCAGTCACATGTCAGCACTGTGAATGATCACAAGATTCTGACAAGTTATACTGCCAAATAAAATCAGTAACTTTTTCTTCTTGTAATTAGGTGTCTGCAATAAAAGCAGGACTTGTGCCGATCTCTCAAGAAGGAATAGCTGTAAGTATTCCTTTGTTTATTAATAAAACTTTAAAATAATAAGTAATAATTAAATATTTTTTTCTATGTGAAAAATTTAATTTACATTTTACCAACCACCTCAAGACATGTAAATAAATGTCATGACAAGCTTAGTCCTCAAAAAAAAAATTATGCAAATTAGATCTTAATCCCCTTAGTGGAGAATATTTCTCCATTAAGGGGATTAAGATCGGTAACATAAGACCGTAGTTCGCACATTGAACTGCTGCAATGTACAGTGAGGTGTCAGTCATAATAGCCGTGGCTTCCCTGTGGAGAAAGAAAAAGCAGATATTAGCCTGATTTGGGTTTTGATGTTCATGTCTTAAAACAGCTCAATAAAATTTCAATCGCGGATTGAAAAAAAAATAACACAAGATAAATATTGAACTAACCAACGAAGCAAGAAAGAAAAATTTAGCGTGAGGTTAATATTCTGCCCACAGATAACAAGAGCTCAGTAAAGAACTCAGCTCACTACCCCAGTAAGACAGAATAATTTAGCGCGAGGTTATATTCTGCCCACAGATAACAAGAGCTCAGTAAAGAACTCACTACTACCCCAGTAAGACAGAATAATTTAGCCCGAGGTTATATTCTGCCCACAGATAACAAGAGCTCAGTAAAGAACTCAGTAAAGACAGAATAATTTAGCGCGAGGTTAATATTCTGCCCACAGATAACAAGAGCTCAGTAAAGAACTCACTACTACCCCAGTAAGACAGAATAATTTAGCGCAAGGTTATATTCTGCCCACAGATAACAAGAGCTCAGTAAAGAACTCAGCTCACTACCCAAGTAAGGCAGAATAATTTAGCGCGAGGTTAATATTCTGCCCACAGATAACAAGAGCTCAGTAAGAACTCACCACCCAAGTAAGACAGAAAAAATTAGCGCGAGGTTAGTAGAGCGAAATAAGTCAGCGCGCGATTAGCCAGGTTTAAGCACCGCAAGCTGTTTATTATTACAGCACTTGACATAAGCGACCGTAGTGAAACTGAAAACCCAAGCTCAAGTTTATATTCCACAAATAAAAAAATACAACTTACCTTTGTGCTACGGTGTTTGTCTTGCTTCTATCTTGGATGAACGGCGGTGAGCCGCGCTGCTTGCGAATATTTCCCGCCAGAATAAATTAACCCGGCAACAGTAACCATTAGACAAAAATGCCGAATCTCTTTTCGTTTATTAGACGAAACCCTTGCACAATCTTGCATGGCTTTCCTGTTTCGCATTCACCCATACGAGTTTTGCAGTGTAGCGAGGAACATGTCACAAAAATGCAATAAAAACACTTTTAAAATTGGTAACAATGCTACTCAATTCATGTCGTGAAGACTACAACAATCGACTCCTTGAAAGCCCCAATCTTCATACATTCAACTTGATCTCGCTTTTACCGATATTATTTTCGTTGACTCGCTTTTACATTTGTAACTTACCACAGTCCACTTATACTTTCGGCTGTCCGTCGGATATCCAATGTCGTATAGCTGATACAAAAACACCAAAACACCAACTCAAACTTGACCGTGTTGCCCGGAAAACTTATGAAACATTTATCATCGATTTAAGGTCGCAAACGATGCCGATATCGACAATTTAGCAAATAATATTCCTAAAGAAGATTCACCGGCACGTTTCAAAACCGCGAAAGCAGAAACTGCGTGACACAAGAAACAGATCACGTACACATAACTAGGACCGGTTTCATTTCACATTTCCTGGCATATGGTGACAAGTTATGTACAAGATTAAAAGACCTCCTGGACAGAATTTTTTTTGAGGGCTAAGCTCGTCATGAAATCCAAGACGGCACTCTGTAGAGTACAGTTGTAACTTTGGGTACTTGCAGTGTCCTTATAGTGAAAAGAATATAATTTGGTGTTATTTTATTTTGTTATGATAGGTTGGAGAAGTTTCCTATCACACTTTTCCTGGGATGAAGTTGGATGAAGAAGCCAGGGATTCCTTAATCAATAGCTTTGGACCATCAAGCAGGGTACGTCATGATCAGGAATAATAAATTATGCAAAGTCGCACATCCTGTTTTCTAAACACGAGTGATCAATGTTTAATTTTTTTCTTACAGTTATATCAAATTGATTCTTACCAATCAACTTATACAACCACTTAATAATAGTAGATATTAATTAATATTTTGACCAGGGCAGGGGAGGGGCAGGGTAAGTAAAAAGGTAAACCCTTACCCTTTCACATTTACCATCTTTGACAGAAAAGGTTCCCTTTTGTATATCTTCGATTAAAGGAAAATGGTAGCCCTTTCACATACCTACAGAAGGGAAACAGCATCTCTTTTTTAAATTTTTCACTTGAATAAACCCTTGAAAGGTCCTTTTAAATACCTAAATGACAGTTTTCCCTACCCTTTTGTATACTTGAGCTCGTGAAACCCCTACCCTTTTATATACTTGCAGCCTGAAAAAGGTACATGTACCCCTTTTGTGCAGGGAGTACCTCCTCACAAGTAGTTCGATTCACTAGCTTATTCTCCAAACTACTGTTATAATGAAATCAGAGTTCAGAATTGGGCAATATTTTTTAATGGACCTGTCTTTCTTTCAGGTGTTAATTTTAAGGAACTTTGGTGCCATTTGTGTTGGAGAGACAATAGAAGAGACTACTTACCTCGCCTACCTACTTGTCACTGCTTGTGAACAACAGGTATGTGATGAACAACAACGAGTTTTTAATCTTTTATGTATTGGTTTTAATATTTAGAGCCCGGAAACTACCTTTTTGGTTCACTTTTGGAATCCATTAATTTATCTAGAATAGTCATTGATGAGAAAGAAATCTAGGTCCAGCAAACAATTTCAAATAGTAAAGAATAAAATATAAATGAGAACTTCATGGTGATATTCACCAGAATAAGTTTGATCAACTTAAGCATAGTTTAGTTGATCAAACTTTAATATTGTGGTGAATATCATCATGAAGTTTTTGTTTTTCAGATTAACTTTTATCCTTTACCATGAAAAAAGAAAATCGGTTACAATATTCACCTCCCTGTATACTAAGTTGAAGTTTGTTTTGGACTCCTTTAACATTTGACAAAAAATCCTTTAATTTACAATGTGGAATTGTACTTACCTTCTATTTTCAGTCAGAGTTCATAATAAAAGCTTTAAAAACAGTGCTGCTAATTTATTATGCCAATTCGCCTTTTGGGCATATTGTAGGAAAGACATTGAAAGGATTTAACCATGTTAGTAACAGCGCTGTAGAATACAACAGTATTTATTTAACCACTATTTACGAGGACATCTCTTAGCAGTTTGAATATTCCATGCAATAGAATGTGGTCACATGTCCTTTCCACTTCTGATAGTTTTTTGCTGTAAACCTTAAAATAAATTTTCCAGCTGTTATCATTAAAAGAGCTCTTAAAATATCTCGCCTTACACATTTGAGGATGGGCAGGCCTAATATATTAACGTACAATGATCTGCTCATTAGGAAAATTTGACTGTTAATACACTAAACTTGAGCAAAATTATTATAATGATGCTCCTCATACCTTGTTCTGATTGATTTGTCCATAGCTTTCTGCGATGAGTGCAGGGGTAGACGAGCTGATAAAGATTGATGATGAAGCCAAGGAACAGATGGACAATGCTCTGTATGGAGGCCTGGATGCTAATGAGAACCAACAGAAGATGGCTGAAGTGCACTTTGAGGCCTGGATGCGACTGCTGGATTCCAGGGTAACTACATGTAGTGTATCTACTACTGAAGGGATAAAATACCCAGGATTTTGGCAGATTAATGTATATAACTGTTCGAATTTTAAAATAAAGAATGCTCCTAAAGTTGACAATTCATTTTAACTTGACACGATATGGTTTTTAACCCTTCTCAGCTCTAAAATTTGGTAGAAATACAGACTGAAAAGGTTTCTTTGCTAATGCGAGTTGTTCTGTAATGAAAACTGAAAACATTTTGTCCACGTTTCTAATGAATAGTATTACAGAAGCACTCAGTGCAGAGCTGTGCTCTAGCCATAGGCGACTAACTTTTGCCTTTGGGTGACTTGTATACATTTGCTATCATGAAGGCTTTGAAGAGCAAGGCACCCTAAATTTCTCACGTAACGGCACTCGGGCACCCTACAATTATTCTAAGAACACAGCTTTGCAGTGACATGTGAAACTCTGGGAGAGCATGTTCAAAGCAGTTCTTTCAGATGTCCACTTACTTTTCTTTGACACTGCAGAATTTTTTTTTGCTTAATGAATAGAACTCTTCCCTGACTTTAAATCACTAACATTGTAAGAAACTTCTCAACGGTAGCCTGCTAATGGAGTGAAAAGTTTTAGACTATTTAGCGAAAAACTGTTTCTGGCACGCAAAATGGCCGATATTAAAATCAGCAATGGAGTTTTACTTTATAGTGAACTGTAAGTCGATAACATAGCATTACAAGTTAAGCGTTACGAATAATTTGTTCCTATTTCTAGGGCTGCAAGACCGGCTACACATACCGCAAGCCAGACATCTTTAAAGCAGAAGAGAAAGAACCTAAATCACGCGAAGCTACACCAGCCAAGACTTCCACTGCTCGCACAGAAATGACAATCTACCGCGACGCCAATATACGCCGCAGCGCGTCCCTCGGCCGAGGAAACACTTACAGGTCAGTACATACATATATACACTCCTCTTGGGGATTTTCAGGGATAATTTTACAACACTGGTTGGGGGGACTTTGCCAGACTGCTTATGGTGCAGTTTACAAGTAATGAAGGAATGAGTAATGATGCCCCCTATGTGAGTGTGAAATTGAGAAAGACCACTACACCGGGGACTACGTCCCCTACTCTTTACGAAGAGTGTGGGTTCTTTAACGTCCCACAGAATTTATTGCATGTGCAAGGATTGTGAGACGGGGCCTACAGTTTATCGTCCTTATCCGAGAAGACTAGAATATCTAACCATTTGCAGATGTCATTGCAAAGGCAGGATATCAGTGAACGTGAAGGAGAGTTTTGCGTCCCCTAACCTTATTGATTGCTCAGTTTCGTTAGGGACCGTTGAATCGGAGTACGAATACGAGATTGAGCGAAGTGTGACATTTTAAACCTAGTGCTTTTGCTTTTGATTATCAAGTTTCGCACCAATCTCGTACCGCAAGTCTCCTATTTAACTGGGAGGAATGAAGGCTTTGGAAACGTAACTGGATTGAAATTCGAAAGTCGTACCCCTATCTAAAGGTCCCTATCAGTAGAACGACAAATTTCCGTCCAATCTTTCAAAGCGAAAAAGAGTCCCATCCTGCAAGGTTGCCCGTTTCTCCCCGTTTCTATTTGGTTTAACTCACGGGCTTTTCCCACGCATTCCACGGGTGACGGGATTTTACTTTGGGCTGGCTGGTTTACTTTACTCATTCGCTGCTGCGGAGCTCTGTCGTACAATTGCACAAGGCTGTCTAACCAATCATAGCAAACAAGATGTTTTTCAGCCAATCAGGAGCATATCAAAACCCAATCGTGACTTGGCGTTCGCATGTTTTCCTGCGCTTGGCACGGGTCGCATGTTTTTGCTTCGTGTTCTGATTGGTTTGTTGCTTTTACAGGAGTCGTCTCAAGTGGCTCAACTCACCTGTCAAGGCCACCGAGTACAGGCGAGAGCGGGAACTGGACAATTCTGAGCCCGTAGTCATTAAGGACTGGAAGCCAGAAAAAGACGACAAAGACGATGAGGTAAATGACTTTGCCCATATTCGCGTATTTTGCCTTATTCGTTGTCTTCTACTTGAGTTTGCACAACAGTTTTTTACTACCCTTTGTAAAGATAAGAACTTTAAGTTAAACGTAAATGTAACGTTTCTTTACGTAACGGTAAGCCTTTTACATGGGAAGGAATTGTTGTCGCTTGCGACTAGTAGTGCAGATATAAATTTATGTGTATCATTCCTCTTACGACGGCGAGGAAAATATAAAATCTCGCCGTCGCTTTCGTCAAAGTGTGTGCCCCCCCCCCGGGGGGGACTCCTATATGAAACGGACGGGGATACTCGTCGGAAATTTTAAAAAGAACCCCTAAAAGAGACCAATCTGGGTGTGGCTCAACCTTTTGTCGACCCCTAAAAGATAACAAAAAACTAAGAATATAATTTATATTTGTATATTTCTTCGTGTGTAACCCTAAACGAGACCATTATGGCTAAAAATATTGGCGTTTTGCCCGAAACACCCTAAGCGGGACCAAAAATCCGAAATTTACACCCCTAACTGGAAGCGAGACGACGAGCATCCCTGTCACTTTTATATGCGAGTCCCCCCCCCCCCCCCCCCTGGGTGTGTGCCTGACTTCGACCGCGGCAAGAAGACCTTGATACTCTTGTCCAATTAGAAATCGTTTTCTGAATCACATGGTTTAACTTGGCAACCGATACTTTTGCAAGAGTAGCATGACCTTAGCCTAAGCGCTAAAGTATCGGTTGGTTGCTGTGAAACCTCGACAACTGGCGACTTTTATCCTCCGAGCAGAGTTCCCTTCGATCTTCCTAAAAAGTTCAAAAGAAACTCTGCTTGCAGAGTAGGAGACTTTATGGCACTACCGACAAAAGACACCATCGCTTGCTTTAGAAATCTCCGAGTGTGCAAATAAATAAATAAATTACCTTTATTTAGACAGGGTGATGATTAAAGCTTTAAGCTTGTGGGGCCGTGTATTCCCGATCGAATTGGAATTTGGAAGTGTTGGTTTTTGTGGAGGGAAACTGGAGAACCCCGAGAAAAACCCTCGACCCAAGCACGAGAACCAACAACAAACTCAACCCACATATGACGCGGAGTCCGGGAATCGAACCCGGGCCACATTGGTAGGAGGCGAGCGGTCTCACCACTGCGCCATCCCTACTCCCCTGCGTTAGGCTTTACGATACAAAACAATAACCTGCCATTAAAGCATTTTCGTTTTCTTTTTGTCGCTTTTGGGAACAGGAAGTTTTCATCACCACTAAAGTCATTTCAGTTAACCAGTCTGCCCCAGACCAGCCGCCTGAGGAGGTCACAGAGGAAGTGGTGACGTTTGAGCGCGCACAGGAAAGGCACTTTGCGCCACAGGAAATCCAATTGCTCATAGATGACTCCCAGGATAGCCTGGACGCCAGTGGAGGGCCCATTGTGGTGGAGCTAAGACGAGAGCCTGTGGGCCTTGTGCGGAGGAAGTCTGGGAACAAGGTTAAGAAGCGACGAAGTTTTAGGGATAAGTTTGCTAAGAGGTTGAGCAGCGGACAGTAGAATAATTTAGTTGTAATCCCATTAATCTGATCCCTTTTCATGCTGAAGAACTGTTTTGATTCTTGTAGTACGCTATATATACCTGTACCTCCTGACACATGGAGTAGTAATTTTGTTCTCCGAGCCTTTGTTCCTGCCGGATACGGAATGAAATGAAATGAAATGACATTTTAAAGGAGCAGAAGCCAAAGTAGAGGGTCGTTTGTCTGTGCGTGCTTAGTTTTAACCAATCAGAGTTTACGACTCGTGAACCAATCAGGCGCTCTGGGTTATTTACATTGAAAGAAAGCTTGAAGGGGCTAGTTCACGGCATTTTAGGTAATGTTTTTTTGGTTAATTATGCTCTCTAACCTCAAATTGGTAGAGCAACTATCTCTTATTGGCAAAATCACGGCCACGTAACGAACAAGGATGATTTGTGAAAGTTAAAAACTGATGAGATTTTTAGACAAACTGAGATAAACTTGAAAAACGCACGTTTTTCAAATTTACTCAAACTCAGTCCGTTTAGTCTTCACCAATTTTGTTCATCCGTGTCCCTTCTTGGCTTTTCAATGTTTCTTTTTTGTTCTTCAACAGCTTTAAGCCTGTATATTGTTATTTCAGTTGTTTCAGATTGCCTAAAATTGCATGACTTAGCCCCTTCAATGTGGAACAATTTTTTTTAACAAAAGACTACTTTCTTTAGGCGTAAAAGTGTTAAGATTTTCACGCGTTTGCTCACGATCCCTCTCTTTTTCTGTTTGTTTCAAGGGAAAGGGGGAAAATGTAAGGTTTGTACGTTAAAACATATCTTTTCTACCGTGATGGTAAAGTCACGCCTTTTTACACGCAGGCACAAACACGCACGCATTCACGCAAGAGCCCACGGGAGGTTCACTCGTTACACGCATACTTTATTGTCAATTTGTGATGTGCACGCACGCCTGAAGAGCGTTTATTGCTCGCTCGTCAACTACGTTCCGTACACTTCCTATTTGTAAACACCGGGGCACATAATCGCAAGTGTAACGACCGCAAAAACACACATAATTAAAGTGCTTTTTAAATTAAATTCGTAATATATAAGCGTGTTATAAGCGTGCTTTTTCTCCGAGGAGGGCTTTTTCCCTTTTATAAAGTATTGTTATCACGGAGCAACTTGCCTTTGCATGTTTTAAGTATTAGGGGCGGTTTTGAACTTCGGTAGAACAAAAATTTTCCGAATTTAAGGGTAAACGTTGCTGAATTATAAGAAAAGTCGTGGTACTTATTTAATCGAGCTGTTTTCTAAAATGAAGGCGAATTCGTACTGATATCTTTTGGCTTATTTACTTGGTTTAAACTCATAGCACGGAAATGGGTATCTGCAGGGGTAATATTTTAGGAGTATCAATTTTTTCGCGTATTTTGTTTTAATTTTTATGGCTCATTACCAAGGCATGAAGTCGAGATTCGCACAAGTCGCACTTATTAACCGGATACTGATATGTATCCCCCATTTGCTGTTAGCTCCGCACTTCTCTTTAAATTTTTAAGGAATTTTATCATGTCAGAAAAAGGTTTTGACTTAAAAAACTAATTTCTTGCAAGAAGATTTTTAGAAAATGCGTGAAAAACTGTTAGGACGAATCTGAGTGTTGGCTATGGAAGTTCAGTGGTTGAATATGTAGCTACTCTAGCAGTATCGCTACATGTTCTTTGCATATTATCTTATTGTTATTTTTGATACTCCGTCTGGAGTTCCTATTGATCACTGGTGTAGTTATCAGTATCTCCTTTTTGGGTAGTTTTCGTGTGACTTTCGTAAATGACTAATAGTAATGTAACAGACAAATTAAATCAGAATTCGACACAATTCGCTGTTTTCACCGTTCCCATAATACATCTTGTTTACCCCCCAAAATTTGCATAAGCATTGTTTTCAATTTCTCTTGGGATTTACAATGACGTACAATCGTCCCAAGAGAAATTGAAAACAATGCTTATGCAAAAATTTTGGGGTAAACAAGATGTATTATGGGATCGTGAAAAAAGCGAATAGAGTGGTTTTCTTATGAATAGAGCGGTTTTCACGTTATTGTCAAATTAAAGTAATCCGTGCTTGGTTTTGCATTACTACGCATTACTACGCTACTACTACTACGCTTTGATTGGTTTTAAAAAAACTCGCGCCACTTTCTCAGCCAATCCGAAGTAAAACCAAAACCAATCGTGACCCGCTCACACACGTTTTCCCGCGCTTCGTGTCGGCTACATGAACTTGCTTCGAGTTTGGATAACTGGATTGTTTTCGTCCTTTGTGATTGGCCAGATTGATTACTTTGATTTTGGTTTTTACGACACTCAATTGAAAACTGCTCTATCTCTGGTCATAAAACCAAAAGCAATTAAAAGTAATTGGCCGCATCTGACCAATCAGAGCAATCCTACAGAACCCAAGAAACCAATCGAAATTCGAAGCAAAAATCATGCAACCGACACCAAGTGCGGGAAAACGCGCGAAAGCCTAGTCACAATTAGATTTGGTTTTGAACCTGATTGGCGCTCGCATGATTAATTTCAGCACGGTGCACGAGTGTTTTGGACCAATCAGATAGCTCGTGAATCATAACATTACTTGCGAAAGTCATTCAATACCTGCTCAGAAAGAATTTTATTTGGGCCAAGTTTTATTTGATTACGCAGGTCATGTTTTATTTTAGTAATGTAATTACTTACATACACATTGGCCTTTGAAGTAATAACTTGTCATGAGCGATTTAAAACGACTATAATAGTTATTGTATTTTATTTGTGCGTCGTCCAAGGCCACTTTTAAATTAATTTAATTAATTTGTGCTGCGTAATGTTATTTAAGTTAATGTAATCATGGTGGTCGTTTATATTAGCTAGAAGCGTTCTCATTTTAAAGCCTAGTTCAAACGTCCTTCTCGTGTATTGGTTTTTGTGCTGTGACCCGCCAAAAAACATGCAATCGGCGCGAAGCGCGCGAAAACGCGCGTGAGGCAAGCTACGATTGATTTCTTCTCTTTCTGATTGGTTGAAAAACAGCATGTTGGATCTGATTGGTTTGAGCACATTGCACTATTCTTTTTAACCAATCGGAATTACTGAAAGTTGAGCTCACGCGAAACCAAACCAAATGGGTCATTGATTTCGACAAGCGCTTACGTTTTTTCTTTTGCATTAGTCGAGTCGGACGTTCAAACTGGGCTTACTTAAGGTTTTCCACACCAGGCTAGCAAGGCCATCTCGTTCTCTAATTTTGGGTAGTTTTGTATACGTGAATGGCCGTATTAGAGATGTCAGTCATTTTGAGTGTAGTAGAGGCCAGAAGTAATTTCATTCAGTGAGACACTGAAATGTAAAACATTAAGGTAACAATAAACGCTGTCTCAAAACTATGTCTCGGTCTGGATTTTTCTTGTCTTTTGAGGCAAAAGCAAAAACCGCTTCGTAAGCTGGCATGTTATCTTATCGTCATGGCAACACCCGCGAGCTTTCACCATTAAAAAAAAAAAAAAAAAAAAAAAAAAAAAAAAAAAAAAAAAACGTATTCTCATGCATAAAATCTACTAACTATGATAAAATGGATCCATCTCGGAATAGAGGCTGATGTGGGGCGGCCTCAAACAGTTGCCGGTTTTTTCAGGGCATCAACAATCGTTTTACCATTGCAAGCTAATACAAATTTGTGCGATAACATATAGGTAGCGTTCCTTTTTTTTTGAACAAATCCATTTTCGGATCTCGTTAATTAAGATTGTTTGAATTTTCATGTTAGCTGGAACGAAAATCTAAAAAAAGATCGAGCCACAAAGATAAGGGGCCGAGCTGACTGACCGTGCGATATAGTCCGGACCGAGTTCGCTCAAATGGAAAAAAATTTGAAACCAGCCTCAGTTACGATTCTGAACGATCCACCATCGAAAGTGGATTGTTCGGATTGCAATCTAATCTGGTTTGTTCATAAATTGCAATCAATCCGGCTTTAGATTGGTTAAGAGGAACGCTACCGTACTTCGACACAACGCAATAAGAGGACAACTGACTCAAATATTCTTGTCCCTTTCATTTGTGCGTGGTTCTTATTTTTGCGCCTTGTTTAAGTTTCGCGAAAATAAACCTCAAAAATTAATCCATGGAAGGGAAATGAAAAGGTTTGCTCCGCACTTACTGCCATAAAATAAATGTGGAGCGAGTCGATTTGTCGATGAACCAATTAATTCTTATTAACGATGAAATTAATAGATCTATCTGTATTTTGAAAACTAGTTGCCTTAGCCATCGTCGAAACATAACAGTCATTTGACATCTTAACGAAACAAAAACAGTTAATTGATTTAATTAACTTTAATTAACAACCCATTAGCTTTGTTCAGTCTATTAGGAAACTATCTTGCCGAACGTCCATATATAGAAAACAGGACATTTGATTGGCTTATAATCTTAACCAATGAGATGAGCTTCTTTAGAATACTTGTCGCAAGGTGATCAAAAACACCGAAAATATACATTTGCATATTGCATAATACCTTTAATTTTAGCTAGTGATTAGACCTTAAGTTATTTTATTCCCTTTATGTTTTGTTTACTTCAACAAGATGTGAAACCAAACATTATTTTTCATAAAATGCCGTGTTTAATTTCGATTCAGCAGATTAGTTTTTTGCTCGCATTCCGAAAAATACATGAATAAATATGCTAATCGCACAAAAGAACAGTTTCTAACAAGACCTTGTTTGGCCTGAAATCACCATAGCCACCCCATCAGTCAGTAAGCGTTAACCAATCAAATCACTCCCCCATTATTTCAGAAGCACATCAAAAGGTCACCGACGTCAATAAATATTTGCATGTGAATTCAGCATTTTCACTTATCCCAGCCCGGCCTACCCTGCCTAGAGGAACTAGTTCGCCTTTTTCTCTTTTTGCTGCCATCTTTTTGAGCGAGGAAGGCAAACTGTGACCTTTCTCGTGAAAAATTCTTCAATTTTCGCATATAAAATTCAAAGTATCTTTTCCAATCGTTACTTGACTATTGCGGTATGGATGGTTCAGCCTTACAAGGTCTCAGTTTCATATCGATGGCTTCAAATAACAACCTTCTGCCCAGAGCGATCTTTGGTCCCGTTCAGTGTAGCTCTATGTGGGGAAGTTCAGTGGTTAACGAAGGGGAATGTGGCCCTCAACAAATACTACACTCAACAGAGCATCAACTGAATCAAGGTGAAAGCGCAGATATTAGGTAAAAGAAATACTTTTTTTTTTCTGAAACGATGATGATAAAACAGACTTTGCGCGTCGTTTCGAAATAGTCGCAAAAATTCTTTTTCAATTCGGCAATCCACCACTATTCAGCCTCTATAAAAATTTTTATTCAGCCACAATAAAATTTTCAAACGTCTTTTTCTTGAGATTTTACCTTTTTCTTTTCTATTCTTATCAGAAAAATGATAAAGCTAGAATTTTTTTTGAGTCGTCGATTTTTGAGCTTTCAGAGTTGCTGATGGATATATGTACGGGCAAAACTAAAAAGAAACGAACTCGGGTACATTATTTTTTTTCGTGGCTAGTAACTCAATAACACAGTTTCTCTACTGATTAATGCTTTAAAAACAAGAAACAGCGTTGATTTGATTGGTTTACAGTAAATTTTGCGCAAAAAAATTGCTGGAAAAATTGTTTGATGGTTATGGAAGAGTCGAAGGCGAATTTTGTTTATTTTTAATACATCAGCGGAATTCACTGCGGTATCTAATATAACGTTCGAGAATTATTTTGTCAGTAAATCTGCAGAAAATTATATATTTTTCCTTGGGACTTATTCAATACCATCGACGTTCATTTCGCCCCGTAATTCTGTTTTCTCTTTGTAGATGGTTTCTGTTTTTTTCGTTACAGTTGAAAACCCAAATCAAAGGAACGGGTTTTGCAAAAACCAGATTAAATTTACGAGCTGGAGAATTTCTCTTTACCTGTCGCGCCCTTAATAAGTTGTTCCTAAAACAATTGGCTAGATTTAGCTTACTTCTTGTTAATTTAACCTTAGCGAAATCAGGATCCTCCAAAAACGTTAACAACGCCGCCGCCAAAAGGAGCGCTATTTCTTTTACCGTGGCCGCATTTCGCCGAAAAAATCTCTTGCGCGTGTAGTCACTTTAAGCATGAGAGCAGCTTGTACACTTTTTTTGACGAGAGGCTTTCATTTTGCACAATAAAAATCAAAGTATTGCTTGCGTTTCCCTCGATTTTTGACCGTCACGTATAGTATGGAGGGTTGTTTAACCTTACAAGATCTCAGTTACATCTCGATGGCTTCAAAAATAACTTTTTTTGTTACTCTTTTGAGAGAACTTTGAAAGCACAAATGTTTTGAAGGAAAGTCAAATGGCTCTGATATGCTCTTGAAAAAATATAAAGCTAGCTATTCGCGCGACTTTTCCCGAAAAAAGGAATGATCGCGACAGTGCCAGCGTTGTTTTCGGACTGTAATTAAACCTCAACTATAATATATTCAGTATACAAACGTACTCGGAAGTTAAATAATTTTAAGAGTAGCACGATAACACTTTGCAGACGATACAACATCGCTGTTCGAAGTATTATAAGGTTAACCTTGCGATTCTCTCTATTTCCATCCAAGCAACCGAGTTTACCAAAACAAAAGAAGCCTGGCAAACCTGAAAAAACTAGTTTATCTTAGGCTAGTCCCCAGGCGCGTTCGCTTCCTCTCGAGGGCGAGCGCGAGGTACACTTATGGTGGATTTCCACTGACGCGTTATTTTTTACGTGCGTGAAAAAATTTAGAGATAATGTATGAACGGCTGGCGTAAACGTTCACGCAAGTCGTTCATACATTTCTCTAAATTTCCCGCACGTAAAAATACGCGTCAGTGGAAATCCACCATTAAGGTCCTGGTAACGGGTTACGTGTCACTGACGTCAGGAAATTTCGCACCAAATGATCGAGTGAGCCGGAAACCAACGTCTGGTTGCTGAGTTTATTTTTTTTTCTATCTCTTCCCCAGGCCACTCTCACAAGAGCAACCACCGTCCTCAGACGACCCGGCAGATGCCTGGTTCAATGCAGCGGGGATCCTCTTGTCCCTTAAACACGCGGCTGCCGAGAGGAGCGCTAGGATGGGGAACCCAGTAGAAGCCTCGCAATGGAACCCTTCTACGAGTGAACCTTGTATTGTTCAACCACAGGTATTAAAGCGAATGTATAACCCTTGAAATACACGATTACTCTGGAAATGTTAGTCGGGGTATCAAGCACCACTTGTGGGCGAATTCCCGTCTTTGAGACAAAGCCTGAGAGGAGAATTTGAACGGTCCGGGAGCTGATGTAACTGCGGTTTTCAATATAACGTTTGTTCATCATACCTTATAGCTTAACAGCTTGATGAGAGTATTTGAAAAAAAAAAAATAAAAAATAAAAAGACTACAAAAAAACGTCACTTCCAGATTGACCAAAATGACCAGATTAAAAATAACTGTAATCAACAGAACATAAAGATAATAAGTTTGCCAAAGAAGGATTCAACCTCGTTCCTAGGGGACACGAGGTTGCTAAGGAAGGGTTCAGAAAGTTTTCTAAATATCATATTCTGAAAACAAGACTTCTTACAGATAAGTGTTTCGTTCATGTTTTTTCCATTGAAGAGTCTTTCAAGACTTTTAAATCTTAGACACATTTGACAAGTCACCTGACCATAACAGAAAAGACCCTAAATCTCAAACGGCATGTAGAATATGAATAATAATGCACTACAAGGTTTACCTTATACAATTTTTGTCGTTTACTTTCCTTCCTTTCTTCAGACCACAAATGCCGATGCTGCAGCTTTCCTGTCCAATGCGATACCTAACCCAGGCGACCCAGAATGTGCTCAGGATTTTTATTCAGGGGCCATCTTTCAAGAGGAGACAGTCCAATCTCAAAACGACAGCCCCGATGAGCTAGGGGCCAAAGCAAACAAGTGTCGATTATGCGACAAGGTGTACGCCCGCCCGTCCACCTTGCGCACGCACATGCGGACCCACTCAGGAGAGAAGCCATACCAGTGTCACATCTGTATGAAGTCATTCTCTCAGGATGCCAATCTAACTGCTCATCTGCGAATCCATTCGGGCGAAAAGCCATTCAAATGCTTGGTTTGCGATCGCAGGTACGATAAAGTAGGTCTGCAGTTCGTACATGTGTCTGTTGTTCTCTAGTTCTATAAGAAGTCGCGTGTCATGAAAACCTTTAAAGGATATCATAGCTTGCTCTCAATATGAAACCGTCAATTTAACTTAATCCACAGAAATAAAAAAAATATGGTGGCTGTACATTTTTTACCACAATACCTCGAGAACCTAACGTAAACCATAGAGAACAAAGAAAGCCATGTTTTGCAAAATTCAAGTTTGTCCGTACTAACGACATTGTTCTTGCTGGGTTTGAAGGTTAAGAACCTTATGTGCGTTTTTTAAGGGATTTTAGAGTTTGTACGCTAAAAATTATGGACAAAAGATGAGTCGACATCTTTCTTCGGTAAGGTGGATTATCTCCTTTTATTATGGCTCCATGTTGAGCTCTTTAATTAAAAGCTGAGCGTTATTTATGGGAAGTGGGGGACGAAGCCGCTTTGTGAAAAATGTCACAGCGGTCTGTGTTCAAGGAGTTACTTTATGAAATAGCCTTCTGTAAGCTTAATTTGCCTTATTTGACATGATAGAAAATACAAATTATTGCGTTGTTTCGATAGGTTTGCCCAGTCCTCCTCGGTTACCACGCACATGCGCACTCACACTGGTGAGCGGCCTTACCGATGCAAGATGTGTTCCCGAGGTTTTGCTGACAGCTCTACACTGACCAAGCACCTGCGGACTCACACGGGGGAAAAACCATACAAGTGCAAGATATGTCAGCTGAAGTTCTCGCAGTCGGGGAATTTGAATCGGCACATGCGCGTGCATGAACACGGTAGCGTGTGAAAATGTATGCTCATTATTACGAGCGGAGCTAATATGCTCTTGCGCCAGTTTTGAATTGAGTCCACAATTAAATTTTCTTCTTTTTATTATATAAAATTGAAAGAAATAAGTTGTTTTGACTACCACGTCAGTGTATGCTTTAGTAATTTCTTAAATTTCTAACCGTAGATGTGATACTTTTAATGCAAGCCTGATGCGTTTGTTTATACATTGGGTGCGTACTCCATTTTTAATTTGATCAAATTTGCTATTTAGTTAATTGTCTTAATTGCTTCCGTCGTTCAAGCATAGCACACTCTTTTTCTGAACTTATTCTCTTCCTCGTTTTGGCAGCCTTGAATCAAATTTAATCCTTGGGTAAAAAGTGCAATAGTGTGTGTGTTTTTAGAATTTTAAAACGTCTTTAATATTTTGTCTCCCTCTAAAAGATTAATCATTATTTTCAATTAAGATACCTCAAGATTCAATTAATAGTTTGAGTTTGCACTGATCGCAAGTTACCATGTAAATAATTTTTCAGTCATTTATAAATTAAAAAAAAAATTAAAATTGACAGATGATATTTCATAAAACTTATTAAATTAGTTCAATTTTCAAAAGTTAAATTAATATAATTGTCATTGAAAAGCCCTCCCGAGGGATTGTCAATAAAATTTTATTGTATTGTAAGCTGTGACGGCATTAAGTGCATCTGTTTTCATAAAACGAAGCAGTGAGGTCCTGGTTTTTACATGTCTAATAGTTTTGTGAGAGGTAGCTTTAAAGTTGTCCTGTTTTTATCCTTTTGTTTCTTCGCCTTTAATTAGCAATATTTAAAGCAAAAGGCAATCAGATCTGGCTAGGGGAAGTTACAAATGCGATGTTTTATTAAATGCCCGGGATATTATCTTACTGGTCTTTCGATTAGTTATAGCCTCAAACGCAGACGTTCTTAGGGCTCGTCACGCGTTTGATTTTACAGAAAGGATAAATGAACGAAAGTGTGACTATATCTTTTTTCAGATAACGAGAAATGTTAATCCTAATAAAAAAATGGCCAAACGAATTACTTGTTTTTAATATATGCCTATAACCAAAGCACGTGACCACAAACCTGATAAGTTTCTGAAGAAACTTTTTCTCTGCGTCGGCGGACAGGTACAACAAAGGCCCTGTCCACACTAACCCGGGTAAACTTGAAAAAAAAAAAAAAACAACGTTTTGATTTCTCAGGATAGGCCAACTGTCCACACTGAAAGGGCATTTTCTCTCACCGAAAACGGTACCTTTCAAAAACGCTCTCCAAAGTGGGTAAATTAAAAAAACGGCGGCTAGGTGGTGTAGTGTGGACTGCGAAATCGGGACTTTTTGAAAACGCTGACATCAAATAGTCATGTGATCTCTGTCGTGCGTTGTATAACTCTACGTGCGGCTAAGCGTATCATTTTCAAATTTACTCGGGTTAATGTGGACAGAGCCTAAGTTGACGAAAAATCCACCTAAATCATGTCGCAACTGGATTTGGATTTTGTACCTTATTTCACTGGACGAAGGGAAGACACTACCAAAACTTTTCTGGGTTGGTCAGCGCAAATTGTAAAAGTTTACTTAACAAATTGTACACCTCAATATACAAATGCAAAACGACCGACGCGAGGGCTCAAAATCTACGATCGGGACTCACCATGGCTCCTGGACTCACACAATATTTTTTTAGTAAAACCAGATAATGTAGCAACATACCGTATTTATTCGATTAAACGCCGCATTTTAGAGCAGAAATATTAATAAACGCCGCCCTCGAATAAACGCCGCATCACGATGCGGCGTTTATTCGTATTATAGACTCAAAAAGCAAATGCAGTGAAATATCAAGTTTGAGCAAGCCTAAAATAATTATTTTCCTTGATGGTAATAACGTTTTAAGGTATTGAAAATGGCTTTCAAGACAAGTACTACAACATGTTCTTGTTTTCAAAGTTCAAATGTTCAGTTACCATGCTGTTGATTGCAAGAAATAAATCGAATTTTAAATAAACGCCGCCCTCGTATAAACACCGCCCTCGAATAAACGCCGCACTGGAATCGCGAAAAATTTAATAAACGCCGCGGCGTTTATTCGAATAAATACAGTAATAGGTAAAACAACAACAGCAAAACAGTTGCCGTATTTCATAAGCTAATTTCTTGGAGACGATGTCAGATTTTACATAGTTCTGTTGTAAGTACCTGCAAAAATTGTTGTGAGGGCGCCGATTCCGGCTTCCCCTATTCTTCTACCCCTCCCTTTTCTGGCTATACCTATTAGTCACCATGGTTTATTTTGTAATTGTCGAGCAGGAATCATAAAGAAACAGAAATTCTTCAACTTATAGACCGTTCCTAAAGATTGAGTTTAAGACTAAAATCTCTTGGAGACTAACATATCTACATCAGCTCTATTTGCCTTAGTGGACTATTGCCATCTCTCTCGGCGTTGATGTTGAATCTATCTTACAATCTCTACTGCTTGTCGAAAAAAAAAGACAAACGGTTGCTGGAAGTCATTAGCGCGGGGGAACGAGAATCTTTGTTTAATCCAGTCAAACCTAGAGCAAGAACTCGGAAACCTGTCACGCGCGCCAACATGGCGCTATGAGAATACGCCAGTCATGTTGCTTAGCAACTTCCGATACGAATAACCGCGGGCTAAGTTCAGTCTCGGAGACGGATGTCGCCACCGACTAGGCCTCAGTGGATTTTTTTGTCGGGGGCCTCAGACCACAGTTTATTTTCGCGCGAGTACACTTAGGAAAACTTTGCCTTTCACAAATGTTTCTCTTCCTAGCTGAGTCCAAATCTAGCAGAAAACTAAGAGTTAAAAAACATTTTCCCGTTAAAAATTCAGGCATCCATGTCTATCAGAGTTTTGTCTTGGGCCGCTTTGTACGACCAAACTTGCTCCAGTGCAAGCATAATGTAAATGGTATTCGAACTGCCTGTAAGGCAAAGACCGTGAGACAATGTATTTTATTGTCTGTTTCTTTGTTCTTGTGAAGGAAGGAGACACTGATGTTTGTCGATTCTCTGCAACGCCATTTGCAAGGTACTTCCTTAATGTTGTGACGAAGACAAATTGTCGAAGCCCAGAGGTATTGTTTGACCTTTGGAAGGCGCCGCTGGAGGCCGATAGTACGAATTGTGCGTGGTAACCTCTTCTGTATATGTCGGATACCGTGATCGAGTCTCACCAAAATCCACATCTAACGGACCTCCAAGCTGACAGCAGCCACATCGCGTACGCTTTACTTGCGGGTTAAACACGTACTTTCCATTTCTGTAACTGCAGCGGAAGATCAACTGGTGAAACGTAAAGCGAAACTCACGATTCCTGATGGTGTATATGACTGGATTAATGCACGCATTTGCGTACTGTAGCCATTTGATCACTTTTATGGCTACGTCATACTGACAGCTGGTCCTGCAATAATATGACACGATGTTGATGATGAAAAACGGTCCCCAGCAGAAAATGAACGCACCAATCACAATCGAAAGAGTTCGCGCCAGTTTGATCTCCATTAACACGGACCCAGTCCATTTTGCGCGGTAGCTGACCACGCGGTAAATGTTTCCGTACGATAACAAGATTATCAACAGCGGTATAAAGAAGCTGAGAGTCGTAACAAACATGGCGTAGTTAAATTTTTGATATTGGAGTCGAAGCGAGGCCACGAACGTTGCAAAGGTCCACACGCACAGAATTGTCCATCCAGCAACTTTTGTGTTTTTCATGCGATGTTTGTAAACTGTAGGGTAAACTACTGCTGCGAATCTGTAGATAAAGAAAAAAAAACATTAGCTTTTTTTAGAGCAGTTGAGCTTTAATTTTGCGTCGTAAAGTAAGCTGAGTTATGAAGATGAATTGGTTCAACAATGACACGAGTATGGGACAAAGAAAAAAATCTGAGTTCCCCGACGGGAGACGGACCTCCCAGATACCGGTTGGGCGCTTTAACTAACTGAGCTACTAGAGACTCGTGGTGAGCTGAGCCATTTACCGTATTTTCTCGTTTAAACGCCCCCGGCGTTTATTTCAAACTTGGCCCGATAGAGCCGGCGTTTATTTGATTCCAAGAGTTTGTTCAAGCCCTATGTTTCTCAGAAATGATTTTTATTCATTATTTTTGACAGCAATATATTTAGACATTACTTTCAAAGCATGTTAAACCTTTAATAATTGTTTAAGGGGTTTATTTTCAAATACAGCTTGAAGACCCGGCGTTTATTCGGGGCCCGGCGTTTAATCGAGAAAATACGGTACTAGGTTGATATGTGATACGCGTCCTGCATACTGCTAGGATCAGCAATGTCGAAATCATCAAGTGTGTATTAATGGTAAATTTCAAGCTCGGTGATTATTAAAAAATGAAGATGAATTGTTCAACAATGACACGACTATGGGACAGGTCGATCACCACGAAGATCAGAAGAGAATTGTCAAGAAGCGCAGAAAATGCTGGGTTTTGATGTAACATTTACAAAACGCGTTACGAAACTCTCATGAGACATACGAAAACAAACCAGGGCAAAAGAGATAAGATATTGTTAATGGAAACGGTTGCAAAGCTGTTGACGATCTATAGGTTGTATAGGATGTACGCAATTGTGTTTCTTGCCATTATACACAATTTGTGTCAGTTATTTATTGCTCGCTCGGGCTCTCAGATTGTAAACAAATTGAGTGAATATCGCAGGACGAAGCTTTTTTCTCGGTTTCACTAATACGCCAGTTTCGGGCGCTTATAATCTGAAATCTTGAAAACGTTTGAAACAGGCTTGACTCAAACATCAAGTTACTCGTTTAAAATTTAACAGTAAACCGAGGACGCGCATCACTAGTGCATCCCGGGGGGCAGGGTGGGGTACCCAAAAAAGTTTTGTACGGGGAGGCTCCGCCCCGAGCTCTTACCCCTTACCCTTTTATATACCATTTTGCCGGAAATTGTACCCCTTTCGCATACCGTTTAATGAAAAAAGGTACCCCTTTTATATACCTGAAAGTCATGGTATAGACTTAAAACACGACGTTTTCTTGTCATTTTCAAGTAGCGCTTAATAAATTGAAATAATACAGCCATAAATTGCATCTGTTCGAAATATTTTAATTAAAGGCCCTTTCAAAAACCTAAATGACAGATTTCCATACCCTATCGTATACCTAAACTTGTAAAATCCCTACCCTTTTATATACCTGAAGCCTGAAAAAGGTACCCCTTTCGGGCGGACCCTCCCCGTATAGGCCATTATAGGTAGTACCCCCCCCCCCCCCCCCGGGTAGTGCATGTCCAGATTTTACCGTGAAATCAACAAAAGCGACATCAACTATTGCTAGTCTAACCTGTCGATGCTAATGGCGGTCATATTCCAAATCGAGGCTGTACCACACAAGACGTCAAAAATGACATAAGATTCCTTAAAATTCGTGGATAAATGACACCACCTGAAAAAATAATAGAACAACTGATGAGGACAAGAACTAAGGTCCTTGCAAGAGTTCGCAGCAGCCTAATTCCCTGGCTTCACTGGCGCTTGATAATCAAGGAGCCTGAACACTACTTTTGGTGACGTCAGAACAACTTCCGTTTACACTCGCCTCGAGCTTCGCGCTTCCAAGGGACTAGGCCGTTCTCAAACCATTCCCGGTTGCACAAAACCAAACTCAAACTTTTAAGTTGCGTCTACGAAATCGCGAGGATTTGCTGAAACCCTAGGACTCTATTTTGGCGCGTTAAATTCGTTAAGGGACACGAACATCAAGCAATATGGGCGAAAAAGTAAGGACAAAGACCGCAACAAAACGCAAAGCTCGCTTTTCACGCCGCGGTATAGACTTTCTCAAAGTCCTTCGTCACTCGCGCTCGTCGCTTTGCGACGCTTTTCGGCTCGCTTCGCTCGCCAGTAGAGGACGACTTGGTGCAAGTCTAGCCGTGGTAGGGAACGTTTACAGTTGGGAAAACTGATAAGACGTGTGTAGTATCACCTTCTGTCTTTCAGTTTAATGTCAACTTGAAAAGTGGGAAGTATTACAATTCAAATGAGGTTTTTTGGATCAGGAATCGTGCTCTCAAGCCACAGCCAAATGAAAAATGATTCATTAAGTGACAAGGAGTATTTCTATTCTTCCCGGCTGGGTTGCTGTGTCCATCGCAGAAGAACTTTTCTGTCTTTTTTGCCATATTGTTCAGAACAACAAAAGCGACTCCGGTCAAGTTTAATAATAATAATATAATAAAATGATATTTCAAGGCTCGAGCCAGGACCACTCAATCTGGAGTCCAACTCACTACCTATTAGGTAAATACGCCTCCCACACATTTGGCAATATGTCACCTTTAATAATTGGAAAGAAAACCCCCATGCTAGTTCTCGCTTTTCGCTTATTAATGGTCACCCTATCCCAGTACCCTCCCTATACGTTTATGTCTATTTTGTGGACAATCATCTGCATGCTCTCAACATCCTGCTGTCGTCGCGATATAAAATGTCGGTTAAAGTCGGTTAACGTCGCCCAAAAATATGCCAAAGAATATTCTTTTTCAGCCAAACATCCAACAGACTGTTTATACAGTGATGGGTGTCTGTAAAAATTAGGTTTACACAAGTCAAAAACAGTCTCATCTTTGCATGTTATATAGATATACTCTCAAACAGACACGCTAACTCTTCTTACAAATTTCATTCCACTTTGCTGTTTCGATTAGTTTTTATCCAAGTATCAGGAAATTAAAAGAACCGTGAACGTGTCCAATTGAACGAAGCTTGGAGGGTTTGCTTAGAAATTGAGTCATGTATAAAACAAATAAAACTGTAGCATATGGCGTTGAAAAGATTGTCTCCAATGTTTCCGTCTTCAGTTGGGGTGAAAGACTAACATCCTTAGATATGGGACAGTGTTCAGCTTAAACCTACGTAATTCGCGCCTAGTTCACGCCATGCGCTGCGGTTGTAGAATAATTCAGCGATAATTGATTGTGTATCTCCAGCGGATATTTATGTATACAGAAGTATAATTTATGCGTGTTCGTTCGAATATCATAATGCCAAAGGTGTAAAATATCTCTTGGTCACTTTTTTTCACTTTCAGCTGCAACGTGCGTGTACAGTGTAGCGCGCACGAAAAAAAAATTCCCTAAAAAGAATCGCGTAAAGCTCCGAGGCAAATTATCGATTGGTGCCCTGTGTTTAATAACGTGACAATGTGGCCCGTTCATCCAATATGTTTATAACATAATTCGTCACGGTCACTTCGACAAACCGAGTGTTGATCGGTTACACTTTTCACTTTTAGCCTCTTCTGTGATCCTGTAGTTTCTTCTTTTTCCGCAACATAAAGTAACCTTATTTAAAATTTCTCTTTTTAAACGACCTAACAAAACAGTCCCTTTTTTCCGCGTTATTCCCAAGGGAACATTAAAATAGTTGAAATCGATGAAGGAAGCGAGGACATACTTAGTTTTCACTCAGAATAATTGTTTTTATCTCCGGGCGCTTAGAGATAATAAGTGTTTTCACTTACTCTTTGGTCTGGATGTACATATACAGCGGAATATTGATGCTGCCGACCAAAATATCGGACACTGCCAGAGAAACGACGTAATAATTGGTCAGGATCCTGAGGCGCTTGTTGGTAGCGAATGCTGCACATACTAGCCCGTTCCCGAATATGGCGAAGACAGCGATCACAAAATAAAATATCAGGGAAGTCCAGAGCGGAGCGTCAAGCGTTGGGTCGATACAATCGGTGCTGTTCGTCGAATTCATGCTGCTCTACTCCAGAATAACAGGATTTATTCTTCCATGCAAAAGTTCTGTGTAGAGTAAAGAACAGGCGAAGTTAAATGATGCGAAAAACTTAATCCCTCTAAGGCATTATTGTCATCCGTGAATTCAAACCGGGATCCGACTGGGTCAAGTATTAAGGCTATTTCCTCAGACTCACGTTAAAGGCGCTTATGACGAGTTCTGCCGTCGAAACTAAGGGATCTTTTTCACACGATCCTCTTTTGTGGACGTGCGGTTGCGGGACTATATAATTGTCTCGCAAGGCAGTTTTGACATCACCTTATCCATATAAAAATCATTCAACACCCTGTCAGCTTTTGATGGGTCTAAGATTACCTTTAAGTCACATTTCAGCGAAATTGTTTACCTCCGCAGAACAATCAAACGCGAAAATGAATTCAAGCGTTTTACAAAAGCACAGAATAACAAGTCTCCAGGAACGTTCACGGGGGGCTAAAATTACGAATTTTGTAAAGTTGTCTTAGTAAAATGGATTTAAATCGAGCAGATCATCGAATAATTAATTCCCCGCTCGTGGTATAGGCGGTATAGGCTACAGTCATTGGTACCAACACCTGTGATATGCCCATGCATATGAGTTCGCTCCTAAAATATAATCAGTGCTTTTATTAATTTTGGCCCGCGCTTGTTTTATTTGACGTCTCAGGACTTGTTAATTTTCGAGCTATTCAAACAGGAAATTGCACGGAACCGCGGTATATGAAATCGTGCCGTCGAAAAGTCAATTAGCATGAAGAATGGATTTCTGCCGAAAATTTACTAGCGCAGACCAAGCGCAAGTAAAACGGCCGATGCTGGATAAAATTATATGCCCAGCGCGCGGAAAAATAAGCGATATACCAAGTACACTAGATATACTTAGCTATTTTTTCGAAAATTAAAAGTTCAAACATAAATTTTAAATGTGAGATTATTAAATTAAAACAACAGGCTTTCTGACATTTGAATTTATAAACAGTTTTGAAACGAAATGTCGGTGTTTAGCTTCAGAAAGCCAAAAAAATAAAACAATTTTACTATTTTTCTCTTTAAGGCCAAACCAGAAGTTTTAATATTACTTTTTCAGTGAATTGTTCGAAATTCTACATATTTTGTAAGTCAATTCTCTGTGATCACGCTTTTAGCTGATGTGTACAAAGTCAAGTTAATTTTCAGGCAAATTAATTATCTTCCACTGATACCGGCTAGCTGAGCGGCGCGGGCGTCTTGGCTGCCAGTATTGACGGCAAAAAGGCGAACTATGATTAACTTTCGTTGTTGTTTTCAGATCAAAGTTGTAATTATTACCTTATCCCTAAAATCCCGACAATTAATTACTGAAAAATGGGTCACTTCCCGTGGATAGGCTGACATAAGAAGCAATGGATTACACACGTGAAAACTAAAACAACTTTCAAGTGCATGTCAAAGGGCTTTTAGTGCAAAGTTTTCTTAACAAACCTTTCGTGTGTGTACAAATGATCGTTTCATTAATTTTTCGTGGTTTTGACAGCTGTCCACTTTGATGGATTTAAATTTTAAGGCTGTATTCGTACGTGCCAGTGGAACAATTGCCGGTTCAATTTTAGAAGTTGCCAAATAAAATATTTATTAACGCAAAATAAAAATGAACAACAATGACTTGACAGCTAGCCACATTAATGGAACGAACAGGAAAAATAGAAAACATTGAAAAACCTAATCTTACTCAGTTTTAACGCGTTGCTAAGCTGCCACAAAAACGCATCAGCCCCTTAACCCTCTCAATACTCAGAAAAGAAAAGTGTGAAAAGTCGCTCTCCGGATTAACCACTTATCAGCTACGTAAATACAGGAACAAATACATTTTTTATTTCTGCATATCGGGATTATCGGCACGAATACCGCAAAATTCTACCTATTATAAGTCCCTCGCCTTGGCCACTTTTCAGTGGCAAAATCTCCAATAAATCGCGTCAATATTTGTTCTGGTAAAAACGGCGATTTCCAGGCCAATTTGCCGTCAGACACTTGTAAGTTGACGACGGTTTTTGCGATCGCCAAACGAGCCTCAGACCTCAGGGTCTTAGGCAGTTATTTTGAACTGTCATCTCAATCGCGTCACAGAATCGCATTTGACATCAATTCAGTTAATTCAGTGAAGTTATTCAACTTTAAAAAAATAAAACAGGAACGCAATCGGGTATAACCGAGAGTACAGCAAAAAAAAGAACGTCTGATCGCAGGTTAACAGCTTGCAGTCCTACGTACAGACATTAGGGACTTTAAGATACCTGGACGGCTGACCTCGAGGACGGCTGACCGGAAGTAATTTTTCGCGTGTAGCCTATATTGCGCATGCCAGCTCCACGCACATTGCCGTCCAGCACCGTCCAGGTGTGGTCGAGGACGTGAGAAGTAGAGTTTTGCCGTCCACCAGTGAACGGGAGTGCTTTTTGTATGATTTCGTTTAAAAATCTCATTATTTTTTAATTCTGTTACTTTGTTAGGTGGTCCTTTATGGTATTCTTGGTTTGGTACTGATAAAAAGTTAAGAAGTCAAGTTTTATTTGCGGTTGCGAATATATTTGCTGTTGTGCTTTGCATAAACGCTGATGGCGAAGCCACGTGCGTGAAATTATGAACTTTCTTCTTATGAACTTTCGTGTTTCTACAAAAGTTTCACTTGGAGTTTGTACCCTGTGAATGAAAATAGTGCTTTCTGGTCCCAGACTTTGGGCTAGAAGCGCCAAATGTTTTTCTTCGCATGTTTTGGGCTAAGGAGTTATTGATCCACTAACGAAGCCGTTCTCCGTTCACACACGCCGGCGGAACCCACGCCGGCTCTTAACTTTGGAAGTTCCCGCCAAGAACGTCGACATCGGTCCAGTCCTCCTCTCGAAATTCTACCGTCCTCGAGGTCAGCCGTCCAGGTATCTTAAAGTCCCTAATTTTTAAGGGAGAGAAAGATCTTGAAGAGCCGGGAGGGGAAAAATGAAAGGAAAGGGCTTACCCCACTCCCCTCGGCATACTTTTAACACCATTCAACTTCCTCGTTTGTATTGCGACCAGGCCTGCGTTGTAACTATTATAAACTAGTGGTAACCACAGGTTAGAAAGTGCGGGCTTTGACGCACTTAGAACTGAAAGGTACTGACTGGTACGAGAGTGCGTAATGTTAGATGGCAGTGTCGATAAATGTAAATGATAAAATGGACAAAAGACAATGGTATTCCGAGTAACGCGTCACGCAAGTAATGCATGTTTTTATCATTTCCTATTGCAGCGAACCAATCTATGTTGTTGATTACACAGTTTTGTGAAGTGTAATCGAGCACTCTTTGTGAACTGAGATGTGTTTTTTCTCAGTCGGTAAACTCGCTATGTTGTGCTTGCCTTTTATTCGTGGCGCCATTAATGAATCAAAGATCTCTTCGAGATATCGACTTTTTTGCATGAGGTTAGTATGAGTAGAAGGTTTATCCTGGGCATTGTTGTTCGAACATATCATGGAAGAATTCAAACGTCTTTCAGTTCAAGCATTTTTTATTTTCGCGGAGTAAATGCTGTATTTGTCAGTCGCGACGACTGGGTGCTTTGCGACTCATATACTTTGGCTTGGTTAAAAAAGGTAAACTTTGACGTTTGCCTTTAACATGTTAACTCGAAATAGTTGTTTCCTTTCGAGTTAGAAATATTTCTACTCGGCTTAATGCAGAAAAATAACGCCTGATCGCAGGTTAGGTTACGCACGACAGAGTTACCTTTTGTCTCGTCACGCAATCTTAACCCCACATTGAGAAGTAAATTTTCGTTTGGATATTACCAAAAGCCGCTTCTCCTCGCGTTATTCTTTACCTTACGGCTACACATGTCATTTCTAACGACTACATTTCCAGCAAAACAGTTGCTGTTATTTTTCTGATGGCGATCGATGCATTTACTTCTGAACAGAAGAAACGTTTAACGTTTACTGCTTCCACCGGAAGTAATTTCACAACAGGCTACAAAAACACTTATAAATATCACTTAACACATTTAATGATGTTGCAATTAGCGAAGCGCACTAATGACGTCACAGAATTTGACCCCCGGTGTGAGTCAAAATTCGGACAAACAAACCACTCTCTGTAAGAGCAATGTATGGTTGGCGGGCACTTTGGAGGCATATTTAGCGATTGTTTCACAAAACCATGGCCAGATTGGCTCGGAATTCGAGAGAAAGCCTTACCTGTGCAACGTAGAAAGCTCAAACCGTGGTTTGAAAAAAAGGTTTGTCAAACAGAGCGATTATTCAATAAATGTGTAAAATGTTTTACTCTCAATTATTGAATGGATTATAAAGGTCCGATTTGCTGCCGGGATTTGCTGAAAGAAAACATTTATTTTTATGAGAAATGCAAAACGTTTACACTGTTCTTAGTGGCACATTTTCCAACACAACAGAGCTAACCTCAGATTTATGCCACCACAAAATTTCACAAAGAAACGCTCGTCCGATCGGTCCCCTTGCCTGACCCGAATATTTTAAGAGGTCAATTTCGTTAAACAATTGTCGCGGCAAATACTATTTAATATACACTGATCGAGCTCGGCAGCTGTAGCTGCAGTCTGTAATGGTAATGGGGATAAATAACAGCTTTATTAAAATCAAACCCGCCGTCAATTCCATTAGAAAGGCGTTTGAATAGCATAATATTTTCGCCCTCTATCTATCATGTGTCGAAACAGATCGGATGACCGGCCATCAGTGCCGTCAAATTCGGGAAGAATTCTGAATTTCTTGCAACCGACGATCTTTCCGGTGCCTAAATGAAGCAAACATACAAGTGCTATCCTTCGCAATTATATAATTCGATAGTAATTCGCTATCCACCGCTTAAATTTCTCGGCAGCCTGAATAATTTTGCAGTGGGAATCAAGGTGTTATTGCCGGATCTTCGACTAATAAATTCAATTTTGGGCCATTTTTTGGATACCTTCAATCTGTTTTCACTTACTAAAGCAAAAATGTTTGGAATCTATCATTTTTCGAGCCTTTCGAGAATCTCGGCCTCACATTGTGCCTTTCTCGCCCCTTTTTAACTCGGAAAATTCCGAGTTTTGGTGAGCGGGCCCGATTTCACTCCTTCCCTCCTTCCCTCGATTCCTGTAAACATTTTAATTGAATTAATTAATTAATATCAAATTGAATTAATTAATTAATCTTGTGAAGCGGGTAGGGGGGTTGGCTAAAATGCGAATTTTATCCGTGTTACTTTATATGAAGTACACAAAGGCTATATATTTGTTTCTGAAAACCAAATGTTCTCCTTGTGGTATGCATTCTTCCAGGCGTAGACCCAAGCACACGGAATTTTGTGCTGAACGCATGCGCATATATGAAGTACACAAAGACGATATATTTTCACCAAATCTTACTGAGAACTGGTTAAAATTCAACAAAATTTGGGGTTCGGTTTATCGCCGAGTATTTCCGAAAAAAAATTAGATGGTACTAGAAAAGAGTTCAATTTGAATGAAATATTCATCTATAAGCCGAGCGGTCATCAACAAACGAAAATTAACAAGCGTTTGTATATATTCTTGGTCATTACCTTTTATTTTAGTGGCGGCTCCTTAAAAGCCATTTGGTTTAATGAAGCAACGTTAGGAATGAAGTTTTTATTCGTCTTTTCTTCGCTATTTAGGCTGGAACTCGTCCTCCATCAGCTCGCACTGGAATATTATTTGTTTTGTTTGCGTATGAGATCGTCTTTTGAACTGACGAGGGAATTCGAAATCCCGCATGTCGTAAACAATGTCCTCGCAATCTCTTCTACAATAATTATTTCTGCCTGAGACTGTTTCTGTTCCTTTCCTTCTGTTCCTTTCTTTAAGTTTAGTTAATTTGCAGAGTCACTGCTAACGTGACTTTTCAAGAGAAGAAGGGTCAAGAAGGAATCGATCTATTTGACTAGTTGTCGCGACACCAGAAACTGGCCAATCAGAAGCGGTCGTTCTCACGCGCTTGGGAAACATTGTAACACGATCTGACAGAAATCGGCTGCATGTAATATTTTTGTTCAAAAGCGAAAACTTAAAAATACCACGACTTCTCTGCTAAAAGAAACAACTTCAGAAAAGTTGGATTGAATTGAGGATACTCGACAAATACTGGTAACAGCACTTGTTTCGTTTTGGTGACATTTAAAGTTCACCCGCTTGACATGCTTGATCTTTTCGCTGGCGAATTGCGACGAACTGAAGATTCACTGAATCATCAGGAATCATCCCGTATTCATTGGCAATTTTGCAGTTGTTCTGAACTGTTTCTACCTCGGCAACAACTTTCAACTTGAACGTTTCGTTGTTATTAAACCAGTAGCTTTTGGCATGATGATCGATAACTGCTTAATTCTTCTGAAGAATGCGTGATTGTTTGAGATGGGATTCTGAACTCAGGTGAATGTTTTGTCACGCTTGTGTACGGTTCTATTCAGTAAATTCATTCTTTGTCAGTGATTTGTTGTTTTTCAATTACATAGTTGTAATTTAACGATATGTTGATTCGCTGCATGTGGACTGTTTTATAGCTTGAAGGAAAAATTGGGTCTAGCTTATAGCTGAGTGATTTGGGTTTATTTTTTGTCAGTTTAACTGGTTCCAAAAACTAAAAGTCTAGGGTTTCGGCTAATAGCCGAATAAATACGGTACATGCATGCTTAACTACCAGCCGAAATATTGTATTAATGTCAGTTTTCTTGAAATAGACCAAAACTTATTTTTTCTAATGATATTATTATTTTGCCTAACCTTCAAAAACAAAAAGGAAAAATAAAAAGAAAGAAAGCAATTTGCAACCGATGGGAACTCTATCACTTGCCCTTTCGGCCTGCTCTCGATAAGCAGCTAGATGACAATGAAACTAAGTGAAGTGAACTGAATTGTGGAAAGTTAAACATCATTTGTTTTAGCACATTTCTATTTGTCAGTTTGTTGTTTTCGATTCTTGTTTCATAATAAATTTTCCGAGTTTAGTGGCTCGTAGCCACTTTGAATAGTTATTTCTTGTCAAGAATGCGTCCCCTCCATGCGATCCCTTCCGGTTCAGATTTGAGTCCACGTAAACGCTATTCTCCTACGTTTTTGCTTGTAAACAAGCAAACAAAGTCGAAAAAATCACTGGACAAAATTAAAGACAATTATTCCGAGCAACGCGTCATGCTTTAATAATTGCCGCGAACCGGCCGCGAACCAGTCAGAGTTGTTTTTTGATTGACAGTTGATTGTGAAGTGTAGTCGAGCACGTGGTGTGAATTGAGATGTGATTTTCCTTGGTTGATAAACTCGCTATGTTGTCAGTGTTATATATAACGAATTCCTCGAGAATAACCGTTGCTGGAATCTTTCGCTTTGCCGTTGTTTTATCTGTGATATAATCACAGCAAATTTTCATATAATCACAGCAAGTTTTCTCAAAAGCAACACCTATAAAACAACTTTTACAAATTGTAATGTTTGCAATCTTCCATGTGACAGAAGCGTTGATCTTATGTGACAAACAGTTTAGAGATTGACTCATTTTTCGCATTCTTATCGTTCTTGGAAAAGAGATTTTTCTCTTCCGGTGTTACGACAAACTATCGTTATTGACACATTTTTCGCGTTCCGATCGTTCTTAGTGGAAGAACAAAATTTTCAACTTCCGGTTTCTGTTCCCCTATTACTAACGTGGCGCGCACGCGTAAAACACAATCCGCTGGTCACTGTCAAGATTAGGGTTGCGGGCCTCTCTTGGGCCCGCAAAAAGTCACACTCGAGCGGGCGAGAAAACTGGGGCGGGAGCTTGAAAAGTTCCCGCCCCTCGCCAGCTGCTTCGCTCGCGCGCGTTATCCTGTTTGCATGTTAGTGACTGCGGGAATTTTTTTAAAAGCGATATTCTCGCTAGGAAACGCCTGCGCTACATATATTAGAGACAGGTGGCAGACAGCGAGGCGTGATGAGCAGTAAATTAATTACAAATGCTTTGCTATATATCGCTTCAAAGGGAAAATTTCTGAACGCTCAGGTGTGCGCCATCAGCAGATATGCGTCATAGCAAGTCGCTTCCTATGGGTCATATAACGATGTTTACTTCAAGGATATCGAAGAATTGATTTCGATCGTGCCGGCGATAATCGTCTGTTCTTGTGTCGATAAATTAAACGATCAAAATGTTTTGTATGAATTGTCGCATATCGTTAAATTATCGATTTGTTTTTACATTTACCTAGCATACCCACTGTGTTCAAAACTTAGGTTACTCCTGCAATGAACTAACTATAATAAGAAATCGTGTAGAAAACATATTTGGGCAAAACACCAAAGTGTTGTACTTACCGAGTTAGAACAATAATGTGTACGGTAGGCAAAAGAACTGAAAATTGCTTGAAGGCACGAGTTGCCTTTCTAGGCTTTTCGATTCGTAACATCTACTGAAAGATTAAAAGCTTACAAACGCACTCTAAAAAAAAAACTTCAAATTTCAACTTAAACTGAGTCTAGATCTCCAAAAGCGTCAAGCAATCTGTTAGACAATCTAAAATGCAATATTTGTTCGCGAGAAAATATATTTTGATGTGTGGGTTGGTGCCTTTATATTCTGTGTGTGTTGACTATAAATTAATTGTTTGTCTCATATTTAACCGCATCTCTTTTGATTGGCTTTTAAAAGTTCTGAGGAAAATGATTGCGAGATAAAGGTTTATTTTATTTTCAAAACATACTCGATATATATATGCTGGCGGGATAGAACACTTTGAGCATAAAAGGCGGAACTACGCAAGTCTCGCTGAGAGACTAATATAGTCTCAGTTGTTTTCAGGGACGGAAATACTCGTAACTAATTTAAAAGAATGAGGAGGAAAAGTCGTCACGAAAGGAATAGGAAATTTAAATATATTATGTGTCATTACGTAAACCTGATCACTGAGGCAGTTTCAAGTACGAAAACTTCCAAGTAGGCTTCAAAAAGCTCTTCTATCAGTAAAGTTTTCATTGGCCTTAGCTCCGTATTTGGCTCAGTTATAGAAACACTAGAAACACTAATGTCTTCAAATGATAAATGAAATTGAATTTAAATCTTAGCACATAAAAGAACATAAATTTGAATGCTTAGCACATAAACGAATATAATTATGCGATTTTGCTTTAGTACATACGACGAAGGGACGCGTCGCAGCCGGAGCCGGCAAAATCATGCACAATTATTGCATGTGCGTGGAAATGGGGAAATATTTAAGAAAACAGTGTTTCCGCAACAACTTGCGCTTTCTTCGTTTGCGGGGGCCGTATAAGAGCTGCTTTTAAGGGACTTCCTTACAAGCAGCTACAATTAGTCAAGTATACACTAACTTGCATTTCCTGGCACTAGCAGAGCTACCGACATTTGCGGGCCATTGGAGCTCTATCTTATCAAAGCAATATGTTTAGGATCATTATCAGCATTTGGGCAAAGTCCCTGCATAAAACGATCGACTTAACATAATTACCATAAAGTCTCTTTCTAAAACTCAGATCACCAAAATCGCCTTAAGGTTATTCCACTGAAATTGCTAAATTCACGTTTCCGACGATTATTTCTTATTCTACACTGATAATTGGTCTATAATTATTCTGCAGAAAGAAAGTTGCTGTTCAGGCTAGCGCGCGCCTATCACGCGTAAAATTATGCGCGTACGGGACGCGCAATGCAATACTGAGAAAGACCTCATTAACTTGGACTCGCTCGTTTTGTTTATCGGCCAGCCTTCTCCCTCTTAACTTCGTTTGAACCATCGGCCCATGCTCGTGTATAACTCTTCAAATTGACAAGCGATTATAAAGCTCAAAACACGACAAGGCTGCTAAATCAGGATTAACACCAACTTTGATTTATAAATTTTGATACTTTCCAATCTTTGGTTTACGGCGTTTGTCGTCCTTCCGTTTTAGTTTAATGGGCCTTGACTGATCTCAACTTAAAAATAAGATCCTAGCAGTGAAAAACACTTTCATCGGTTTAAACCTTGATTAACTTTGAATCCTAGATTAGGTTTTAATCGGCTTCAAATAATTCACCCAGACCAGGGCATCTCTACCATGTCTACAATAAAGAATTTTTAAGGATGCCGGAAATAGCAATGTGAACAGAAACATTTACCCGCCCCCCCGCCCCCCCCAAAAATAAATGTGTAGATATTATAGTTGACCCCCAAAAAAAAAAAAAAAAAAAAAAAAAAAAAAAAAAAAAAAAAAAAAAAAAAAAAAAAAAAAAAAAAAAAAAAAAAAAAGCCGGAAGGCGCGTCCACTGTAATATTCTAAAAAGAAAGGCAATAACTAATTTAGTTGGTAATTCGACTATTCTTTACAACGTTCGGTACCTGATGTTTATTTAAGATTTCCTTTACTTTTTAGCAATAGACCGGTATATAGTTTTATTATTTTTTATTTCATTTAAACTGTCTGGTCGTCTTTTTTCGGTCACTGTAACATAAAACAGTGCGTCTTATAAGGTTAATTATATTTAACTATATTTAAGCTCTATTACTGATCAGCTTGCGATAGATACCGCACTTATCGTCTGCCTGTCACTGTGGTTTTGCATATCAAATAGTATTTTATTTTTCTGATTCTTTCTTTTAGTTCAACTCAGATACAATCCGTCCTACTCGATGGAGCTATTTCGTCCGTCGCATCAACTCAAACCTTTTTTGTTCCCAGATTTCAGGGGCACCCAACGAGAAAATTTACTACAGGTGTCGGACACCGTTTTTACGTTATAGTGTCCTTTTGTGTGGTTTGCCTATCAAAACGCTAGAAAGGTGTATCTTTCGGATACGCTAGCTGGACTTTCAAACTTCAGAAAATTGACGAAATATTATTTCCCATTACTTCGCTGTTGTCTTCTCGAAAATCGTAGCTGGCCTTTTTCGTATCCAAAAGACATTTTTCTCTCTCCGAAAAAGCACCCTGGCATAAAGTTGAGCTAGAATCTCCAGTTTTTCTACACTTATCCGAAAAGTAGGCCAGTATAGGTCTCCGAACAGATATTCACCGAAACGGTCTGTTGGGTGCCCCTGACATTTTCGTAAAGCATTTGACTAAATTTAAATGATTTCTTGCATGTTTAACAACAACTGTTAGTGCTAACTGAGAGCGAGTGCCGGCCAGTGCAGTCATGTTTGTTTAGCTATTAATCCCGCTTTCAACCACTTAAAAGTATGTCGGTAAGCCAAAATCGCCTCTGGCATGTTTTCCGTATTTAAATGTGAGCAAATATTTTCAGCAGATCCCGCGTAAGAAAAATAACTTTACAACTCCTGTTGTTCATTATAACAGGTCAATATATCTAGGATTATCCAAATTCATCCCAAGATTGATTTTCTAGCTTAAAAAATACTGAAAAATTTCGACCTTCCCCTTCGTCACCGAACTTAAATTGAATGATATTTTGCATGTAAAATTCTGCCGTTTATGAAAAGTGCTTGTCTTCATTTCTTGTATCAACAACATTTAAATGTCGATCTGCTTTAACTGGCTGATGGCAGCAAACGATTTTGAAACATTGTTTTTGTGTCGAAAACACGATTATTGAAGCCCCCATGTTTAGCATACTGAACGAATAAAGATTAATTGTTTCGCTACGATCTGTTCATTTAAAAACTCTCACCTGGGCGGACTTCATCGGCTTTTGAACTCGAAGCTCAAAGAAGTGAACATTCTGAAGCATCGCCCGCCGCCAAATCTTTGCTAAGACGAGAAAGAACCCGCATAACATTGACTTGTTCGAGAGCGGAAATGCGTTCAATAATTTATTATTTTGTTTCAGGCAAGCTAATTTATTTAATCAACAAAAGGAGACGTCTTCCGCTTCTCAGATTAAGAGGTACTAGGTTTTTATTATCGTAAGAAATAAACTAACCAGATTTTTATTTGAAATGGTCCGTATTTAATGTAAAAAAGAACCAGTAATTTTATTTAAGTTTACAGTTTAAGTAAGCGATTTTGTTTTCTGGATTGATCTGGCACAATTTACTTTACTGAGGAGATGCCAAATTACTGGCTCAGCAAAAGTCACGCGAGCCGGCACTCTATCTTGAGAAGAGGATTAAATTTAACTTAATTTGGGTAAGCCACTTTTATCTAAAAAGAAATCTGATTAAAATGAAACGGTGTAAAAGAATTTATCTTCAGACAACATTCAGCTAAAAACAGAGGGTAGGTTATGGCTAAAATCAGAGATAAAACAGACTAGAAATTTGCATGAAGTTGTAATATAAACGATCGTCACAACCACCTACTGTTCACTAACACAATATTTTGCGATAAATACAAGTGTTTGAATTAAAACACTTTAGGTTGTCTAAATGAACCATTTTATGTTTATCAGATCTTAAAAGCACATTGTGTTTAGCGGTTTTGCTGAAGTCACAACATTTTATCGTTGTCTGCTGGAGATAATAGGCAGGTTTAAAACTAGTAAACAACTTAAGGCAATTATCAGATTAAACTGAGTTTGGTTGCGAAAAGAGAGAAGATTAGTATCGTGTTTTAGCCTAATCGTGTGCTCACAAGCTAGAGACTGGGTACGAGAGGAAACTAGCCCGCGATGCAACTTTTCTTGGCCAACGGTCGTTAGCTGCGCCCCAAGGAACGCTGGGAATTGGTATGAGTGAAATTTTAAAAACTCTAGACCCCATTCCCTCAGCCTACCTCTCTCTCTCTTCTTCTTCTTTTTTGTATATCGTATTTAGTTGGCTCGTACCCTAGAAAACTATTGCAGTTTTTATTTCCATTAGCTCTTGGCCGTTGTGGACCGACTCGACGGGTAAATATCAGCGATAATGCAATGAGTAGAGTCTGGGATGAGATGGGAAGTTTTTTACACCTGGTTCGCTGACCCTGTGGCAAAACTTAAGTGGCAGTTTCCCTTAAAGCGGTCCATCGCATTTCGGGTCGGAAAAATGTTTTCCCTCAAACTTTGCCCAGTGAACTATCTTAGGTTGTAAGTAAATGCAACGACTTTAGTTTTTGGAAATACGTTAAAATATATTTTTTAGAGCTCTCAACAGTGAAGGCTGCAAAAGGCCTAATTTTGAGCTTGGCCAGAACGAGAAATTTCATAAGTTGACGAGCTCGCCGCTCAAAAACAATCAAACGCACCAAATTATTATTATTAGTCCTAAGTTATCTTCCTTTGCCACAGCGACTTCGAAAATTTCGTGCTTATGCGAGTAGGTAATCTCATTTGCATAATGTGTATGAAATACTCGCATAAGCACGAAATTTCCTCAGCTTTCCACCGACAAATCTTAAGATATTTGTTATAAGTGAACTGTCACTATTTACAATGCACATTTGTAACTGAGAGTCACTAAAAAGATAAAACGACCACTTTCTGTAGTTTTTATTGCGCTTACTCGCGATTTTCTCTCAGTTAAGAATCTCAATATAATATACTTAATTGACTACTCCCTGAAAGGGTTTTTTCAGGTCCAATATAAACAAGTTTGAATCAAATATGTAAAGACTGTAAAGGAACAAAACATGGTTAATTCCCAAGTGGCAGGAAGTAGACCAGTTGGCTATTTACAAGCGTAGCCAAGTAGTTGAGCTCGGGACGACCTAGAACAACATCTCTAACCACTCGGCCACGCTGCCTTCAACTAAAGTTAAAAATTGCCTCTCGTAGGAAGGACCACCAATTTTTTAAAACACTATTTTGACTTAATAATGACATCGGCCTTAGTTTTCACTGCATTGCGCTGAAGAATTCGATCTCATCTATCTCAATATTGCCAACGGACCCGGCCGGGTGAGGCTGTCGGGGGCGCCGTGTGCGTGGTGGCTGTCTCGCTTTTCCTGGTGTGTCCCCTTTGGTTGTTTGTTCTTCCCCTGTTCCCGTCTCTCCTCCTCTGGCCCGGTCCTCCTCGTGTCTCTCCCTCTTCCCTAGGTTCGGTCCTCTTCCCGCCCGCCTTCTCGTCTGTTGGTGTGGTCGCAGGATCGCCTGTTGCCGGTCACTTTTCGCCCTCAATTTTCAGTGGTCATTTCTCAGTCTCCCATTTTCTTTCTTTGCCAGAGTTCGCCCGATGGTCTAAATCTATACATCTATTGTCATTAAATTGTGTTGTAATTAACGGATGGATGCCCTTTATTGCTGCTTTAGATTCTGAATTCGAGGCAATTTAAACGCAAAGTTGATTGGACCCCAAGGCATTTTTAATATTTATTCGAAGCCCAAGGTAATTGTAACGCGAAGAATTTCAATTCAACATCGTCAAAGCCAATGAATTCATTACGATGGCTTGATTCGTCAGTCATAGAATTAGTCAGTGCGGCGGCTCTAAAATTGTCAAACTTGACAGTACATTTCGATCCCTGGACGTTTTAGAGTTCCCATAAAAAATTAAAAGCTTTTGTATTCTGACAAAACCAACAAATAATTAAAACCCGATGTTAGAACTGAAAACATTTAGCCATGTATCAATCGTATTTTCGACCGCCTTGACCTAATTGTTTTATGTCCGGCAGTATTGCCAAAAATTATAAACACTTCTGCCTTGGCAGTACGTCGATTTGAGTTCTAGCATTAAAATTTTAGTTGTTCTTTTAATGCATGCAGTCGTTGTTTTTGTAGGGTCTTGTAGACTACGCAACGTTAACAAACGAAGTTTCATTCTAGTTTGAAACCTCACAGCATAGTAAGTAACATTTTCCAGACTGGCATGGCACACTAGAAGGTATGGACCTCTTTTCACATATATTAAAAGTTGAGGTTGCGTGCGAACTCCTCCTCCTTTTAAAAAAAGGAAAAGAAGACACTCTTACCTACCTTTCCGATGCCTTGCAGCTGCTTCGAACAAACCGAGTAAATCGCCTTCAAGCCTTCAGCTAAAATTGCTAAGCGTTTTGGAAATCAAACGATTAAAACAATAAGTTGAATTGCAGTTCAGACCGCTGTGTTCAAACCAACCCGTTTGTACGTGAACTTCTTTTTGGCTTATTCCATCCACCGAGATGTGTTTTCTTGCACTCTGGCGATCAGACAGTCTTGTCAAGGGTTTTAAATTTACGTTTGGGAATAATTCTTGGCCATCGGCGGAAGTTTTCGACATTTGTTGAAACAGTAATAAAATAATCTCTCTCAATTAAACGTTCGGTCCACAACGTGGGCGACTCAACACACCACCTGCTTATTTTGCCGCCCTTGTACAAAATAACTGATTTTTTTTTTCAGTTCATATCTACCTGTAGGTTGCTACGCCGTGCAAAGACAATGTCCGATTTCTCGGCGGCTTATTTCTGAAGTTCGTATTTTACAATTTTATTTACGTTTTCGCTCTCAAACGTTGAAAACCATGACACTTTTTTTGCCAAACATTTGCAGTTATTTGCAAAGTGTGACAATGCGAAGACAAATTGTCATACAACACAGGAAATAATTAAAAATTTCGGCGAATTGTATTTGATATATTTTGAAAAAAGAAAGTTATTGCTGACAAAAGGAAGAGGGAGCTCTCATGAAAGGAAAAATAAATTGCTCATTGAGCCAGCGGCCCCTTGCCAAGCTTATGGCGGAACTGGCTAGGTGGGTGTAAAATGGCAATAAAATAAAAGAGATTTTGATTTTTGAAACACCTGTTTTCGTATATCTTCCATCAAATACGTTGTTTCTGAATTTGTCCCTTCGTTGTGTTAAGGTCCAATTCGTTTTTAAGTGGCATAATACATTGCAAACATGAAATACTGACTAAAGTCAAATCTACCTAACCCTAGACCTGAAAGCTCCGCAGCCAACCTTTTTTCGTGACCTGACTTACACGTAACTGAAAAACAAAACGACAAACACTTTAATTTCTTTTAAAAGACAATATTACACGTGAATTAATTTGCTCAGGCCCTTGCTGTGCCTAGGCCATAAAGTGATCATAAAGAGACATTTTGGAGCGCAGCTGTAAAAACAAACAAAAACCGGCAAAAACTTTTATTACCCCGTGAAACAAAACCTGAATAGGTCACCTGAATCTTTATTGTGTCCGTGAAAAACACCATTAAAAGTTTTTGAATATTATTATTTCAATTTCATAATGGGTCGATTGCGGCAAAACAAATCCGTTTGTTTCTACTGTGATAGACAATGCTTTACAGTCGCTTTTGTTCAAAACGAGCCAAATAAGTAATACGTAGAAAAAATACCGTACTTGTTGTCAGGCATGATGATATTAAAAACTAAATATTTGTTGTCATTGACTTAAGAAATTATCGATACAATGGGACGTTTCAGTTAAAATGCTGCAAACTGCGTCCAGATGTAAAAGAGACGCGTGACGCGAGAACGTTTAGCACGGAAATGCCCCGCGCTGTTGCCATTTTATTAGCCGAGAAGAGATACTTCACAGAACCTGGCCACTTCTGAGCTGAGAAACTTCGCGAATGCCCCACGATTTCGTTTTTTTTTTCCAACCAACAAGGACTGGTAGCCATCCAGTCTGTGTGAACGGCAGCGGCATTATCAGAAATGCTCTGGGTGCTTTTGTAGGCAGGAAATCCGCCTTTTGAAAGGTATTCGGTCGTCATTGACCTAACTTGCAAACTCCGAATGCACTTAGCTAAATACTCAAATGTGCTCATGTTTGGCTTTTCTTGGTTTGAAAAAAAAAAAGAACGGAGGAAAAAGTATAGCCCGTTAATACCAAGAATGCTGGTACACAAAGGGTCAGGTGTTTGCCTGGTGAGAGCGTCTGGACAAAATACTTCGCGTTCAAACAAATAAAAAAGTCACAAAATATTATATTATGGAACCCAGTTCATACGGGCACCAACGGGACACGCAAAAGTGTACGTATCATTCTGGGTGTCAGCATAAGACAGGCTCCCAGAATAAACGTATACATGTTATATCGATAAAAACACTAAAGTATACAATTGAAAAACAACAGAACGACGTTTGAGATGTCTTTAATTTACTGTAACTTTAGTTCAAACTGAAGAAACCTTACGCTTATTTAGATTGTCAAATGTGTCGCACTATTAAGGTCCGCAAGGATCAAACACCGGAAGAAAAACAGTTGTCAAACATGTCATGTTGCTCTGTTACTATACTACTAACGAAAACTCATAAACTTATAGAAAGCTTTTATTGTCTGAAAGAGTGCAATAAGTACATATTCGTGACAGAGGAAAAATACACAGTGAGCAAACAACTAGTGTCCGTAAAGTGATGTTAACTTTGAATGAGAGTGTCACTCGGATCACAGAAAAGTGCCCATATTGTCCGTTTTAACTGGTGTCCTTTTTAGCCGGCTTATAAAAGAAAGGTATGAGTTTTTTGTTGCGACGAACAGACTATCCGTTATTTTAAGTCTTATAAGCGGGTGTCGGTAAAGCGGGATTACACTGTACCATAAACTTTCACAAGAAACGATCCTGTAAAGCGAGTATCCGAAATGAGATTTGAGCCTCTCTGTGGGTACCCACGGCCTTCGTTTTCTTCGCAATTTCTTTGCAAATCTTCCTATTTTTTAATCTGATCTTCGTTTTATCTTCGTTCGTTTTTTTTCCGTGAAATGTGGTTAAATGCCAAAATTCAGAAACTAAAGATATTTTCTGCAGTGTTTGACAGTTTTATATCCGAGTGTTCAATTTGATCACGTGAATTTTAGTCAATTTTAGATCTTCGCTTCAATCTTAAGATCTTCGTTTATTCCATGGTAGCCTGCGAGCAGGTTCCCAATCTGATCGGCGAGCGAAGCGAGAGCCGAGAAGGGACTAGGAGAGGAATAAAAACGGGCTCCCCTTCCCCCTTTCTTCCCTCTCCCATCCTTTTTTCTTCCTGTCTTCATTTCGCCCCATCTTCGACCGAAGAGCCTGTTCATAGGCTAATTCCATGGTGATCTTTGCGTCTTCGATTTCTTCGGAAATGCCCATAGAGAGGCTCAGATTTGTCTGGTCAAAACGAAACCTCGTTGTAATAGATTCAAGATTCAAATAAACCTTTTTATGTACTGTAGATTCAAATAAACCTTTTTATGTACCCCACAGCTTTCCGCAGTTTATGACCATGTACTCATTGCGTGCCTATGGCATGCTGGCTCGTGGTCTTTGGTCAGTGGTATACCACCCGGAAATTCCAAAACCCTGCGGGCAGAAGGGAGGGAAGGACATCTTGTTATGGGTGATGTTTTGATGTTTTTGTACGTGAATAAAACACAGTGAATTAACAGCACCTGATAGAAATGACAATCTGGAAAGCACTCGAGACTCCACAGCTTGGAGTAGGTAGGTAGAACGGGCGAGTTTCTTGCTATTAGCGATGCTTGATTTCCCAGATTTCCGCTGTCACGAAAAGTGCATGTGACTACTCGCTCCTTTGTAGTTCTTTGAACTAAATCATTCTTATTTAACTCGTTTAGTTATCTATAACTTCCATGGGAAAGGCTTGTATCAACTCAAACTCCAGCTTGGCGAGACTGTTCAAATCTTAGAAGAGAGCGCAGGTAAGAGGTTTGGTTTCTATTTACCAAAAGTGTATCGAAAGTAAAGCTATCAGATAGAGTTTAAAGTTTAACTTCGATTTCTGTACATGCATCCCCAGTTGTGACTTGCCTTTTCGCGAATTGAATTTGTCACATTATCAGATATTTGTTCAGATAAGCGAATTGTTGGGGTAATTACTTTACAAACCTTTCTAAGTCAATAGGTTTATTTATTTCCTTTCTCGAGTTGAGAGGTGGGGTAGGGGAGGGGTGAGGTGGAAATTATCATGAGAAGGGAGGAGAGGAAGCTTGCATTGTAGCTACAATAGGCAAGCAGTAGAACTTCTGTCTTTATCAGTTCAACTGGAGGTTAAAATGTTGGTGATGGTGAAGCGAGGTGTGAGCATCTTCGAATGTGAAGGAATTTTCTTTGGCATTCATGTGCTTGCCTGCTCGAAAAATGAGTGCCCTCTCCTAATGCCTGTTTACATGGCAGAGAAATTTGGGCACGGATCTCATAAAAACGGTCCAGACCCGACCACTTTTGTAGAGAAACAGTGAAATCAAGTCTGCCCGTTTTGATTTGACTATCTCTCTACAAAGTGGTCAGGTCTGGACCCAGTTTTCTCTGTCGAGTAAATGGGTAATTCCAGAAAATATCCATACACCACGACGGACGGCTTCAATATTTTAACCCCCCCTTGCCTTCGGAAATTTCAAAATGCGTTACCCCCCATGCCCTCGGAATTCTATAATCCTTAACCCCCCCTCCCGTTCGGATTTTTTTCTTTTTTCTTAAGTCCTTTACAATTCCCGGCAGGGTTCGCAAATATGCCCAATTTGGCGTATTTTACATCAAATTATTTCAAATGACTCTGAAATCTGTAACAGAGGCTGGGATGAAAAATGTAAAAAAAGAAGAGTTTTCTCCTTACTCTTGTTCAACAGATACAACCTACATTAACTTTACATTGCCCCAAACTGGTACAGAACATTAAAATAACAATATTGTGTTTGGTACATGTGTACTTTCGGAAGATAATACGATCGAGTGCACTGACATATCCGCCATCTTGAATTTAAGCCTTCGGGTCCGCCATCTTGAATTTAAGCCTTCGGGGTCAGCCATCGCTCCCAATCCCACGTGCTTCAAAATGGCGTCTCGAAGCGTGGCAAAATAGTTTCGCGCTCCACTGAATGTGCTGAATATATTGTGGATCTGCTTTGACAAGAAAAAAGAGTGAATGAAGACATTCATCAACGTTAAGGCCTCTGGAGCTTGATGTACAACCCACATTTTATTGGTTTTCTTTTGTAAATGAACGCAAACACACGCCTGATCGATCGATACTTGTCTTGTATCTTCTTGTATCCTGCTTCTGCGGCGCGGTCGTCAGTTCGTGCTTTATTTACAAATGAGTAATCCACAAAATTAGCATTTCAAGGAACACACTTTTGTCTGTCTCCTCTGGAAATCCAAGATCTGGAACTCCCCCATGCCTTCGGAATTCCAATCGTAAGTATCCCCCCATGCGCTCGGAATTCCAGTTCAAAGAACCCCCCCTTGCCCTCGGAATTCCAAAAAGCCATCCATCGTGGTATGTGGATATTTTCTGGAACTGCCCAATGCCCCTCTAGTGTCCATGTACATATGTAGCTAGTAGGAGATAAGAGTTTTAGTGTTTGTATGTGGCGGAGACTATGATTAACTGCTCGCTTATGGGAGTTGTCCATGTTTGGATGTTATCTGTCACTTTGGTACAGAGGTTCTACTGTATCTGGTAGGCATTTGCTTATTTTGCATGCAGCCTGTTATATCCACAAAGACCCCGCCATTGGATCAGGCATAGGTTTACCAACCCACGATTTTTTATTTAGGATGGTTCCGAGGGTTTTCTTTGAGGAACAAAGCTGTGAAGGTTTGTAAAAACTGTATGAAATTATATTTTCAAGAAGGCTGTAGTTCATATTGTCATATATTATAACTAGACTTTCTACAGGCAATCCCTTAGGGTCTTGAAATTGTTAGATTTTTGGGTGATCAAAATTAATTCCCTTCAGCCTCTGACAAAAACATTGTGTTAATAAGGAAGTCTAAAAGTTATTAAAAAATGTTTTTAAAGAGACCCCAATTCCTTTCCCTATATGTAAAATTCTTTGTTATCTGCACCTTTTCTAGCCTGCGAACGCAGACGTATTTCCGGCTGTCGTTTCTCTCTGCCGAAAAATAGAGTCTGCGAACCCGAGCCACAAAACGATTTCCGCGACGATCTTTTGTTTTCTCTTTGGCCAATCAGATAACACGATAGAATGAAACGCGTGTGCATACCGCGCGGCTCCCTCGCGACACAGAGGTTGGATGAAACACCAAAGGCCAAAGGTTTCTCATGGCGGTGAAAGTTAATACAATCTTTGCAGAATAACATTTTCAGATTCAAAGAAAAAGGTTAATTTATTCAGTAAAAGTGTTTTAGGCATACCTTCATTGATAAATCGCTTAACGAAAGTAAATTTTTATTGTTTACATGGCCTGTGAATATCGAAAAGCTGTAGTCGTATCGCATCCAACAAACTGAAGTGCTGCTGTCAACTTCTGCATGGTTAGAGAATGCCTTGCAAAATTTGTACCCAATTGGGCAAGAAATTCGAAGAGATTTTGTCGGTCAGTGATGCCTACTTTGTGTCAAACAATTTGCAAAAGATTTTAGCAGCACGTCGAACTCAATCGAAGGTGACAATCTTCCAGTTCACCCTCCGAGAAATTACAAAATAAAGTTGCAACTAGAGTTGCAAGCTCTGGAATTTGTTGAAGTCCAATACCCTTATAAGTTCTGAACCCTTAGAACCCTGGGATATCCAAACACTGAGAAGAATGTTGACAATACGATGCACAGCGGAATATATTCGATGAAATTGGAGATGTTTGGATAGCTGATGAAACACTGTCTTTGGTGTTTAATACATCTTCTCAATCGAAACAAAAACTAAGGGGCAAACAGAGAAAAAAAATAATCATCAAAATCTATGATAATAAAGACCATGTTTCCAAACCTCATTAATCTTCCTGGTTATATATGATTTTCTTTGTTTTAAATTGATTAAGAGGAAATCCGCCAGGACTTCGAGTAGTTATTGGACAAAATTATGTACCAAAACTATTTACACCTGATTGCAAGCTTTTGTGTTACTGCTTCAAATATCTTATCGAAAGAAATCTTTTCTAACAACACCAAACATCGAAAACAAAGTTCGAAGTTCCACTGAATTCCCATGAATCGCTTAAAAGATGTGAGCTTTTGCCCATAGCTTGTGAACTTTGGATATCATTTTCTCAGACTCTGATAAGAAATTTATTGTTGTACCAGAATTTTTTCCACCTTATTGCAAACTTTTTTGTTACTGCTTCAAATATCTTATCAAAAGAAATCTTTTCTAACAACACCAAACATCGAAAACAAAGTTTGAAGTTCCACTGAATTCCACTGAATCGCTTAAGACGAATTTACAAAATGGCTACACGTGAGATTTTGCATACCGTATAGCTTGTGAACTTTGAAATTCATTTTCTCAGACTCTGATAAGAAATTGTTGTTGGTGTTATCAGGGATAATTACTTACATCTTTACCTTTTATTAAGGGTAGGAAATAACGCAATAGGATTTAAATTATTCTGGTACTTGATTTTTGTCCAACTTTAATAAATATTACTCGACTTCCTAGTGGATTCCATCTTAATTATTGATGAGTTTGAGAATCAGAACATTTGATATACTCTGCAAGGTGCATTTCCAGAATCACTCTTTATTTTGTAGTCATCTTTCATAAGTTATTTAAAAGGAGGAAATATATTATTTAAAAAGCAACAGGTGGAACACCTTCTTTTCTTTTTAATTTTAGGGTATATTTCCTACGTCATATGTCTATATTAAAGATGCCAACAAAGATGAATCTTCAAGGTATATAATTACACAATCATTTATTTTCTGTATTGTGAACTGGTCTAGTGTTGTTGCAAAGTGATGCTTAACTATTTAATAATTGATACAAGCAGACTGATTGCAGTTCTCCTTTTTTTTAAGATCTGACAGGTATTTATTCCCATAAGTTCAAGTGAAATTGAGCCACAGTACACTCACTTCGCTTAATGTCATAAATGTAATAAACTCTGATCAATGTTTTAGTGGAACAGCAAGTGTTTTTAAGGAGGAAGCTTTGGTTGAAGAACTGACTTCTGTCCTAAGAGAGTGGGGAGCCATGTGGAAACAAGTCTATTTGGTACGTCGTCTAGGGTAACTAAAGAAAATTTAAATCAATCAACAACTTTTATCAACAACTTTATTAATGTGTCAGCACAATTCTAGCCGGGAGTGAAACACTCTCTACTAATAGGGGACACATAAATTAATAAAAAGACTTAAAATTGATATTTACAATAAAACAGACTAAAATTTAACTACGCTATTTACAAATAATTTCAATAACAATTTTAAAATAAGTTAATTCGTATTTAAAATAAATCATGTTCTACATAAAATGCAGTTGTCACATCCATGTTCAATTTTCAGTGAAAGGTTAGTTAAAGTGATCTGTCTTTTAAAAGATTGCAGAGACGGCAAGTTTTTTAAGTTAGTTGGGAGTCAATTCCACAGCATAGGCCCGACATATCTTAGCGAGTGTTTCCCATAGGTGACAGTATTAAATCTGGGAATGTGGAAATCTGCGCCTCTAAGGTTGTAAGTAGAACTTTTCAATGAAAACAAATTTAAACACAGCTCCATTTAGTGGCAGAGAGGAGGATTTGATCCCAAGCCCCCCAGGTTACAAGCCAAACAGATTGATCATGAACGTATTGTGTGGCATGAATGAAACATATGTTTCTCTGGTCAGAAAAGCTTGACAGAGTACATAATCAAGCCAGTGATCTTCAGATCAGATGACTACTAACACTAATTCCTTAGATTTATAAGGTTATGTGAGTAATAATAATAACAAAACTGCCCTAAGCTGTAAGATTAAAGAAGGTTTTTTTGAACAGTAGTAGAAAATTAAGATGTGCACTGGGTAATAGGCCAAAACCTTGCCTGTGTTGTGTACATTCATTACATCAAGTTTTCTATTATAATTGCAGAAGAGGGAAGATACCCTTTTTCATGACGTGAAGAATCTGATGTTAGAACTAATGGATTGGCGAAGGCAAATCTTAGCCAAAGCACTTCCAGTGGTATGTAGCCTGGCCAGGGATCAGTCTGTCAGATAGTTTTTTTTTTGGCAACTTGCTCCTTCAACCTACATGTATTTTAGATAAAAGTCAGAAATTTGAGTTGAAACCTTCTGGACATATCTTTTAAATTGTAAAGTACTACTAAAAGTAGTAACAATACTCATTTAGGGAAGCCAAGTGGCCCAATAGTAAGTGCCCCAGATTAGGTTCCAGTGGTCTAGGGTCTAGATAGCCCTGACCGGGTTCATTGTGTGGTGTTCTTGGGTAAGACACTTTACTCTCATATATAGTGCCACTCTTCACTGAGGTGTGTAAATGGGCACCGGTGAATTTAAAGCTGGAGGGGGGGGGGGGAACCCTGTGATAGATTAGCATCCCATCCAGGGGGGAGCAGAAATACATGTACTCCTAGGTGCTTCATGTTACGGAAACTGGCATAAGCTTCAGCCTTATGGGCCACCAAGCCCAAACACAAACTTAACCTGTACCTTTTGTCTACTGACAGTGATCTGTGTTGGCATACACTGCAAATGCAACTGCCAGTGTTCAACTTGTACAAATTTTTAAGCCACTCTTGCTAAGCCCTCTTATATTTGCAAAATATCTGATAAAAGCACATGCCCCCCCCCCCCCCTTAAATTTCAGAGACTCAATCCATATTATTTTTATTTTATAAATTATCTTTAGGACCAGTTGAAACAACTGAAGCAGAGAGTTACTCAAACAATAGATTATGGAAATAGGTATGCATTAACAACCTGAACAAGCTAGGGAGCATATTATATAACTTGCTACTTGCCTGGCAGGAAAAGCTTCCTGTTCCGGCTGGCCGGATGACACACTTTTTTTAAGCCTGTTGTGTACAATTGCACCTTGTACAACAGGACTAAAAGTAGGAGAAGTGAAAGAAGGGGAGATGAGGGGCGGGTACCTGGAGAAAGGGAATAAGAAGGCTGCTTGAGGTTGGAGAGAATAGCTGGTCATATAGCTATAGGCAGGATGCCAAATTTCTCTTCTAGTTCAAGAATCAAGTCAATCTCGTACGATTTCTCTGGGGTCACTATAATTTTTGGACAAGACACTACTCTTACAGTGCCTTTCTCCACCCAGGTGGGTGCTACAAATTTAATGCTTGGCATAACCCTGAAATGGACTAGCATCCCATTACCAAGTGGAAGAGGGGGAGTTGGAGAGCTCCAAGTCGCTTTAGGTTATGGAAACCAAGATAAGCTATCTAGAGCTAGGCTCAAAATGCAGAGTTAATGTAACCTTTTACCTTACTCTTATCCCTTTTGTCCACAGGACATTGGGTTTGGATCTTGTTGTACGTGATCCTGAGGGGAATGTTATAAATCCTGATTCAACAGGGGCTATTCAACTTTACAGAAGGGTAAGGTCAGCTAAATTGTTCTAACTAACCATTGTGATCATAATAATTCAATTAGTGTCCACCTTCAAGTAAATACCCACTCTCTTATAAGTAGTCCCATTTTCGACTTTTTAGTGCCCCGTCAATACTGGCAGAAAGGGGGAAAGCACTAGCCTGAAAGCCTCACTCACTCTGTAAATTACTGGTAACTACTTTCTCAATGTGGTAAATTTAATGCTCAGGGTACCCCTGAAATGGACTAGTTAGAGGAATTGGGGGGGGGGGTGGGTAGAAACACATGGCTAGCTAGTAACTTCATGCTACAAAAAACAGGATTTACTTCAGATGGCACCTATGAGCTACTTATAATTAGCTTGAAGTAGACACTTTGTCAAGTGGTGATTTTGTTAAATTCTGTAAATTGTAATTCAAGCTTGACTATCAGGCTGAACTAATAGTAAAGTGCGTTAAATTTTCAGCATGTCAGTACATCAAACAGAATAAAGACAACAGTAAGTCCTGTTAAGTTTTATTTATAATTACTGTGTGTGGTAGAAAAGAGGAAATGAAAATTTGTTCCTTTAACACCATTGCCAGGTTCATCCCATGTCATCTCCTCACACCAGTATTGAACAACGGTAAACGAACATTAATTTATCCACAATGCTTTACAGAATTCAGACTTACATAAGATCGGAATTAAATTATTTTGTGTTTTTCCTCTGATCTTATAAGTCGTAGGTAGTATTTCAAACACTGGAAGACTTAACTTTAAGTAAGGGTCCACTAAACTTATTTGGGGGCTACATTACTTCTGTGTTTCTTTGGGGCGACGTAACTTCAGTTTTAGGGTGATGTGACCTGGAATGGGGCAACGTAACTTGGGGTGACCGTGCAATGGGGCGACATGACCTACAGCCCTGTCTAAAAGTATTTTCAGTCAAACCTTAATTATTGGGCCGCTGGAACTTATATTAAAAGTCAAAACAATCAAGAGTCCCATGTCATGCAAATATCTAAGTATCCATATTGCAATTCACGTCTTTCACTTTGTAAAGGCAATCTTTACACTGGGTGTCTGACAAGTTGGTCACTGGCTTTTTCAAGTATCCACTTCAAAATTTAGGCATGGTACTTGTCAATACCCAGGGTCTGTACACAGCACTATTTTGTGCCCCTACCCACTGAGGAGCCTCTCAATTGAAGACTGTCCAAAAGATCACCGTGGAAAAAAAAAAAAAAAAATTAAGTGGCGATCTGAAATTGACCGAAATTTGTGTGATATAAAACTGTCCAATCTTGAAATACACTGAATAAACTTTCAAACCATTTAAATCCGTAAAACAAGGACTTCCAAAAAAAATTGCAAAACAAAAAAAACAGAGACCATGGGCACCCATAGAAAGGCTCACTGAGGCACTATATAGTGAATGATAAGTACCAAGTGTGAAAAAGACTATCATGAAGCTTTTCACTACTCACAAACACCATATTGATTTCAAGATTTATTTAATTGATTAAAATCCTTAAGCTCTTTTCTTTAAATGCATTTAATAATTTAAATTTTACTAAACTAAAATAAAATTTATCAAAAAATATTAATACATGGTAATTATTTTAATTGTTTCTAGTCGAGAACTGAAACACCCAAGAAAGAGGTTGCATTTTACACAGCATACAGTGTTTATGCCTACATAAGGGCTGTAGTATGCAATGTCACTGATGATTCACAGCTGTTCCTTTCCCTTTATGATGCAAAGGATGAGCACTTTATCAGGTATGCAATTGAATGTCTCCATACGTCTGCAGACACCTTGATCCATAATACGGAAACCTCCCTAATAAAGGACAATTCATAATCACTTGGTCCTGTCATGCGATTTATTCTAGCCTGCGAACAGGCTTTCCGGAGATTTCCGGAGAGCCCTTGGATGGCGCGCCAGCGACGAGGTGCAAAGCGCCGAGAAAGAAAGCCTGTAGCATCTCTCAGGATATCGAGTGTTCGCGTCCAAATTTTGGACGCAGTGCGCTGATTGGTGGATTTTAATTATTTGTGACGTTGTCGATGTTTTTCATTTCCGGTAGAGACAAAAATCAAAATAGAACGTGTCTGGTTTCAATTGCTCATTCTTGAGAATGGCATCAGCGACTGCTTGCCAATTTTTCGAGGTGATATTCTTCGCGAGAAGGATATTCTCCCTTACATCTGGTGTTCGAACATTTGTTCTTCCACTGGGCCACAAGATCAGAATTTTTACTCGGGTCGATTGCAGATTTGGGTCGATAATATCCTCAATATTCAGAAGTGCGTCTTCATTCTCGTGAATCGCGATGGCCGGTGCTTGAGGTCCTTGAAATTGCATTCTCAGCGTTTTTCGAGCACTGGCTCCGACTCTGGGTCTGTGAACTGCATCTTCGGAACTCTGCCGTTGGCTGTCAGAAGAAACTTTCTGTAATTTTTAGCTCGCGGGCGACCGACCATTATTTGTTTACCTTAGTTTTGAATTTGATTTCCGGCGTGCGGTTTAAATGCTTTTGTTTAAATGTGACAATTGACAAACTCATCAATCTGCGGGGTGCTCGTGGGCGGCATTTGCGATTCTCAGAGATGCGTGCAGGCTTTCCCCTCCATTTTTGCCCCTCCGACCGAGCGCTCTCCAGAAAGCCTGTTCGCAGGCTAGATTTATTCTTCTACCGACACTTATCTATGCCCCTTGGTGTCCCTAAAAAAGGTTCCTTTAGTTAGTTTATAATTGTATAGGGGGGTTATACCTGAATTTGAATGAAATTTTAAGAGGTTTAAAGAAGAGACTATACAAAATAAGCATGCACTATACAAAATAGTGGTGACAGAAATTTAGAAATTGCAAAATCCTAAATAAAGTATTTCCTTGTCTGCTTGTATCTGACCAGTGAGCAGTACATGGTCTCTTTGGATAAAGCAGGAACACCAAAAGATCAAGACAGATTTAACAACCTCACAGTCCTGTTTACAGTAAGTGGATCTATATTGTCGCCATATTCAATTTGGCCTTTTTTTAAAAAAAAAAAATTCAAATTATTACATGCAGAAGTTCTTTTGATGCAAACCACAAAGTAAACCAAATGGCGTGCTAGCTAATTAGCTTTCCTTTCCTTCTTTCTTTCCTTCTTAGGACTTAGGAGCAAAGGACCTTAAGCGAGAACAAGTTTATGTGGTCTGCCAGATTGTTAGAGTTGGTTAGTCTTAGCTTGTTAGTAATCCACACACAGTTGTAATCGTTTTTGAAGTAACAGTACTGTTGATTGCTTTGTTGTCACGTTTTTTCCCTCAGAATTGTGAGGGACCTTTCCAAGCAAAAATTTCACCCAGTAAAACAAAAATTTGAAACAAAAAATTTGTGATCTTTGAATGTAGCCATTTAATTTATTATAACCTTTTCCCTCTTCAAATTTGACAAGGATTGGACAAATTTCCCTTTGAGTCATAACTTTGTAGAGACTTTCTGGCAATCAATTTCTCTGTCATTATTTACTAGTCAGGATTTCTACAAAATTGTTTGTAATATAAATTCTTATGAAAGATCAGAATAGAAACAACATTTAGGGAAAAAAATTGGAACAATTCTGACTTGTGAAGTTTTATGGTAACCTTACCATCTTATTAATACAGACTTAACATATACACTGTAACAAAGTTTTAAAAGAGATGGCTCTGTTGACAATAATTATAACAATGGTTGCAAATTAATGCATGTACATGATGATGTATTGCTCAGATGTGTCTATCAATAATAAGGACTTATAATTTTTGGAATCACCACCACCAAATATATTTTGATACATGACTAGCTGGTGAAAATTTTAATAAGTGCTCTATATGTACCATTTATTCTTCTAAACTTTTGTTGTGTTGTTCCAGAAAGTTTCCATACCCATCCCACAGAAGGCTTTTTGATTTGAATCCCCCCACCCCTCTGGAAATTCCAGTTAAGCCCCATATTTTCCTTAAAAAATTTGGATTTTAAGAACCCCCCCCTCCCTCCCCCTTGGAATTTCCAATGACCTTCCATTGTGTGGATATGATCCATATTATTTTTCTGGAACTGCGTTTTCTTAATGTAGTCAGAAATTTTATAAACTAAGGGGATTTTGATAACAAACTAAGAAATTATTCCATTTTAGGACGTATGGACATCAAGGAGACAGACAATAGGAAGCTAACTCACAATCTTAGAAGACCATTTGGTATTAGCTGTAAGTTATATAACTGCAGCAGACTGTGTCGTTTAAATTGGAGATTGGAATTCCTGGAATTTATGTGTACTCTTAAAGGAAGGGGGTTGATTGGCAGAAATTTCTAAAAAAATATCTTAAAAGTAATCTTCATACTGCCCAAAACATATGCCATTTGAATGATACGGCAAACTACTGTGCGTGCATGTACACTACTAAACCAACCTCTGACCACAAGCACTGTTGTTGCTCTTTGTTGTTAACTCCTTAATTACATTCAAAATTAATGCATTAAAACTTGGTCAAAGTCACAAATTAAAATGATGTTGACTGATAGTTTTATTGGCCTCCTCCCCTGCTCAATGTTGAATCCTGGATGTACATGGACAAGGAAATAACTGTGTGTTTTAGAACAGGTTTTTTTTTTTTTTTTGGGGGGGGGGGGGTGCAGCTGAAATCAGTAACTATGCCAACACTTTGGAGAAGGAAAGAAACCAGATTAATTTTTGTGAAAACCATAAGATTTGAATTTTTGAAACCTGATACTTAATCATGATTCATTTTAGTGTTGTACATTGGGGACCTGTTCAATGGTACTGCACAGTATGATGAAGAAAAAGAACACTTCCTGAATCTTCTTCCGTAAGCCCATACTCTCATAAATGTACACTATTTGTTGTAAAACTGCAAATTATTTTTACTTAATAATATTATTTTGTTTTTAACTTCAATACATCTAAAATTACCAGTTAACTGGTATGTGCACACAATTAAAAAAAATAGGGCCCCAATGGGTCCATGTGTTTTGCTGCTAGAGCAAAGTCTTAGGGAACATGTTGATGAAAGACAAGTGAGTCGGATTGATCAACGTCTTTTATTGTCTGTCACTTGTGTGCGGTTAATAATTCACTTATTGTGTCACTTTGTGTTTTCTCCTGATTTTACTATCAGTTGTGAATCAAGAAGCAAAATAATAATAGAGATTTGTCTCTTGAAAAACAGTAACTCTTAACAAAAAAATTCTGTTTAGTGGCGTATCTCACTGGACCGTAGTTGTTTTGGAATCATTGTCCTGGTGCGTTTAAAAAACGAAAAGAAGAATCTATACTGAACTCAATTGAAATATAGTGAGAAGTGGTTGTAAATTACCAAAAACTGAAAATTTAAAAACTTTTGTGTCACCCTGAGTAAATAGCAAAATAAAAATATCGCACGCGCACCGGCGTACAAAAAGAAACGGCGTGAACGTAAGCAATTCGAAAGCGAAAGTAAAAAATTCGTCTCCCTCATCGTGTATGTCAGGTGTAGGACTTTTTGTTCTGCGAAAGTTCGTTCTAAAGGGGGGATTACTGGGTCGGCCGAGTGCAGTGGCTCGCTGACATCAACTTTTTTCCGGCGTTTAATTAATCTTCACAAAAAAATGTGGCGCCAGCGGCTGGCAGTCAAAAATCATTTTCAACTTCCTTGGCGTCGGTAGTGTTAGAGACGATTATTTTTTAAAACTAGAAAGCGCACTTTGGATCTTATTTGTTTTCGGGGTTTTTGTGACTAGTTCTCTTTGCTACGGGGCCTACAGTCCCTTCTTCGTGAGAGTCATTTTTGGGTGAGTGAGAAAGGTGAGGATCGGATTGACGGTCCTGAGAAAAATTTATGACCTTCGGGGTTCAAGTCTTTCGTTGTGAAAGATATTTTCTAAACTGGAGTGGTCGCGCCAATTTTTCTTCCCATGCGATATACTTTTAATCGGTTTTCTGTTTTCCAACGTGTCCAACGTGGTGCGACTTTGGCCCGTAACTTCGATGCGTCGCGCTACGGTTCAGGTTTCGATTTTGTTTGTTCTGGATTTGATTGACATCGGTAGTTCGATTTCTCCTCTTTCGGCACACACCTTACGGACCTTACGGACTACGGCACAAATTCACATGTTTTGCTTGCAGCCATTGCGGCTGCAGCAAAACACAAAAAACAAGTCACTCCTGATATACATTGTTCAGTTGAAGCATTCATTGTGACCACTTCCAGTGTTAGCGACCAGCTTTTGACTTGTTAGTTTCAATCACCCTCATGAAATTGACTGGTTTACCTTCATTCAAAATAATACAATTTTTAGTAAGCAGCCATTTCTGCAGCAACCAGGACCATCTTTGTGATTTGTGAGCTAGACTTTTTCTATGTTTTTGTAAGCACTTGCACTGCACACAATCAGTTAGCAATAAATTAAAAATAAGCACTTCTCCCACTAAAATTTGACTACACAGATAGATATCTTATGGGGAATAGAACTTATCCGCCAACTTTTAGCCACAGTGACTGTGGATTGTTGCTAAGAAGACTTTATTTTTGTAAGCAAACACTTGCAAGAGCTTCAACTCTATCCCAGTTCATACAAATATTTGCAGACAGCACCTCGTTAAAAACAACCTGATTTTTCACATTATTATGAAAACAAATTAGTGTGGACGGCTTGAACCCAGTTAGAGTGCTAGTTTAGAATGCTTTAAAAAAGTCGACTTTGTTATAACTTATAAATAATTTCACATCTACATGTAGATGATTATTTCGAACAATACTTTACAGACTTCCTGACAACCAGTCATTTTCGTTCAACTCTTGGATAAAACGAATGATTGCACAGCCACAGGAAGGACTGAGGGGACAAGGTACTTGGTGAAATTTCAGCAGGGAATTTAAAAGAGCATACATGTTATTTTAAAAATTGAGTCTTTAATGTTTTTATTTTTAGGGATTTGTTTATCGTTGAAGCTTATTTCAGGAGATGTCGAACAGGTAAGATATGTATTCATGTCTAATGACATACCACAATAAATTTGAGCATCCAACCTTGATTAAGCGCCCCCCTCGAAATAAGCACCCACCCTGAAGGTAGTGAAAGAATTGTCTAAAGGGGGTTACATGACTGTATACTTTTACACTGTATGATTAAGGTCCAGCAGAAATTTTGTTAATATGGGAATAATTACTGAATAATAATTATTGTTGCTTTCTATTAGATACGAGAGGAGCATCCACTTCTCGTAACAAAACAAACAGCTATTGCACGAAAACTTGGCTTTCCCGAAGTCATCATGCCAGGTAAGATTGTTAATCAAACTCTGTTAATAAAGACAATGTGGGGCCACAGATGACAGTGAAACATGGATTTTGTATCAGCACGATGTCAGACAACTCCACACAATACAACAAGGTCAAATGATCTTTGTCTCATTTTAGGACGGAAGTTTGTCTGAAAATAAACCTGGCTGAAAATTTTAGCAGCACTTCTGAACTTTTAACAGTCAAATTTTTTTATGGTACCCCTTCAAAGAGGTTCATGTCCATACTATAGATGTGAGCTCCATACAGTACATTTTTTTGTTAAATTGTTTCCTTTTTAATCAATGTTTAGGTGATCTTCGTAATGACCTGTATCTCACTGTTCACTCTGGGGAATTTGAAAGAGGTATGATTAATTAAGAGTTATGTTTTGCAGTATCACGTTATTTTCCTTATCATTACTGTATGTCCTCTCTGTAACTGAGCTCCAACATCGTGGTTGGCTCCTCCTAAAATGTTCTGCAATTGGTATAGGATTTAATTGGGCCAAAACCAATTGTGGAATTGCACGCATTTTAGGTAGAGCGGTTTTCACTTGAGTGTCGAAAGTAAATTGCGTTTGCTTTGGTTTTGCATTACTACTCTTAGTGATTGGCTTAAAAATCTCGCGCCACTTTTTTAGCCAATCAGAAGTAAAACCAAAACCAATCGTGACTCACTCGCGCACGTTTTCCCGCGCTTCATGCCAGCTACATGTATTTGCTTCGAGTTTTGATTGGTTCACTGGATTGTCAGTGTTCTTTGTGATTGGCTATAGCTAGAGTAATTACTTTGGTTTTGGTTTTACGACACTGAATTGAAAACTGCTCTATCCTACTGACGAATGGTTGACAATTAGATATTTACAAGAGCAGCAGTTGTGTTCATGGTCTGTCCCCTTAGAATTATGTAAATGTTGGCAGTAGGTAAGGGTAATGTTTTTAACTTGGAGAGGGAAGGAACTCAGCAGTTTGGATTTCCCATACCTTTCCCTCTGAACTCCAAGGAACTTTTTGGCTTTGTCTCCTGATAAACACCTTGTAAAAAAATCTATTTCCTGTCCTTTTTTCTCCCACCTGAAGTAGCCACATAACTTTCTTCACTGTTATTAACAGCATCAGCCTAATATACGACTTAATATTAATTCAAACTTTAGAGTTTACCCATAGTTTTGGCAATACATTGTAGACTATTACAATGCTCATTTACATATCCACCCTGCTCTAGGAAAAGGATAATGAAAGCTAACTTGTTTTACAGGCAACAAGAGGGCAAATAAGAACATTGAAGTCACAATGCATGTTCTCTCAGATGATGGAACAATTCTTGAGGTATTTGATTATATTGATTATATAATGTTGTTTTACAGGATGATTAATCAAACTTAGTGCAATTGCCATGACATTTAAACTTATTTTATTTGACATTGAGGTATTGTATTAAACACCAGAGACAGTGTTTCATCGGGATATCCAAACACCGAGAAGAGCTCTAGTTGAAAAAAGTCGCACAGTGGAGTATTTTTAACGAAATTCAAGGTGTTTGGGTAGCAGATGAAACACTGTTAGTCGCGAGTGTTTGATAAATCTTCTCAATTGAAACAAAAAAATAAAGAGTAGTAAACAGAGAAATAAAATCGTAAATATCTATGCTTATTAAGACCGGGTATCGAAACCTCCTTCACGTTTGTGATTTTCTTTGTTTTAACTTGATGAATTGTTAATAAGTTTGATAAGTGTGGAGTATGTACCAATATTAGACTTTGTCTGTTTGTCTGTGTGTGCCAGGTTGCACACAGTAACACTGAGAAACACTGTACCACTGCTTCTTTCACATTGCTTATAGAGTTATTTCTCATTAACTCTAAAATAAATTAATATATTCTTTGTAAACAGAATGTGATCTGCACTGGTGCAGGAGAGGAACTCGTCAGTGAATACCGCTCAGTTATTTTCTACCATGCTGGAAAACCTGAATGGGTTGAGACGATCAAGGTTAGTCATTAAGAAATTGCTTGTACAGTCCGATTTCACCGCTGAGCAGCTACGTGTAATTAAAGAATTAAAGCTCTTAGTAATTAGATTCACCAATTTTGACTTATATAAGATAATACAAGACATTCAATCTGTCGTGAACCTGATCCAAAATGTATCCTTTTAAAAACATACTCTGTCCGGCGTGGTCGGTTCTGAGGCTTAGACACAACATTCCATTAATTAAGAATACCCAAAATGGCCAAAAATCATTATAATGTAGAAGTGTATCTTTCATTCCATACAGCGGCATGAGACCTCAAGAAAATGGTTTCAATCTTAATAAAAAGTTAGGCGAAAAAAGGGTGAGCATGCAGACTGACTGATCTAGAATGGTAAATGCCTACACAATGTAAACATGTGAGTGAGCCTCTACATTGTGCCGTCCGAATATTAACTTCTGATTTATTCATTTCCATGTCACTCAATTGCTACATTTTCTACAATGCTCAATTTTGTTGCTGACAGAATCAAGTGCATTCTTATTCTTAGCTGTGGTTTTGATAGTGTGGGTTCTCTTTGTGTTTCAGTTAGTCATTCCAATAGAACAGTTCCATACCTCACATGTAAGGATTCTGTTTAAACATAGATCTGCAAATGAAGGTAACACTGAACTTGTAATTAGAAATCTTGGGATGGGGATAGTCAAATGCATTGCATTCCCACAGACCTTATGCAAAATGGCTGTCATTGTCACTGTTATCTGGTCAAGTTTCTTGCTTATGGTGAAAATTTATGAGATGATGTTCTACTCCGAGAGGTTTCCGTGTGTTTAGTTTTAATGCTGTAAAATTAAGGAGTTTTAATGGAAAAGCCTCCCTTGTCTGCATAGCATCATTTTCATGTTTTGGATGACAAATATAGTTTTAAAGGGATTTCACAGATTTTTGGTCCAAACTGTTTTGAAATTAATGGTAGGCATCTTTACACTGAAAAACATATTATCTTTGAACATCTAAAGGAAGATAAAACGTTAATTTGGGGATAGAAATTAAACTTGGACTATAAATATCGATTTTTTTGAAAGGTGCGCGGAAACAACTTAAAAACGTTAGCCTCACTTTTTCAAGTTGCAATCCGTTTCCATCCGAGCCATCCGCAGCCAAACGCGCTTGTAAACAGTTTCAGTGCTCTTATGTGGCAATTGTTTATAAAGATTGACCATTACTTTTAGGTTTCCCACGACACAGATGTAAATTTTGGCTGTTCAAAAATTTCTCTTTTATGGCAATAATTTGTTAATAAAAATGGACCATTATTTTTAGGTTTCCCACGACACAGATGTACTAATTGAAATTTTGGCTGTTCACAAATTTCTTAAAATCCGTGAATAGTCCCGTTGAAACTTCGTACACTAATTCATTTTGACTTAATCTTTAAGGTAAAATAATCTAATTCTTTTGACAAATGTCTTCTTTTCAGTTTGGGGGCCAACACTTAACAGCAGCCATATTTGCATTGGGTCTCATAATCATCAGGACCTTAAATACTAATATTATTTTGCATTCTCTCGAAACAGAAAGAGACAGAACTCAATCTAAATGCTTTGCCTTTTCACACACGCGACTTATGTACAATGATGGGACTACACTACAGGACGGGACACACGAGCTTTTGGTCTTCAAGGTGAATAAATGTGAATGACATAACTTAATCTCTCTCCTCCGCAGAGGTCTCTTTCGTGTTTCGGGCTGGGAAATAGGGAGAGGAATGGGGAGAGATGAAAAGTAAGCGCGCGGAGCCTGGAGAGAATCGAAACGAAAGCGCGCGGGGCACACTGGGAAGGAGAAAGGAAAAGAGCGAGATCGTCCCCCGCGCTCCCCCTTTTTTTCATTTTTCGTGTTTTCGCCTTCCTCTCCCCGTGTTTTTTCGCCTTCCCCCACGAAAAAGGCCTCTGCGGAGGAGAGAGTAACTTACTATAGCAATGATTCAATTTGGTGCAATTTTGAAGGCTTGCGCCAATTGCTTGTGTATATCCTTACTGCACACCCAATTCATGTTGCTTTGTTGTGCATCATGTGTGCGCAGCAGGAATGTAGCGAAGAGCTGACTACCAACTATAAGCTAGAAAGAGAGCTTATCACCAGCTGAACCCAGTTGGGATTTGCCGTACGGAAAAAAGGTGACGGCTTTACATTTTACTACAATACCTTGCGAACCTAATACAGTCGAAGCTCTCGTAAGCGGACACCCTCGGGACGCGAAAAAAGTGACCGTAACTGGAGCTGGCCGCTTACGAGATTGGTTCTCGTATGCGGCCACTAGAGGTGAAGGGGATAGATGGCCGCTTAAGGGAGCTTGCCCAGCTAACAATAACCAGACTGACGACAAAACAACCACTGAAATGTGGTCCTGTAATTAATTACTGTAAAATCATTGTCACAAACGGCGATGTGAATTTGATTGATAATAACAAGATACGGAGGTTGTTAGTAGGATTTTCTTTCGGGTGTCCGCTTACGGGAGCTTAAAAACAAAGAAAACGTCTAAGTCGTAATCTCTGAAAGTGTCCGCGGCCACTTACGGGAATGTCCGCTTACGAGAATGTAAAAATACAGAGTTTGTATGGGAGTTAATACGGGGTTACAAACAAGGTGGCCGTAAGTAGTGCTGTCCGCTTACGAGAGTGTCCGTTAAAAGAGCTTCAACTGTACAGCCAATAGGGCTGCGAAATTCGTCGTTGTACCAACAACATTGTTTATGCAGGGTTTGGTTTCTTGTGCTTTTTTTTATAAGCGTCTTTAGGGTGTTCGCGCGCTAGGAATTATAGGTAAATGTACCAGTCGCCATCTTTTTCGGTGGACTGTTTGAGCATGCTTAGTTTTTTCTTAGTTACATCCCTGATGCAGATAAACAAACTTGGCAATTATAGTGCTAGTGGCCGCTGTAATAACTTTGCATAGACTAAACGACCTTGGATGTTTTCCCACTTCTCTGATATGCAGCTGTGCAAGACTTGAAAGAAGATCTTCTGAGAAGTTAATAATAACCCATATCGTCTTTAAAGACTCTTAGTAAAGCTCCTAGCAAAACTGTTGTTTTCCATATGCTTAATCTCCAAAATAAAGCATTTTGGTCTCTATTTTTTTCGCTTTTCCCACATGAGTAAGACATTATCTAACTACAAAGAAAAGGTTTAAAAAAGTCTGATTGTGGGATGATTTTTGTCACAACGTCCCAAAATTCCCCCTTATAAGTACACCGGCATACTTTTTCAAGTTTATTATATATAGCGTCCCTTTCCAATAAGTGCCCTTATAATAAGCGCAACTTTTATCTATTTAACACAGAATGATCACGGAAAGATACCACAGCCCAAGGCGTATCTTCATCTTCCATCCAAGAAAGATGACGTTCTTCCTGTCAAGTCAAGCAATGTGCCTTACACACCAACAAATGACAAACTGAAGATTGAAACCCTTCTTTGCTCAACAAAACTTACACAAAACGGTATGGTGTATTTTGTGCTAACCAACTGTAATCAGTCCGTAACTCAAAATATTACATTGTACATTTTTATTTTTGTGATACATCGAAATATATCCCCAAATTTCGTCTTTTTATTGTCATTTTCGTCAAATTTTCGACCGCCAACCGTTAGCTCAGTTGGTAGAGCGCCGGACTGTCGTGCGGGAGGTCTCGAGTTCGACTTCCAGACCGGACCAACACTCGGGGTCTTAAAATAACTGAGGAGAACGTGCTGCCTTTGTTATGACATCTGCAAATGGTTAGACGTTTTAGTCTTCTCAGATAAGGGCGATAAACCGTAGGCCCCATCTCCTGCATCTTCAGTGTTATGATCAGCAGGGGACGTAAAAGAACCCACACACTAATCGTAGAGAGTAGGGAACGAAGTTTCCGGTGTTGTGTTCTGTTCTATTCACATGTATAAAGTAATATATCTCTGGGTTGGGTGGTGGGGTGAGATCATACACATGGACGGATAGCGGCTGCCAAAGGCGCCTGATATGCTGATGTCCGGTCTCATCTTACAGCAAAGCGCCCAAAAGTGTGACCACTTTTAATTTATTCACATTCTTTCGTGCTGATTTAATCCAATCAAAAGCCGTGGATAGCTTGCAGTTGACTTCTGATTGGATTAAATCTGCACGAAAGAATGTGAATAAATTAAAAGTGGTCACACTTTTGGGCGCCTTGCTGAAAAATTCTAATTGTGAAGCGCATTGAGCTTTGTAAATGAGCTATATAAGAACCAATATCATTCATTCGTCAACTTGGAAGGTGCGGGGGCTTGATGAGTAGTGCAGTTCGTGCACTGAACTCTAGGTCGAGCGGCTCATGCAATTTTTGAGCAATGGCTGGGGTCATTGCCGGTGTCGTGTCCTTGAACAAGACACTATACTCTCACAGTGTCTCTTTCCACCCAGGAGTGTAAAAATTAATTGGTACTGGCAAATTGAACGTTAGGGGTAACCATTCGATCGACTAACATCCCATCCAGGGTAGTGTAAAAAAGAACGCCTGATCGGAGGTTAGGGCGAAATATAGAAACACTTCAAGTCGATAATGGTACGGAAACCCAGAGAAGCTAACTTGAATTAAGATGACTGAGTCAAATTTTGATTTGGCTTTTGTGTTACAACACAAATCCTTTTGCTTTTCTAGTTGATCTTCTTGGGCTGCTCAAGTGGAATTCTATGGTTGGAAAATTAAAAGATATTCTGGTAACTGTGATGAAAGTCAGCGGTGAAGAAATTGTCAAGGTTTGTGAACCAGAAGTACATTTATGTGTTAGAGCAGGTTTCAATTGAGTGTCGTAAAACTAAAACCAAAGTAATTACTCCGGCCAATCACAAAGGACACAGACAAACCAGTGAACCAATCAAAACTCCAAGCAAATACATGAAGCCGGCACGAAGCGCGGGAAAACGTGCGCGAGCGAGTCACGATTGGTTTTGGTTTTAGTTCTGATTGGCTGAGAAAGTGGCGCGAGATTTTTAAGCCAATCACTAAGCGTAGCAATGCAAAACCAAAGCAAACGCAATTAACTTCCGACACTCAAGTGAAAACCGCTCTATCTTTGTCAACTGTCAGATGCGATAGATTCCAGTATGCACATTACAGGTAATTAAGTTCTCGTGAAGCAATTTTATTTTTCAGTTAAAAAAGACTAAAGTTCCTGAAATATTATGAACAACAACAACAAAACTAAAGAGACATATACAATAGCCCTAGTTCTGTTTGGTTCTTGTGAATTTACTTTCACTGAGTGAATTATGTGAGTTGGTGTCTTTTGGCCAATCGAAGATGAAAGCAGAAACAACTCTCATTTTTTAATGCGGCCATGGCAGTTATAGCTCTATAATAACTTTTATTTTCCAATTACAACAGACCCAGGAAAATGTAGTATTTGCTTCATGAAATACGTATATATTGTATATGTATTCAGGGCTCAAAATAATTTTTGGATACTGACCGGTCATGTTGACCGGCCAAATCAATTTTTGCTCGGTCATGTCTCGTTTTTGACCGGTCAAAATATTGAGTATTTACTTTGAAACAATAGACCCATAAGCTAAAACACTCGTTGTTAAAGAGTGTAAGGCTTAGGCTTTAATGTTTTGATCGCTAAAACTGTCATTTTATTATGTTCGCTTTTTGAATTTCCATTTCTTCTGCGTTCTACTCTACATAAAATAAAATGCTCAGTAGCCGTAATGTTATGTTACTCTGCATAGTTTTACATTAGTTAACGTCTTATGGGTCGAGGCGATCTTGGTTGTAAGCACTTAACTGGTCTTTATTACCGAACACTAAATAGTAATAGGACATATGCCCATGCTACAAGTGAGATAACTTTGCCTTTGCTCAGACTCGTTGTTCATCGAGCTTCCTAAAAGATGCCGTCGTTTAAAAGTTCTCTTTCTTCAAGACTGCCAAGAGATTAGCGAGAAAGCCTACGTCACTTCGCAGTTCAAAAATCATGGATCTCTCCAAGTTTTCAACGTCGCCTACAACAGAGAAGCCTGTTCTATGCGGTGCCTGATTGAGCTGCTGAAATATACTTACGGCAAAGTACTTTTAATCATAGATATCCGCAGAAGTAGCCTTACACAAGAAGACCGATAGAATTGGCGTGAAACACTTGAATGCCATGGCTAAGAATAAAAGATATCGAGAGTTATCGTTTCAATCTGTAGACGCCGGACGCGGAGACCATTATTATTATTTTTTTTTTGTACAGTACGAGCAAACGTTTACCGGAACTCGTCATAGGTGGTCAAATTGTCAGCACACATGGGCACATGTTCAGTTGCGAAATAGGCACAATTTAAAGAAACATTGCTGACTTAACATTCAAAGCGTTTAATGATTTTATTGTTTTCTCATGATCTTGCTGGTGAAAAACACGCTACGAACTCGTACTTTCTAAAGGTGTATATAGTTTTTTAAATCCACTAACGAGTGCTATTTTTCTCGGCCCTCCCGACAATTGAAACTGTAATAATATTGCGTATGCGTACGCGTGTTTTATAGCAGACGTTGATTGATGCCGTGTTCATTGTTGTCTGTTTAGCGTATTTACCAGACGTGGATGTTTCCTGTTTTATTAAAGCAAACCGCTAACAAATTCGCAGAGCGTGACCGTCTCATCTGTATTCTACAAATTTGTGACTACAAGCTGCTATGATATTTTATGATTTTACTGTAGAATTTCAAGAAATACTGCAAATATTTTTTTTTGTGTGTGTTATTTATTTGAAAGCCGTGTGCGTGACCGGTCAAAATGACCGCCGAACCAAAATTGTGTCCGGACAAATCGTCATTTTGGCCGGACATTGTCCGTTGACCGGCCGTTATTTTGAGCCCTGGTATTCTAGATTTTTTTTACCTTTTTATATTCGTCTGTTAGATGGAGGGTCAGTAATTTCAGTAATTTAAGCAAGTGTTACCCTCTGAAAATAAAGCTTTGACTTGACTTGACGTTTCTGACTGGTTTCCTTTTCAGTTCTTGACGGATACTTTTGATGCGCTGTTTGCAATTTTGATGGAGCATGCCAACAAGTATGACAAGCTTGTATTCGACGCGTTGGTAAGTTGCTCTTTTATGTATATCATGATATGAATTAAACTAGCAACATCGACATTGATGACATTGATTTTGGCTCATCCCAAACAATAAACGGTGAAAAATGTTTTCATTTATAAAACAAGAGAAATTAAACTGCCTTAACTTTTATAGTTTTGGGTTAAAGATCGGCTTACCAACTTACAGGTGTATTAAAAGCCATTGCTAAATATTTGGGGTTAACTAGATGCTAATACTTAACAATTATTCTACAAACGCACGTTGGATATGAGATGGTAGATAGCCAACGAGGCGCTGCGCGCTTCGTTGGCTATAACGATATCTAACAAGCGCGAGTGGAATAATTGTTTTATTAAAAACGCCCAAAGAATTGCAATATTTGAGCTTTCCAGTTGTTTTTGCGTTTTGGCTACTATATTTGCGGTCAATGGTATATAAGCTCATATACCATTGTCTATTAGGCAATCAAAATGCAGGAATTGCAAGACACCATTGCTAGTTTTTATAATAATGTGTAGCCTGCATTATATAATAACCTGAATTCTACGCGCATTTTGATTGGTTCTTACTTATGATCTATTAGAGTACAGACACATGGATGACGTCACGTGGTGGTGTGACTCGCGTGCGTGATCAGATTTCATAGTCCAAATAAGAGTTGTCGGCAAAGTTTTTCTAACTTGCGAGGCCACAACAAAGCAAAAAAGTTCAGCTTATATTAATTACAAATGTCCGGTGAGAAACAATACGCCAAGCATCGTTCACCTTTCGAAGCAGTCAACTGGGCGAAACAAGCTTGAAGAAGACAGTGAATTATTCGAGAAATTATCCGAAATCTGTAAGCTTATGAAAGTTTGACCGATGTTGTGCAATTGGACAACGCCACGGGAAACAAACGAATTGCGGTTGAACGCTTCGGTTATATTTACAGATTTGAACAACTTTCCAAATCGGAATAAAGGTTAGTTTTTTCATTGACTTTCAATTGACCATTTTTCTGTTTATTTAATTAATCGGATTATAACAGTGCTTCGTGTTAACGAAAACTTAATAGTGAAATCAAAACAACTTAGCTCATCTTTACGGCGGCATTGCTCAAACTGAAGTGTGCCGAAGTCTTGTGTTATTATACTAGAAATAGCTGACACTAGGTTGCCCCCGAAGTTTCGACGATGTTTATCGGTTTTTCTCTGCTGTTCATCCTTTTCTACAATTCAGACATTTTATTAGAAATTAATTTTCTATTTTGGATGATTATTATTTATGATACGGTAAATCATTTAATTACAAGAACGCAACAGCATCTTGACATCATTTTGTCATGTTTTGCTGTGGTGGGGGATCTCAGCTAGACTCAAGCTAGACTTTAGAAAAAGTCCGTCGTCTTTATTAATTTAACACGGTCGATCTATCGCGACTTGCGTGGCTCGTTTTCGCGACTTCTTCGCTTTGAATGGGCCGCTTTGCGGGCTCGAATCTAACACGCCTGCCGCGAGTTTTGAATAATCACAATGTATCTCGAGATCTCTTTTGAATTTCTTTTCTTGATGCCGCATAAGTTTTCTCCATTCAAGTATTTTGTGCCTGGTAAATCACGGTCAGTTGGACAAAGGCTTTCTTATCGTAAATCACGCTTCATGACAACGATCAACTTTTTAAAAGGAAAGGATACCGAAAGAATTTCTCACCTTTGACAATGAAAATGCTTGACTTTCTAAAAGTCGCTCGCTTCTGGTTTCCGGTTTCGCCTACCGCGAGTCTTAAACAATTATCTCGAGATCTTTTTTTTAAGTTTCTTGTAAATCTCGTCCGGAGATAGACTGATCAAGGCTTTTCTCCGTTCAAGTAGTTTGCGCTTGGTAAATCGCGGTTTTGGACTAAGGCTTGCTTATCGTAAATCGCAGACAAATTTGAAGATATGGCTTGATATGTTTGTACGTGTTCCTAGACATATTTCTTCTTCGGCCTCTCAGATGTAAAAAATGTGGATTTTCTTACTTCTCTGCGAGTTACTTAGTTAATTATCGCGAAGTCTTTTCAACAATTGCATTGCTTTCGGCTTTTAGACATTGTGAAATGAATAGGCCTCGAATAAAACCTCAAATTATCTTTTTCAAAATTCTGCCCAACTGCAATCAACGTTTACAAGCGTCGTTTGTTTGCTTGTTGTCATCTGTGCACGTGCTCATGCTTGGGCTGTCATCATTACCCAATCATCGTTTACTTGCGTCATCATTGACCAATCACCATATGTCGGCATTTTACAACTCCCGATACCTACTTGCGGGCTTTCAGCTTGTCGGCATTTTACAACTCCCGAGACTATTTGCGGGCAAAAAGTGATCAAATCGAGATTTTTCCCAGTATATACTATATATATACTCTATATTCGCGCGGATTACAATGATGCCTCCTCGGGTTTTGGCCTCTGGGCCAAAACCCTGCGGGGGCAATAAAACAAATAGATTACATTTTGCCGTGGGTCTGTTCAGTTATAGATCACAGAAGACGTCAAAATGTGGTATGAACATCAGTGACCCACTCGGCTAGCGCCTCGTGGGCCACTTCTCTGTTCATACCACATTTTGACGTCATCTGTGATCTATAACTGAACAGACGCACGGCAAAATGGAATCTATTTGTTAAATAGATTAGCATCCCATACAGAGGGAGCAGCAATACTCTAATCGCTTCATGCTGTGGAAACCTGCTGCTGCTGCTGCCGCTGCTGCTGCTGCTGCTGCTGCTGCTGCTGCTGCTGCTGCTGCTGCTGCTGCTGCTGCTGCTGCTGCTGCTACTGCTACTGCTGCTGCTGCTGCTCAGTGCTGCTGTAGCTGACTGCTGGCTGCTTGGGGCCAGTATCAATTAAATCATAGACTGTTTGCTTGTTGTTGTTTTTTAGACTATTTGCTTGTTTGTTTTTGTACTGATACATTTTTTTTTGTGTCAGGTATTCACAATCAGTTTGCTGGCAGACAAAAAGTATCACCACTTCAGACCAGTTTTAGATGCCTACATAGAGGATCTGTTTGGAGCCACAAAAGCAGATCTGTAAGTGAAGCTTGTAAGACATCTTGCCATGTTTCTGGTGTACCAAATATTAGCAACTGTAACACCCCAGCTTCCTCAGTTTTGGCAAAGTTTTGCCGTGCAAACCTTCTCTAGCGTGCATGCATACATACAGCTTGCCTGCAATGCCAGTCGTCTCCCTCCTGGTGACTAGCAGATATAGGGTCACCCCCCCCCCCCCCCCCCCCCCCCACCAAAGGGTGCGCACTAACGTTTCCGGCCAACATTTGAATTTTTTTTATTTACCTTATTACATGAAATTTTCGCGACACTTTAAAATTTCGTGAATTTCGCGATTGCAAAAAAATCGCGAAATTAAATTGACGCGAACAATAAGTGTCGCGAACATAACATGACGCGAAAATTAAATGACTCACATTATGTTAGCAATCAAGAAAAAATAAGTTTAGTACCACTCAAGGAAAGAATTTTCAATGTAAATGGATGTTGTCGTCAATTGACTCAAGAACAATAACTTATGCACGTACAAGCATGACCTACTTGTAGACATTTGCGAGAACTGCTCTGTTGTTGCTATTGCCGAGAACTATAGTCCCGGCCTTGCGTTTTTGTTAATTTTGACGCTTTGTTTCTTTGATGAAGTCGTTTTTATTTAATTCAATGGCATGTTTGGTAATATTGCCAAGGAAATGTAAATTTTGCCTTACTCAAAAACGCGAAATTAAAGTGATTCAAAACACAAAATTTTGCAAAATCGCGAAATTTAAGTGAAATATGCGCACCTCAAAATCGCGTATACGTTTATATGAGTGTAACATTTGAAGGGTAACACACTAGAGATTTCTTCACAGGATGAGGACTGTTTACAACCCTCTATTTTAAAATAATGTATTTACATTCGGCGGAACTAAACTGTAAGTGGCAGTGACAGAGAATGTAAATAGTTTCTTATTGGTATGAACGCACGTGAGCCGTTATGACGTTAATTGACTCTATTGTTGTAACGTATATAAAAGCTGATGGTTGTAATGTATTCATATCAGCTCTCGAACTAGTAAATATAAATGAGAATCGTTATTTTTTTCAATCAGAGAGTTTGAGAACGGTCTAGCACAGATCTAGTAAAAAGTTAAGAAGGCTTTAATATACTCAAGGCTGAAAATGTTTTATAGTACTTATGATGTTACTGAATGCATTGCAGTGGCAGTTGAGTACATGTATTGGTTTCTTGTCTTTTCTTTTGTAGCATTCTCTTGAATGTGACTAATTAATATTCATGAAAAAATTGGGACCAGAGACTGGAAGTCCGGATAATGATAATCGAGGTCCGGATAATCAAGATTTAACTGTATTGGTTACTTGTCTTTTCTTTTGTAGCATTCTCATCTCAGTGTTCCAGGAGTACATAAATCATGCAATAAAAGAACATCCACCAGATAAACTACGCATGGATCTCCTTCTCAAGGCCATGAAGGTACGTATACTTTTAATTGTCTCCGTCCATCCGACCATCAGTCAGTCAGTCAGTCAGTTAGTTAGTTCGTCATCAGTCAGTCAGTCAGTTAGTTCGTCATCAGTCAGTCAGTGAGTCAGTCAGTCAGTTCGTCATCAGTCAGTTCGTCATCAGTCAGTCAGTCAGTCAGTCAGTCAGTCGGTCGGTCGGTCAGTCGGTCAGTCTGTCCGTCCGTCCGTCTGTTTGTCAACAACAGTCTGTCATTCAAATCAGCTGATCTTTGATAGTGTCATAAGGCTGTTTTTTTCTACCAATCAATGCTTGCTGCTTTTGTTTACTTATTCTTTCCTTAGGCTATGGAATACATTTTCAAATTCATTGTACAATCAAGAATTTTGTATGAAAGGTAAGAGGGACGAGATAAGTGATCATTTCAGTGCAAACATTTTTACTTTTCTTGGTTCAGTTTCTCATTCAGTAGTGAAGTAAATCTATTTCTACTTTTTTTGTTGTTGTTGCTTTTCAGAGCGGTTGGTGACAAGGGTCAGTCCGAATTTGAAGAAAGCTTGAGAAAACTTTTCCAGGCTCTGGTACAGTTGATGGCAGATGTCAAGAATGAGACACTTCTAATTCAGGTAACCTTGAACGGGACTAACTATCCTGCACGCAGTTGATGTAGTGAGACAATAGCAAGACAACTCATGACATAATTATACCACGTAACACTTAGTTTATGCAGAATACTACTGACTAAACAGCACTGCGGTTAGCCTAAATAGCACTCCGGTTAGCCTACTTAAGCTTGGGTTGCTTGCGGTTAGCTTCTATAATAGGGTTAGGATTTTTATCTAAAAATTCAGGATTCTGTCAGCTGGTCGTCGGTGTCCTATTGGATATCGCTCCCGCTCGGCATGCCGGCGACCCGGGTTCGAATCCTCTTGGTCTCAATTTTTTTAACTTAAAAAAAATAAACCCTTTTCTTGTAGCCGCCCGGCTATGCTGTCATAAAGTTCGGCAAGCGTTACCTCAGAAAGTCCCGAAAAAGACTGTGTTTTATGTGATTGTTTTATTTAGGGGGCTGCCTTGAAGTACTTCCCAGCAACCTTTGCAGACTTGATGCAAGTGTTTGACTACAAAGAACTCAGGTTTGTATATCTTGAGAACTTGTCGGAAGTGTAACTTTCATGAGAAACTGTGTGTTAATTAATGCTAAACTTTGTAGAGCAAAATACAGCGTGATTTTCCGATTCCATTGGACTATAAAAGTACCTTGGACACCAGTGTTAGAATTGCTGGAAAGCAGCACAGAAAATCGTATACCGTAAAATTCCGGTTGTAAGCCCCCTGCTTATAAGCCCATCTTCCTGGAAACAAAAAAAGTACATCCGAATATAAGCTCCCCGGATATAAGCCCCCCTCTGCTCGATGACAGTACTGAACAGGGCTAAATGTTGCTTTATTATGCGTTCTTAACTTCAAAACGTATTTCGATGAACACTCCCATCGCTCCTTTTTTAATTTTTTTTTATCCGCTTATTATCCTTCCTGGAAATATAAGCCTCTCCACTTATAAGCCCACACAAAACCCCTTACGAAGTTGTATAAGCCCAGGACTTATATCCTGAATTTTACGGTTACCGATAACGGGAAGTCAAAAAATGTTTTTTTTTTTTAAATTTTATTTTGTTCGCGTTTAAATAGTCCCTATCAAGTTAAATTTCTTGCGGCAGGTCACGTAACACTCAGAGAGTTGCGTGACTGTTAAGTTTCTTTCAATATCAGTTGAAGTTCTATCATTAATCAAGAGAATAATTTTCAGTTCCCTAAAGTGTATTTGTGTTTAATTGTTTGTTTTAATTCTTTTGGTTTAGTTACTATGCTAGAGAATTCGTCGAGAAAATTCCGGAAAAGCGTTTAACTTCTCAGAAAATGGACTGCATCCACAACATGGTGAAGACGAAGCTGTTTGAAGACCAAGGTAGATATCTTCACATCTCCCAGTCGGGGCGATAAGTGCCGTTTTTGCAAATCTTCGTTGAAGCACTCGAAGAATTCCCGAATTATTTCATCCAATCAAAAAAGTAACGCAAGCGCTCAAAAGTACTCCAAAAGGACCCCAAAAGCAATCGCACGTACAAATATGTCATGTTGTTTAGGGGGCTCAGTCACTTCTCGGAGAAGTGATGTCGCCATCAACTGGCGCTTGCTCCCCCGACTGTCTCCACTCAGAGCTCGCTTACGGTTGTCAATGGCAAATCCTGCTCAACCTGACATATGCCTTTCAATCATAAAATAGTGTAGTGTAGCTTGAGTACTTACGCCAAGCAAATAGATCACGCTGCAAGGCAACCTCACTGCCAAAAATTACAGGCTCACGTTTTTACCGAGAGTTATATGGTTTGTTTTTGGCCCGGAATTGCTTCTGTAAAGCCGGCGGCTATTTGACACACGGGTGTCGGTTCTATTTTCTTTAGAGAGCAGGCAGTTTACTAAATTTCTTGCTTGCTTCCCAACACCACATATGGCTGCTTATGCCGACGTTGTTACACCAGACGTAGTTCTTTTAAAACTTGCATGTCTCCGTCGTAATTGTAAAAAGGAATTTTTTTTTACCCACGTCACACCCCACGTTACACAGAAGAGCTTAGGGGCTCGTTGAAACGTGTACATGCATCCTAAATCGAATTGGAATTTGGAGTGTTGGTTTCGTGAAGGAAAGAAAACCGAAAAATGCGGAGAAAAACCCTCGGAGCGAGGAAGAGAACCAACAACAAACTCGACCCACATATGACGCCGGGTCCGGGAATCGAACCCGGGCCACATTAGTGGGAGGCAAGCGTTCTCACCACTGCCTATCAGGGCTCAAAATAACGGCCGGTCAAAGGACAATGTCCGGCCAAAATGACGATTTGTCCGGACAAAATTTTGGTTGGGCGGTCATTTTGACCGGTCACGTACACGACTTTCAAATAAATAACACACAAAAAAAGTTATTCGCAGTATTTCTTGAAATTTTACAGTAAAATCATAAAATATCATAGCAGCAAGCTCTTGCAGTCACAAATTTGTAGAATACAGATAAGACGGTCACGCGGATTTGTTAGTGGTTTGCTTAAATAAAAACAGGAAACATCCACGTTTGTAAATACGCTAAACAGACAACAATGAACATGGCATCAATCAACGTCTGCTATTAATACTATTTAGTGTTCGGTAGTAAAGACCAGTAAAGTGCTAACAACCAAGATCGCCTCCACCCGTAAGTCGTTAAATAATGTAAAACTTGCAGAGTAACATAAAATTACGGCTACTGAGCATTTTGTTTTATGTAGAGTAGAACGCTGAAGAAATGGAAATTCAAAAAGCGAACATAATAAAATGACACATTTAGCGATCAAAACATTTAAGCTTAAGCCTTATTAATACTCTTTAACAACAAGTGTTTTAGCTTATGAGGCGAAATTTTTGGCAGAATAGGCTATTGCTTCAAAGAAAATACTCAATATTTTGACCGGTCAAAAACGAGACATGACCGAGCAAAAATTGATTTGGCCGGTCAACATGACCGGTCAGTATCCAAAAATTATTTTGAGCCCTGGCCTATGTAAGAACACTTTTAACCCTTTCACTCCTAAACGCGCATTCAGGCGCTATTTGGAGGTGCAGTCATTGATTCACTTGTGACGTCATCAATAAGCACGTCAGTGGAATTTCGTGATAAGAATCTGACAGAGCTTGGATCGACCTTTCTACAGGACTGTTCATTTTGAATATTGGTTACATTCTGATAGAGCTAATCAAAGAAAAGCACAATCCATTATTGGTGCAAAATCGTTGCTTTAACCTGTAATTGGTCAAGGTCCCCTTTTCAGTGTTTTCCAATGATAAAGTCAAAACTTATTTGGCCAAAAGAAAGGATATGAAGAGTAGAAAGTAAGGAGAATAAGAAGGCAGAAAAAAAGGAAGCAAAAGGGGCAAAAAAAAATTTGGAACGGTTCAGCTAAAAAGTCAAAATTTTGGCTTATGCGCATGCACCAAAATAAAATATTGTACGTTTTTACACAGAATCTTTATCAAAATGTTGCTGAAGTGTAAAAAGGTGCCTCTTTAGCAAAGTTGAGGTAAATTCAACTGAGACCATAGTACCAAAATTTCAGTTTAGCGGCTAAAAAAAGAGTTTTTTTTTTGGGAAAATTTGGGTGTCAAAGGGTTAAGGCAGAATTGTAGGAGCTCTACTTCTTTCCATAGTTTGTTTTACAAAGGCTGCAGTGATTGTTGTTTTACTGTTTCTGTTTAGAATCTCGGTACATTCTGCTTCCCATGGTTGTTGAACAACTCAGAAACGAGATGATGAAGACTGAAGAAATGAAGAGTTGTATCGACATCCTGAACGACATTTTGATTACTCTGACAAGAAATGATGTGGTGAGTTGAACAGTTGATGCCAACGTAGGCCTTCTGTTTATGGGTTTTTGTTTCTCATGCCCCTTATATAACAACCTTTAGATTTGACGTGCAGGTTTGACGCAGAGAGTCTGACTGCATTCCCCACACGAGGAAAACAAGTATTAACACGAGTTACAGTATGAAGAAATCAGCTCCTTTCTTTGTGAACTTGCTAAAACAACATGGGACCAGGAGGAGAGTTCGATATTTTTTTTCATTGTAGTAAAAAAAAAGGTTTTTAAGTTTTGTCTTTAAAGCAGCGAACAGTTCTCCGGAAAGGTTCTTGGTGTCAATATGTGGTGTTTGTTATGAATTAAAACCATCACGGGAATGGTAATGATACATGGCGATCGAGTATTCCCGTGCCTGTCGGAGCTATTGTTCTTGCTCTATTGTTTAGAGTTTGTTTGTTGACTTGGTCGCTCTTTGATTTACCTTATTTACAATCCCCATGTGGGCCAGTTGAAAATCGTGGTACAATCATTTGCAATTCAGCACTAAAAAGTAGCATGACATCACAAAATTCTGCGTTATAACTACATGACGATGACGAAATTTTCGGATAAACACACTTCTTTTAGATGTGTAGTTAAGAGAATTGAACCCCTTTATAATAAGTGATTCCACGGCATGGTAGTCGTGATTGCCATAACTTCCATTTCGCGGGAAAAGATTGCCTGTTGCATCATCGTCCAAAAACCGCTGACTTAATCGTGAATTGATCGCGTTGCAAGTTGTGAGAGCATCGCTACTCGGTCCCAGACCTCGTTTCTCTCTCCTCCCCCCCCCCCCCCCCCCCTGGTTATGTTCTTTGCTCGTAAGAGTAGAGCCAATTTTTGTGGTTGAAGCAAAAACAGTCTATACTTGCCGACTGGCAGACAGTTGTATTTTGTTTGAGAGGAAGTGTAATGTGGCCTAAAATCTTTCTCTGTATACCGAACATGCAAAACGGTACAGTTAACAAATCGACCACATTTTTCCATGGTCTACATTCTTTTATATAATAACCTGAATTCTACGCGCATTTTGATTGGTTCTTACTTATGATCTATCAGAGTACAGACGCATAGATGACGTCACGCGGTGGTGTGACTCGCGCGCGTGATCAGAGTTCGTAGTCCAAATCAGAGTTGTCGGCAAAGTTTTTCAAACTTGCGGGGCCACACTAAAGCAAAAAAGTTCAGCTTAATTACAAATCTTCAGTGAGAAACAATACGCCAAGCATCGTTCACCTTTTGAAGCATTAAACTGGGCGAAACAAGCTTGAAGAAGACAGTGAATTATTCGAGAAATTATCCGAAATCTGTATGAAAGTTTGACCGATGTTGTACAGTTGGACGACGCCACGGGAAACAAACGTATTGCGGTTGAACGCTTCGGTTAATGCTCACAGATTTGAACAACTTTCCAAATCGGAATAAAGGTTAGTTTTTTCATTGACTTTCAATTGACCATTTTTCTGTTTATTCAATAGGATTAACAGTGCTTCGTGTTAACGAAAACTTAAAAGTGAAATCAAAACAACTTAGCTCATCGGTACGGCGGCATTGCTCACACTGAAGTGTGCTAAAGTCTTGTGTTATTATATAAAACAAATAGATTTCATTTTGCCGTGCGTCTGTTCAGTAATAGATCACAGAAGACGTCAAAATGTGGTATGAACATCAGTGACCCACTCGGCTAGCGCCTCGTGGGCCACTTCTCTGTTCATACCACATTTTGACGTCATCTGTGATCTATTACTGAACAGACGCACGGCAAAATGAAATCTATTTGTTAAATAGACCATAGAAATGACGTCAGAAAATGTTGTGGCGTCATTTCTATGGTCTATCTCATCGACCATAATTTTTGACCAATCAGCGCGCTAGAATTCTATCGGTTATGGTATAATTGTAATTAGAAAGATAAATGTATACTTTGCTAAGAAAAAAGAGTGATAGAAACTGTTGAGATTGCAACCTAGTGTCATATGTTTTTCCCATCGATCAATGTTTTAAGGCTGTAAAGAAGATGAGGATCTCGTATTATCATTGAAGCGAGGGGAAATATTCTACAGGATTAGTATTGACAAAATAAGTGTTCTAACAGCGGTGTTCTGTCTGTATGTGCAGGGTAATACGCATGACGATGTTCTGCTGTTGGCGACGTCACTGTTACGTGTTGTGGTGAAAGCTGTGATCACCATGGATCGGTCACTAGCTGTTGTGGTAAGTACAAATGTCAAGTGTAATAACAATTACCGGGGCCTTGATTATTCCGGATATCACAAAAACCGAATCTAATAATTGTTTTATTATAAATCGTTTTAAAGAAAAACAATAAGGACAAGCGATTTCAACATTGAGCCTCTCTATGGGTACCCACGGTCTTCTTTTTCTTCCCAATTTCTTCGCAAATCTTCGCTTTTAAATAATAGATCTTCGTGTTACGGATTGAAATGGTTTGAACGCTTGAGCCTTGTACTGGCTTTATGTGGTTTTGCGGCAGTGACTGTGAACCACTATTGTCGAAATTGCAGTGAAAACATGGTCAAATATCAAAATTCAGAATTAACCGATGTTTTCTGTAGTGTTTACGAGTTTTGACAGTTTTATATCTGAATGTTCAATTTAGTCACGGGAATTTTGATCAGTTTCAGATCTTTGCTTCAATTTTGAGATCTTCGTTTTTTTCGGTGGCGATCTTTGCGTCTTCGATTTCTTCGGAAATAGCCTGTGTACAGCCGTCGACAGGCTACTTCGGAAATATCCATAGAGAAGCTCAACATTTGTGCTAATCTCTTTTTGCCGTCCGGGCTTTTTCTCCTCAAGGTGTTCGTGGAACAACCCCTTCGCAACTTCTGTCGATCTTTTTGTGTTTTCTAAGTCTTTATCGTCCAGCAATTTCTAAACGTCTTGCTCGGTTGAAGAAGCGAAGCGACGAGCCATGTTTTTACTTCGCTGTGTGCAAGATGCCACTCACCACACGTGAACTTGAAATTGCTCTGGTAATCATGCATTACGCGTGCAATCTACAGATTATTCACTTATCTGCTAGCAGATTTATAATGAATAATCTGTTGGCTGCGCTGATTCCCAGAATTAGCTGTAGGCTCTATGTTAACGAGAAGACAGATATCGACTACAATGTATAATAAATTACAATATCTGTGAGCAGCTTTTTGAGTGGCTTTCTACTGCTCTGTTGTTTTGTTGATTGATTAAGTTTCCTTGTTGTACCAGGGTAACTATGTAGCGTGTTTGGTAGCCATGCTGCAGTTGATGGATGAAAAACATTACCAGAAGTATGTACAACACTTTCCAACTGAGCAAGATCTCATGGTGAGTCTTTACCTTACTAGAGTTAACCTCAAATTACAGTCGAAACCTAGTATACGAATACCAGCTAAATACGGACATCTCGTTATAATGTACAATGTTCGTGGTCCCTAGCTCTTATATTTGCTCTAAAATTAACCATCTTAATGCGTACACTTTCCCCAGGGAGAGGGGGACTGCCGTATGAAAGAGACAGGGATGCTCGTTGGAACATTTGAATTAAACCCCTAACGAGACCAATCTGGGCGAGGCTCAAGCTTTTTTGGACCCCAAACTTAAGGAAGTTCGCGCGAAAATCTTCCAACATTGCATTTTTTCTAAAACTTTCACCACTGCTAGTTTACAAGTTACTTATGTCAGAAATGTAAAAAAGAATTGGGGGTCACCGAATTCGTTTTCGAGATACGATATCTGAAAGAAGGCGCTTATTTGGATAAATTTTACTTCATCACTCGATATGACCTCTGCGGCTTCTGGCAACAAAATATTTTATATTAATTGATGCAGGTCAACTTCCTTTGTCCGAATTTATTTGAGTGGGTATATTGAACAAATATATTTCACTTTTAACGTCCCTTAGAGTAAACTTTGTCTTAAAAATTGGATTTACAAACGTTGAAAAAAGTAAAATGCTGCAAAATGTCACTGATTCGATTGCGCGCGGGAAGAGAAAATGAAAAAATAATAAACTTCTAACATTCAAATTTGGCTCATTTTTTGTCAATCGGTAGAAATCTATCCCAAAAGGTTATATATCCTGAAAAAAATGGGTGTTATCGAAGGTTTAAGAGAGAAAACTGCAAGCGAAGTTAATGCAACGGCTGCCCACCCTGTTTGTGTTTGGAAAGATTTCTCAGCGCACGCGCTCATGCATGACGTGGCGTGACGTTGCGACATGAATTACGTGCACAATAAGGACGTGGACCATTTCCATGCCTGATTGCCCTAGACCGCAAACACAGTATGGCATGCGTTGTTGTTTTTTTCTTCACGTGCAACCCTAACGAGTCCTCAACGGCTAAACATATTGGCCGAACTTCCGAACTCCGAAATCCGTTATGTACACCCCTAGACGACGGGCATACTGGTCTCTTTCATATGGGAGTACCCCCTCCCCCCACCTCCTGCCGGGACTTTTCTGTTGTCTCTACGGTGTTATTGATTGCTTTTCAAATGTTTTGGTGTTGTTTTTGAGAATTTCGCTTGGTTTTGTCATAAGATTATGAGGAGAAATGGTTATACCCTTGACTCATCCCTTACTTACACGAGGCCCTACTTTAGAGTTTCAGGGAACTGGGCAACAAACGGCTTCATTTTGAGGAATTTGTCAGTTGTCGATCGCAGAGATCACCGGAATATATGTATGAGAGGGGAGATTATTTTTCGGGAACAAGAAATCATTGATCCTCTGGACGGGCCTTGCTCGTAGATGTTGAAGTAACACGTAACAGAGTTCATAAAACATAATTTTTAACTCATTTGTTCGCCTTTTTAACGCAGGATTTCCTCATGGAGCTCTTCATGCTATTTCGTGAGTTCGTAAGCGAAAATATCTTTCCCAAGGACTGGATGGTGATGACTATGGTTCAAAACAGGTAAAAGTGTCGATTTTCTCATTCTTGCAGTTCTTACATATCCCACTCTGTTCTGTTACACAGGAGTTTTTTTTAATAACTGGAGCTTAATAAAGGTGATTTTAAACCCAAGGACGTTACATTGTATAGAGCGGTCGTTTTTCTCAGTAGCTCACAGATAGCAAATGCTGTAAACGCACCCTTCAATTTTCAAATTTGTTTGTGCCTAATCCATCTCAATTTTTCTCAATCTTAGCCATCCTTTTTGCTTTTTGGTTTGTTTTTAAGGTTTTCTTCATCGTCGTAGGTAGGAATTGTATTTTGCACTGATGAAGCTTATAACTAATGTTTTTCGGATGCTTACAAAACAATTCTTGTCTGTTTTGTTTCACAGTGTTATCTTGGATGCCATCCAGTATTTTTCCGAGGCGATGCAGGAGCACTTTGGAGCTGATGCATTTGAACATCAAGTGAGTTTTCTTAAATAAAAAAAGATAAACATTGTTATTTAAGGGGTGTTTGGTTGACTGTTAGGGGTTTGAGGGGTGTTTCGTTGACACGCCAATCTCTTCAGTTTCTGCCTTTCTAAAGACAGTAGACAAAACTTCGTGACAAAAGGGCGAAAATATTTTGACGGTGTAGGAAAACATTCCGTTGTTTCTTACCATCCAGTTCTCTGTTTCCTTCTTCCCGTCAGCTTTGTTGCGGCGGTTTGTTGTGTGCTCAACTCACATGCTGAGAACCGTTTGGATGAACGGTCTTTTCTCTATAATATCAAAAAATGTTTGTTACTTACGGATGTTAATGATGAAATAACAAACAAACAAACACATGGCATAAAAATGAACAACAAACAAATAGACGAAGTCAAAGAAACAAACAAAAAAACAAACAGGCAAACGTCAAGTGTCATCACGTTTAAGGTTACTCGCATTTTTAATGGATTTAGCTTTTGTTAGAATCGTCCACTGCATGTATTCTTGTTGTCTTATTTAGTCTCTAATCTTCTTTTCATCTCAGTTATGGAACAACTTTTTCCATCTCGCCGTGGCGTTTGTGACCCAGGAGTCTTTGCAGTTGGAAACTTTTAGCACCACAAAACAAGACAAAATTCTGGAAAAGTAAGTACGGCATTCAGGGATATCTTCTATAATTACTTTTTTGATTTTTTTTTTAGTTTATTCACTTCCGCATTTCCTTGGACCGTTAACTAATGGAGCCCCGTTACACGACCACCAGTGGTCGTGTTAACAACTGAGGTAATTTAACGACTGAGATAATCGTTCTGAGGGCTTATTAAACAGAAAAAGACTGCACTTACTTCGAGCCAAAATAAGGCGGCCTTAAAAACGAGTTTGTGGTTTTAATAAGTCCCAAGGCGGAGTTCTACTGTAGATAGTTTTCTGACTAGTCTAGTCTGTATGGCAATTTAATTCATTCAGCAACTGAGTTCTTCCAAAATAGTCCTCGGCTAATAATAGATTATTGTTACAGTTTCCTTTTGTCTTCCTTTTGGTGCAACTTATTATGGTTTAGTTCTTAGAAAAAAACACTACGTAATTAACAAGATAACAAAACTACAAAGTGTCTTTGTGATTTACGCTTTGGCTAGCGTATCATAAACACGATTTTACAGTCGTCTCGTATTCTACGATCATCCCATATTTGACCTGTAGTAGTGCTGTATGGGGAGGTAACTATTTATCTGAAAAACCTACACTACAAAGGTACATTTTGAGAATCAACAAAGAATTAATTTAAGCTATGAAGATATGACTCACACATTTCAAATGTTTTCAAGTCTACGATTTGAAGAAAAGAAGAATTTGACATATAGTACACACAACAGACACGAAGTTAACATCAGCGGCGAAGATGTGTCGATCAGCCGAGATCATTCGAGTCTCGCGTTCTGAACTGAAGAAGGTACAGACAATAAGCTGCAAACTAAAACTGTTTGTTGTTTGCATAGACTTATCCTAGTGGTAAATTAAACTCGTCAGAAAAAGAAACAGCAGGGTTCCCTTTTTGATAAGCTGTTAGATGACTGAAGAACGTTCAAATGTGTATAAGTATGTACAGCGTTTAATGTTTTATGAAGGTAAAATGTCACCTCAGTTCTCATAAGGTCAGTTGTGTGGCCAACAGTGCTCCGTGAAGTCGTTTAATGATATACCTGCAAAAATCATGCCCACCACTGAAAAGAGGAATGTGATAACCATGATGACCGTCGTTGCTCGATTAGCTCCTTCACTTTGTAAACAATAACAGTAAACAAAATAGCAAAGGAACAGGATGAACGCAATGATAGAGAAAGCATCAAAAACTTTAACCAAGCTGTCGTTGCTACCAGTTGGCGCACAGGTACCGAAGTAAAACTTTGCAATCGTCGACTGAGGGAATGCTTCAAGTAAAACTTTTGCCAAACTCATCCAAAGGTTTAAGGCGTTGTGAGTCTCGTCTCGGCTGTCATCGCCTGTGCGGTAAAGCTGGATTCTCCACAAGTACAGCGCGACTCGAAAGATAGTTATGTGTAATCCAATGATAAAGAAAGCGAAAAGGGCGTCATGAACACTGTCCTGAGGATCATTAGTTACACGTCCGTTTTCATACTCACTTGCGACGAAACCGTCCACAAGCTTATCGGCGACTTCGTAAAATATCAAACAGCCATGGACAAGTACACAGAGATCGCCGTCCATTGTTAGTATTCAGTTTCAACCGAGTACATTTTGAACAGAAGTGTATGCTGTTGCTTCTTCTCAAGTGAGGAATGTAGTTTCAGAGTTATTGCTTGACAAAGTTTAAGTAGGAGTGGCCTGAATGTTATTTGTTTGAAAAAGCAAATGCGATTGGCTGTTTTTGAACGGGCGGTCATACTTCAAAAAGATTTTGACAGGTCATTTGCAACTGCGAAGGATAAAGCGTACATAGCAAATATTTTAATTTTCCGAGAAGTTGAACTTGGATTGAAATTCAATTCCGGGAAACCTTTTCAGACGAGACCTCAAGTCACGGACTAGCAGCGTAATTTACATAAGAAATATGTCTCCTAAAGGCTCAACCATGAGTTATATATGAATTGCTACTTTTTTGTCTTCTTTCCCTTTGCGATAAACATTTTATTTTGTATTTTAATAACAACTATCACTCCAAAGTGGTAGCTGTGTTTCTTGCGTCGGTAGCCCAGACCGAAGAACAAACAACGGATTAGTAAATATAAGATACCAAAAAGGGTCAAAGGTGTTGTCTTTCACAAACTTTCGTAGCCGTAGACATCACTGCGCTTTTCTCAAGAGATAATTGATGCAAGGAGTTGTTTGTCACGCGGACTTGCAAATTGGAGGGGTTGGAGTCACGTGTCAAATATCTCTGGATCTGTACAGGACCGGATGTTCGAAAGCACTGTTCAATTTTAACTTGTTGAGTGCGGCACATTCCTCCCTTGTCATCTTGCAGCTATGAGGCTTAGAATTCTTTAGGCTTCTTATCACTTCACTACGGATATTGTCAGATTTTACCCGGTCGTTCATAGTCGAACAGACTACCCCAGTTGATGAAAGATACTATTTAATCGGAAGAGTCTTCGGAGTAACGGCAAAGTTTAGCCCCTTCTCCAACACCTCTTTCAAGCTCCAAAAACTTGTGAAAGCTAACAAATCGTCCGGTATCTTATATGTTCTCAACAGAGTTAGGAAACGACAGTTTTACTTGAAACAATGGATCAGTTTTACAAAGCCAAAGGTTTCTTAAACAACAACAACCATGCACCCAAAATTGCCCATGCGCAGTTCATGAATTTGTTTAATTGTCTTTGCCTCGGTGATAAACAGTGAGTTGTGGCTCAATGTTTTTGAAATTTGACTCGGTGGGCTGGAAATGACTGTGTACAGTCACAATGGCGTAATCCACCCTCCTGCATTCACTTTTTGATATATAGAGGATAATACATGGTTGTGCGGAGATATGAAATCTATCTTCGAGTGTTCAAATCGATAGCTCACGGTGAGCAAAACCACTGCAGTTTATTAACTACTTATTAACCGAGAGTGAGGTCTTTACGGGAAAATCTCAAACTGGGGCCTTGCGGCATTGACCGAGCGATAGCGCTGAGGCTGAGGTTTGAGATTTTCCCGTAAAGACCGAACGTTCGAGGTTAATAAGTTGTTTATTATATGGCTTTAAACTAACGAATTCATGCGGAAATGATCACTTCACATCCGGTGTTGCGTGCGCTTGTCTGTTCATTCATTTAAAACCGCACACGGCAAGTCACCGAGTGAACTAACTGGTACTCCGCCAAAAAATATATTTAGTTTCGAGACGAATTATTAGTATACAGTCGTAAAAAGTCAATCAAACAAGTTATTAATAGTTGTGTTACAATTTGGCAAGGTAAATTTCGTCGACATTTTCAAGAATCAACGGCCAAACAAACGTCAATGCAGACAGAGAAGTACTTCAAACGGCAGAATATCATGTGCAGTCTTCGTTGTAACTTTCGATGACAAATCTACGACTTTTGTGCGATTCTTGTATGATCTTTACTGGGCCGTTGAAGATCTGAAACTGGCAACCAGAAATGCTGCTGATGTTTGCTCCAGCAAAACCGCTCGGCTGTTCAGCTGTTTTAACATTCGAGTCTCGTGTTCTGAACCAAAGAACTTACGGACAATATCCTGAAAAACTGTTTGTTTCTTTGTGGTTTGACACTGACTGTTTTTTCGATGTTTATTTTACAAGACGTTTCGGCCAGTGCTTAAGCCTTCATCAGTTGAAATAGTGAAGCTGTTACACGCGATTGTAAAGTTTTTAAAAAGAACATTGCGCGAGACTCATGCGCATGCCAAGGATTTGTAGACCTCTGGGATAGCAATATGATCACAATTACACTGAATTAATTAAGGTACCCTTAATGATAAACTGTTAGATGACTGAATAACCCGCAAATGTCTGTGTACAGTGTACAATGAGTAAAGTAAAATCGCTAGTTTACCATAGCCGTTGCAGTAAATGTTCTACGAACGTAAAATGTCACCTCAGTTCTCATAAGGTCAGTTGTGTGGCCAACAGTGCTCCGTGAAGTCGTTTAATGATATACCTGCAAAAATCATGCCCACCACTGAGAAGAGGAATGTGATAACCATGATGACCGTCGTTGCTCGATTAGCTCCTTCACTTTGTAAACAATAACAGTAAACAAAATAGCAAAGGAACAGGATGAACGCAATGATAGAGAAAGCATCAAAAGCTTTAACCAAGCTGTCGTTGCTACCAGTTGGCGCACAGGTACCGAAGTAAAACTTTGCAATCGTCGACTGAGGGAATGCTTCAAGTAGAACTTTTGCCGAACTCATCCAAAGGTTTATGGCGTTGTGAGTCTCGTCTCGGCTGTCATCGCCTGTGCGGTAAAGCTGGATTCTCCACAAGTACAGCCCGACGCGTAGGATAGTGACGTGTAATCCAATGACAAAGAAAGCCATCAGTGCGTCGTCAACACTGTCTTTAGGATCGTTAGTTACACGTCCGTTTCCGTACTCACCTACGACGAAAAAGTCCACAAGCTTATCGGCGACTTCGTAAAATATCAAACAGCCATGCACAAGTACACAGAATTCGCCGTCCATTGTTAGTATTCAGTTTCAACCGAGTACAATTCGAACAGAACCGAGTGATGTTGCTTCTTCTTTAAGTGAGGAATGACATTTCAGATTTATTGCATACCAAAGTTTAAGTAGGAGTGGCTTGGATATTATTTTAATAAAAAAAAGCAAATGGGATTGGCTATGTTTTTGAACGGGCGGTCATACATCAAAAAGATTTTGACAGGTCATTTGCTACTGCCAAGGATAAACCGTACATGATTGAAATTTTCCGAGAAATTGAACTTGGATTGAAATTCAATTCCGGGAAACGTTTTCAGACAAGATCTCAAGTCACAAATAGAAGCGTAATTTACATAAGGAATATGTCTCCTAAAGGCTCAACCATGAGTCATAAATGAATTGCTACTTTTTTGCCTTCTTTCCCTTTGCGATAAACATTTTATTTTGTATTTTAATAACAACTATCACTCCAAAATGGTACCTGTGTTTCTTGCGTCGGTAGCCCAGACCGAAGAACAAACAACGGATTAGTAAATATAAGATACCAAAAAGGGTCAAAGGTGTTATCTTTCACAAACTTTCGTAGCCGTAGACATCACTGCGCTTTTCTCGAGAGATAATTGATGCATGGAGTTGTTTGTCACGCGGACTTGGAGGGGTTGGATTCACGTGTCAAATATCTCTGGATCTGTACAGGACCGGATGTTCGAAAGCACTGTTCAATTTTAACTTGTTGAGTGCGGCACATTCCTCCCTTGTCATCTTGCAGCTATGAGACTTAGAATTCTTTAGGCTTCTTACCACTTCACTACGGATATTGTCAGATTTTACCCGGTCGTTCATAGTCGAACAGACTACCCCAGTTGATGAAAGATACGATTTAATCGGAAGAGCCTTCGGAGTAACGGCGAAGTTTAGCCCCTTCTCTAACACCTTTTCCAAGCTCCAAAAACTTGTGAAAGCTAACAAATCGTCCGGTATCTTATATGTTCTCAACAGAGTTAGGAAACAACAGTTTTACTTGAAACAATGGATCAGTTTTATAAAGCCAAAGATTTCTTAAAATGAATACAGCGCGATATACAACTAAGGTTTAACCAAACAAAACAACAACAACAACAACAACCATGTACCCAAAATTGCCCATGCGCAGTTCATGAATTTGTTTAATTGTCTTTGCCTCGGTGATAAACAGTGAGTTGTGGCTCAATGTTTTTGAAATTTGACTCGGTGGGCTGGAAATGACTGTGTACAGTCACAATGGCGTAATCCACCCTCCTTTCTGCATTCACATTTTGATATATAGAGGATAATACATGGTTGTGCGGAGATATGAAATTTATCTTCGAGTATTCAAATCGATAGCTCACGAGTGAGCTAAACCACTGCAGTTTATTACCTACTAATTAACCGAGAGTGAGGTCTTTACGGGAAAATCTCAAACTGAGGCCTTGCGGCATTGACCGAGCGATAGCGAGGTCAATGCGGCAAGGCTGAGGTTTGAGATTTTCCCGTAAAGACCGAACGTTTGAGGTTAATAAGTTGTTTATTATATGGCTTTAAAACTAACGAATTCATGCGGAAATGATCACTTCACATCCGGTGTTGCGCGCGCTTGTCTGTTCATTCATTTAAAACCGCACACGGCAAGTCACCGAGTGAACTAACTGGTACTCCGTCAAAACATATATTTAGTTTCGAGACGAATTATTAGTAAAAAGTCAATCAAACAAGTTATTTATAGTTGTGTTACAATTTGGCAAGGTAAATTTCGTCGACATTTTCAAAAATCAACGGCCAAACAAACGTCAATGCAGACAGAGAAGTGCTTCAAACGGCAGAATATCATGTGTAGTCTTCGTTGTAACTTTCGATAACAAATCTACGACTTTTGTGCGATTCTTGTATGATTTATACTGGGCCGTTGAAGATCTAAAACTGGCAAGCGGAAATGCTGCTGATGTTTGCTGCAGCAAAACCGCTCGGCTGTTCAGCTGTTTAGATCTGATGCCCCTGGAAGCTAGGGTAGTTGGAGTAAACTTGCTTGTGTTACAGCGAGGGAATTTGTTGATGCTACCGCTTAACTGCGACTCGGAGAACTTTACGAGACATTTCAAATTCGTTATCTAGAAGAATGTTGAATACAAAGATTAGCTATCAGAAAGTGACCACTGAATGCTTCGCAGCATGACAGCGTGTTAGGTTCGTACGCGTCGCCATTAATTTTGCCATGGATGATTTTGCGGACATCTCGATTGAAAAAGTTTGCCATAAAGTGATCACCAGCTGGTAAGTCCAAAATTTCTACACTCCCCCTATTTATTTACGACAAATAACGTTGAAATGTTTTCATGTCACTGGCAGTTTTCTTGGTTTTGTTTTAACTGTTTTGCTCTTTGATAAAAGTTTCAGTTTCTTCTTGGCTGTTTCCTTTGCCCTGTCCGGCACCAACTCGTTCGTAATTTAACGCTGTACTTTCACTGTTTTCCTAAAATTCAAGCTCGTTAGGGTAATACAATTCACTTTCAGAGTATTCATCGTCACTCGTCGTCTTAAGCGGCAGCAATTTTAAGAAAAAAAAAACAATGTGGTCTTTGAAATACATTTTGTTTTGTTTTGTTTCTAATTTGCATAATCCGTAATCAGCCCGTGGGCATTACGGGAGAATAATGCCCTTGCACTAAGCCAATCAGAGCGCGCGTAATATCGGCTACAAGCACTAGCGATATAATAAATAATAAATAGTGCATAGAAGAATGTAACTATGCTGGTTCACTGCAGCCCACTGCAGCCCAGAGTATTTAAGTCTAAAACTCTTGTTCAGCAGCAACTTACGTTATTACCGCTAGCGCCATTCATTTGTTTTTTTTCATTTTATTTATTTATTCGATTTTAAAAATTTACAATGAGTAAAATACAAAGCAAAACAAATAGAATGGAAAGGGGCAAAATATGGAAAGCTGATTTGATGCCCTTGATTTAATTACAATAGTTTAGGGTAAAAAAGTAAACTTAACATAGGAGAGGACGAGGTATCAAGTAGTAAGTATTGGGCAAAAAAAAAAAAACAACTGGTAAAGAGCTAGTAAAGGGCCATTAATCTGGTATCACCTATCAAAGACACGCAAACTCAAGAATAATCCGCGAGGCTGATACATGCATCTACATCAAATTTTTAATTTTCATTTATTTCAGGTATGCAGACATGCGCATGATTATCGGACTGAAAATCAGCCAGATGTGGCATTTGTTAGGTAAGAACCACTTAAGGACGTTCGCGTCAAAAGTTTCTACTCCAAAGATTTCTTTAATTTTTTTGCTGTGGTCAGATAGTTAGTTACTTGTGTCAGAAATGAAAAAAAAGTTGGGGTCACCGAATTCGTTTCAGAGAGAAAGCGTTTGAAAAACTACCGTGATTTTGAAAAATTGGCGCACGTTCCCCCGGGCGAACGTTATTCAGCACGGTTTACAGGGTTTATAGTTAAAAATATCGAAGATGAGTAAAAGGAGACTAACGATCTTAGTCACATTTTGTAGAAGTGCGTCTGTTGCGTAAATATTTAGCTTGCCATCTTTCTGTAAAACTAAACCCTGGAAAAACGCATTTGAAACTGTCGTACGGCAAAAAGGCCGGAAAGCTCAAAAAGCGGAATTCAAACCGTCAGTGTGACAAAAAAAATCAAACTTCTACACGATAGATTTTTTTTTCATTTTCTCGCAAAACGTAGATATTAATTAACAAAATTGATCCGTTAAGAAAAAAGTAAGGGTCACTGACCATTAATTTAAGAGAGCAAATTGCAAGTGAAGCTAACGGAACGGCAACCCACCCTATATGTTCTTAGCAATTTTACTCAGCGACCGGGGAGTTTTTTTTTGGGACTGGGGGGGGGGGGGGGTGATGTGAAATCAAGGCATGAAAGCTGTTTATAGTCACTCCTCTAGGATAATGTGACGCTGTTGAAGAGTCCATCGATCTGCAAACTTTCTTTTCTTACTTCCATCTAAGGGTTTATGAAAGCTTCATTTCACTTCGTGTTTGAAGTCCAGAATTAACATAACTACAGATTAGTTTTCATGACCAGCAAACCCCAGCTAAAGTATAACTGATGCAAAAATAGGATTCAGTGTACATTAGCTTGTATTCTTTTTAGGACAAAGTTACTGTTGCATTAGAACAATCATGCAAAGGATCTCTTTTTAAACTGAGGTTTAAATTTCGTAAAAGCCTTTTTGTACAGACTGCACTGGTATATTACCGCGAGAAAGAATTCGTGCTATATGAAACCTGAGAGCTACGAAAAAAATTAACGTATCAAAGTATGATTTTTCCGGGAATTTTACATTGAGCTTAACAGTAGAGTAGCAAAGGAGTTTTAATTATCGCATGTCTCCTGTCTTGTAGGTGATCATAAAACATTCTTCATTCCTGGCTTAGTTGGACCGTTTCTGGAGATGACGTTGACTCCACACAGCGGTAAGCCTAACACTTACAGCATTATCCCCAACCTCGTTTCTAGGGAGAACCTGGGAACGAGGTTGTCTTATCCTATTCTCAGTGGGGGAGAGACGGGAGGATGAGTGATCTCTGAAATTGTTATCGCTGGAAAGTCAACAAAGGTAATTTACAAATAGCTCTTGCACATGAGTATTGTTGCCACCTCATGTAAGCGAGACTAAGCTTTTCTCTTCCATTTTTACATTGTACTGGGGAAAATGTTGCATAACGGAGACCAGATTCGTGTAGGTACGTGGATAAAATAAAATCCTCCTTTTGTCCTCAGTTTTTTTGGGGAATATAAATACCGTTTACGTATGTTTGCTTTTCGGGAGCTAGTCCCGTTACCAACACACCCTGTTATAACTTGTCTTCAAACAGAGCTTCGCCGAGCTACAATTCCAATTTTCTTTGACATGATCCAGTGCGAGTATGCCAGCAAGGGAAATTTTATGTCGGTGAGTCTTTGTTTATAGATTGTTCTAATTTTGAAGTTGTTTAAGTTTGTGTCGAGTTTAAGTAAACGCAATCTACTTATAGGCTTTTCTGACGTTGTCTTCGAATTCTGTAACGCCAAATGAAAATCAAAGTGCTCAAATTAAGGCTCGTGTCGAATTATTAGTAAACAAATCAATATGCCAGCTTAGATCAGTTATCGCACTGATGTACTGATCAAAGGAGAGAGACCTTTGCAAGCACGTTTTAGTTCAATTGGGCTGGTAACTTTGTTAATAATCTACTGTTCCACAATTACCGTGGTGATTGGAAATATACCTTATTCCAAAATGGCGGAAAACACATTATTTTGGCTTTTGTTTTCATTTTCATTGGCCCTAATGGCCTCGATCGCATCTGCTGAATTGACAAGAATCTGTGGCTTAAAACAAGGCAATGAGGGCCAATTAACATGTAGACAAAAAGGGATAATGCATTTCCCACCATTTAGAAATAAGGTGTATGTATGTGTGTACTAAAATGCAGCGTTTTCAAATGCATGCTTTGTAAAGTATAGTGCACACTTGTCTTGAACAGTTTGAAAGTGAAATGATCAGCAAACTGGACGTGCTTGTTGAGGGTGGCAAAGGGGACACGCAGTACAAGGAGCTCTTTTATGAGATGTAAGTTTCCGTATCATTTAGCTGATATTTAAAACTTCTGAGAAGAAAAATTAGCGATAAGAAAATAGAACGACGTTTCGATGACGATGATGACATGGCGTCATCGAAACGTCGTTCTATTTTCTTATCGCTAATTTTTCTTCTCAAATGTTTCACAAAACATTTTGTTATTCGAAATTTAAAACTTCATTGATGGAAAACTTAAACAAAGTAAAGCGCAAAATCAAAGTAAACAGGAAGTAAATACAGTCAACTCTCGTTATAGCGGACACGCTCGGGGCGTCGTTTAGTGTCCGTTATAGCGAGGGTCCGTAATAGCGGGAGTCATTTCCACTCAAACTTCTTTCGCCGGGGATCTGGATTTTGTCCGTAATAGCGGGTGTCCGCAAGGCGAGAGTTGACTGTATCCTTAACGCTACAATCCTGGGCAAAACTAGTTGAGAAAAACGAATGGCACACTTTTTCGCGAATGTCTTGACTTACAAGCGGGTAGAAAATATCCCCCCCCCCCTTTCCCCCTGTTCAATGTTGTTGTATGGGGTTTGCAATTCACCCGGTTTTGTTTTCGCATCACAGCAACATTGACAACAATGTAATGAGATAGGAGGAGGGGAGAGGGGGGGGGGGGTATGAGTTGTGGTACTATACCTAAATTAGCTTAGCCAAGTGTCTTAGTGGTCTTGTCCAGGATTGCAGTTTGGAGAACTAGATGCTTTGTCAACTCAGTGTTGTCTTTTGTTCTCTAGCTTGACTGAACTCTTCAACCCACTACCAGCCCAGCAAAAAGAGGACGGTATCAGGTTTGTTGGCCTGGTTACTAAGCTCATGGAGAGACTGCTGGACTACAGGACCGTCATACAGGGAGATGACAACATTGACAATCGTATGAGTTGCACTGTTAATGTCCTGGTAAGCGGCCGTGGCAGCTGAATACTCTGTTAGTACAGGTTTTCGCTATGGGAGGCGCGTGCTGGACTCTGGATCAAACGGTCCAGGTTCGAGCCCTGGCCGGGATCACTGCATCGTGTTCTTGGGCAGTTTTACTTTCATAGTTACTCTTTCCGCCCAGTTGTATAAATTGGTACTGGCGAAATAATGCTAGTGGGTAACCCTGCGATGGACTAAGGTATACTCGTATTCGCTTAAATGCTACAGAAACCGGTATAAGCTTCGGCGGTATGGGCCACTTGACTCGATGTAGACTTCACCTACTTACAGGATTTTCTGAACCTCCTTAAGGTTAGGCGTATATTGGATGAAATTTGCGTCAAAACAGTTCCCTTTGTCAAAACGGGAGGCTTTATTTTCTCAAAGCAAGCAGAGCAATGGGGGAAACTTACCAAAGCGAGTACGGTGATAGGGAAATCTCCTTGTTGGTGAAGAACGATAAATGAAAAGATTGTGTGTCTGATTGGGTTTAGTGTCCCCTCAAACGCATTTACCTTCAGCTGACTTGTTTCTTTTCAATCACAGAACTTTTACAAAGAGACATATAAGAGAGAAGAAATGTACGATCGGTGAGTTAAAATGCTGTACTTTGGTCATATTAGGCGGCGTTATCGTAAGTGAAAAGGCATAGATTAAGTTACCATGCCAAGTTTGCAAATAAAATGTCGAAAAGTTGTTTTAAAAGCTGCATTCAGTTCAAAAGGTACGTTACATGTACCGGACGTGATGTATGTGCTACAACGATAAAGACTCTTTTCTGTCAAAAGAAAAAAGGCTCGTTGAATGTCCAACTTCTTTCTTTCTTACTTGCAACTGATTGCTCCACTTCACATATCGAATCTTTATATGTACCAGGCTTATTTTTTGTCATTAGGCTTTACTTAGTTTGGAAAGAAACATGAAGAAAGATCGCTTTATACAGGGCATCTCATCTTATGCATTCGTTAACTTCTCGAAGGAGGCGTCAGCGTTGCTGTACACAGAAGCCACCTAACTTTGTGCGTGTTTTTTTTTTTTTGCTGTTCCCAGGTACGTGTACAAGTTGTGCGATCTTCACCTGAGTGTTGAGAACTACACTGAAGCTGCCTTCACGCTTCTTAGAAGAGCAGATGACCTGGAGGTTAGAAACAATTAGATTTATTTTGATATCGAATAATCACACAGCACCCACGTTTAATACCAGGGGCCTTTTTCACGCATTTCTGATTAGGTCAAAGGCAAACACAAGGTTGACAAAATCCTTTGCACTTTTAATGAGTCCCCAAAAACTGTCTGTCCCACATACTGTTTATTTTGATGGTTTGTTTGCTTACACATGGGGATTTTTCCAAAAATATAAAACAAAAATTTTGACGAAGAGCTAGCGCTCGTGTTTAAGTTTTAAAACAGTCTGTACTGATTTTCAGAACAGCAGATCGGCTTTTTACCAGTGCATGTGCAGAAAACGCAAGGCAGTCTTGGAGCGGATCAGCTGGGACAGTTTTTATGTGAACATAGCCATCAAAATTATGCAGCTAATGCAGGAGGAACGAGTCTAGAAGCAATCCAATTTGGATTCTTAATTATGCTGTGTTCGTTTTCGTCTTCGTGTTTGTGTTCATTTGTTCATGACCAGTATTAACTTAAGTTAAAAATTGAGTTAAATTTTTATTATTTCTTTTTTTTCCAGTGGAATGATGAACCAGTGTTTTCGAGCCAAGGAAAGTATCGAGCTAACACTCAGCGACAACTGAAAGAAATGCTCTACAAGGACATTATTGACTACTATGACAAAGGAAAGGTAAACAAACATTCGCTTTTATTATAATCATTATCTCCACAAGCACCTCACTGCAGGCTCCCGTATCATGGCAAACGAAGAAACAGAAGAACCCTCTATAACGATACCGATCGTTTATTCTCAGTACTGTAAAATCACGATTTTAACCCTCCCCTACCCCTGCTTATAACCCCCCCCCCGTTATTGATCCGTTTGTCTGCTAACCCCCAATAAAGAGAAAAGCCATCCGTGTCTTCACCCCCCCCCCCCCCCCCCTTGCGGCAACTGCTTTTTGTCAATAACTTCCTGACGTCCACGCAAAACATTGTACTTCAAATGGAACTTAGAAATTGGCCATTAATAATTTTACAAGTATTGCAGATCCTTATAAGAGAACATTTTAATATACAATTTACTATAAAATTAGCGAAATAAGGCTTCGACGTTTTAAAGTCATCTTGACTCCATTATCAAGTAGAAACTTGATAATGAAATGATGTAGAAACTATCAAGTAGAAACTTGATATTGCCTGTGTTAGTCATAGTCTTGTTTTAAATCTGTGTTGCTTCTTGTGTCCACAGTGCTGGGAGTACGCCATTAAGTTGTGCAAAGGTCTTGCCGTACAGTACGAGGAGCAGACGTTTGATTTCATTCAGCTTAGTCAGATTTTGGTAAGATTTACTTGCCTTAGAACTTGATTAAAAGAATGGGAGAATTCATTAACCTGTACATCATACTCCTCTGGTCAGTCAGTGTAAAAATCACGATGTAACTTGTGTTCTTGCCATTGTTAACATGTTTTATGTCGGTTTCTGGTTGGCTCAATGTTGCACCAGTTATATAAAACTGCTACAATAATTTTCTTTTTGATCACTTTTCTCCTATTTTTCGACAGTCATTAGTAAAACCAACTCAGTCTATTCCAAACAGTCAATTCCCCACTCTCCCCAATCCAGTTTTAAGATGCTGCACCCCCACGATTATCGAATTATCTGACAGCCGTGTTCCCAAGGTCTCTTTCTTATTTCACCCCCAGTTGACAATTGATTAATCACTTTTGTCTTCATTGGTTTCTGTTTTTTCTACAGATCAAACAAGCCAGGTTTTATGACAATATCATCAAGGTTGTCCGCGGGGATCCTGAGTACTTCAAGGTTGCCTTTTATGGACTTGGCTTCCCGACATTCCTTAGGGTACTGTGTGAATGTACTTCATTGTAAAAGTAGCATAAAATGTCCAAAAGTAGCGACTCTTCGAAACTAGCGACCTCAACAGTAACTTGGTTTGTTACAGTGGAACCCCGATAATCATATAAGATATTCCCGGTATAACGATGAAAATTCTATGTTCCGGTTAAAGTTACAGTAAAATGTATGGGACAGAACCCCGATATAACGATCTTCGATATAACGATATTCCCGATATAGTGATGAGAATTTAGCGGACCGAACGTAAAATCTTCCCCGATATAACGATATTACCAGTACACATTCACAAATTAAGCAAAACATTGAATTTAATCCAATAACATAACAGTAATCGAGTAATCTCTAACGTTTCTGACAACAGCTTTGTACGATGATGTACGAAAATGATACTGTATTCTAAGCCTCTTTAGCTAGTAAAAAAGTATATGTTAGGTTTACCCCGATATAACAATATTTTCGGTTATTTTACGGCCATATCGTTATATCGGGAGTTTTGATATAACGATTCCTCGATATAACGATATAATTTTACTGCTTCTTTGGCATATCGTTATATCGGGCTCCACTGTATTAAGAAACAGTAAAATTAACAGATACAGCAAGCAATACCGAACTTGTCTATTCATGTACGTCTCGGATTGCGTCCTTCATTGTTACCAGACCGCGACAAATTATGTTATGTATATGAAGTACGTAGTTGGGGCTTTAACTGTTCCGCAGCTATGTACATTTTTTGGTTGCAAAATATTTTCGTCTCTGTAACGTACTTGCACGTCTCAATCTTGTCTCCACAGAACAAAGTTTTCGTGTATCGTGGAAAGGAGTTCGAGAAGATTGGCGAGTTTGTTGTTCGTCTTCAGAGTCAGTACCCTAGTGCTCAGGTATGGAGCCAAGCACTTCAAGCTTTTTCATTGTTAGCTTAGATTAGCCTATTTGCTTCTCACCCCAGTGGGGAGCAGGACGCAAACAAGTTGCCCCCATTTCACTCTGTCTCTTGCCAAACCCCCTCTCGCTCTTTGATACAAGAAAAGTTCTTAGAAAAGTTTAAGTTGAGAAAGAACCCCTTTACTAATACGGGCCACCCATCTAAAAAGAGTTACAAAAGTAAAATCTAAGAGAAATTAAAATTGGCGTATTTTACAAAATTACTCATTACATAATTAGGCCTTTCCGTTCAGCTGTTCCAGCTCTTCTCATTTAGCGCCTGGTCCTTCAGACTGGGGTGGGGTGGGGGGGGGGGGGGGTGTTGGAATGGAACCAATCTTCCCCCGTTCAAAAAGAATGGCTCTTTGTAGGGTTACATGATAAGCATTTCGTCGTGGTCGAGTAGTGTGTCGATCTGGGTAACGTGGGTTCTTAAACTAAACATTCACTTTTACTGCAAGCTGGAAATGCAAATCTCGAGTCCAATGGGACAGCCAGGTTCATGCAAACTGGTTAGCTTCCCACCACTTATTTTCAGTTTGCAATATTGTCTCGTAAGGTTTAAAGCATTCACAGTTAGCACGGCAATGATTAAGTTGTAGACATGCCTTTAATAGTGCTGTTGCTCAATCAATAAGCCAAGAACTCACTACGTATTGTTGATTGATTGATTGACTGATTGATTGACAGACAGACAGACAGACAGACAGACAGACAGACAGACAGACAGACAGACAGACAGACAGACAGACAGACAGACAGACAGACAGAAACTGGTCAAAGATAGGGGGGGGCAGAAGGAAAAGTGGGGCCAAAAATGCCCACCCCCTGCTCAAAAACTAACCCCCTACAGGGAAAACTACCCAAAAAAAAGGACATCATTACATCTGAGGGGGGAGATTTATGAACTACCACCCTAACTCAATCTTTTCTTCTTGACAAAAAAAAGAAACTCAACCTTGACCAATTTTGAATCCATGGGGAAAAAAAAAAAAAAAAGAAAAAAAAAAATTGTTACACTTCTTTGCGCCGAGTCGGGCTGAGCCTTGTGGGCTCCCGGTGTGTCGGGGCGCGCTCGCCGCTTTTTTCTGTGTTGGTCTGCCTCGAAATCGCACGCGTGCGCGGGATCCGGTCCGATCCCTCACGGACGGCTGCGGACACAGTGGGTTAGGCGAGCGCAGGTTGGAGGTCAGGAACATGTTGAGCATCTAGGGGGGTCAGGGGGTAGCCCGTTTGGGCCTTTTGGTCTTCCACATGAGATTTTTATCTGATGTACTTTTCTACAAGTAAGTAAGTGAATAAGTGCCCCCTGTGTGTACACCCTCGAGGGCCAACTACCCCTTTCTCCGCCCCCCCCCCCCCCTGTACTTTCATCCCTTAACTGACTGACTGACTAACTGACTGACTGAGTGACTGACTGAGAGACTGACTGACTGACTGACAGACTGAGAGACTGACTGACTGACTGACTGACTGACTGACTGACTGACCGACTGACTGACTGACTGACTGACTGACTGACTGACTGACTGACTGACTAACTGACTGATTAACTGACTGACTGAATGACTGACTGACTTCACTGAATGACTGACTAACAGACAGAGAGACAGACCTGCTGGCTGACTGACTGTCTGTCTGTTTGTTTGTTTTTGTTTGTTTTTCATTTACTTTTTGTGGTTGCAGATGCTCAAGATGAAGGACGAAATTACAAATGACATCAAGCACTCTAGCAAACAGTGTATCCTTGCATTGAGATCGAACACAATGAAACCAGCTTAATTTTGTTTTACTTTTGTTTCAGATTATAATAATAAATATGCGACAAAGGCAACTTAAAACCGAAGTGGTATGCAAAATGTTAAAACGAAAACAAATTTAAACCACAACATACACACCCAATTAACTTAGGAACATTCTCTGTCCTGATGTACACCAAATCGCAGTGATGTTGTCATAGAAAAAAAAATCAAAGGATCGTGCGCAAACTCGTGAATTAGTAAAAGGAAATGAAAATTGGCAGTAATTAACTATTTAGACTTTAACAGTCGATTTTTTAGAGAGAGCTGTCTGGGACTGCTCTGGATGATCATTGGAAAATGTAACTGTGTTTGATAATACAAGACTACATTCATTTTGTTAATTTTGTTTTTCGAGATCAGTAAATAAAATAAAACCAAACTTGGTTCCGTTTGAGATATTTTCAGTTTCCTAACCCTTTTGTGTACTCCATCTTGTAAAAAGGTACGTCTTTCTACGCCTTTCGGGCGGAGCCTCCTCGTTTAGTCCATTATAGGAAGTACCCCCACCGGGGGGGGGGGAAGGTATGATTGCGTTGTTTGGTAGCTTCTTTACTTTTATTTTTCTTGACGTAAACAAGTTCTCCAAATCAACAAAGTGGACCCAGTGCCGGTTGAGATACGGAAATTCAAGAGAAAGAACATTCTGGAACAGATAACCAAGTAACAAATATTTATTGTCTCTCGATATGTTTTGCCTTTACCGCAATTTCTTGTGCCTCCTTGTAATGGAGCTTTGTCTGACACTTGCTTGTAGGTTTTACGAGGTGAACAACGTGAACCGCTTCCAGTTTTCCAGGGGAGTACACAAAGGACAGAAAGACAAGGACAATGAATTCTCGGTGAGCTAGGATTTTTGTTCGTACAGTCGAACCCCTATTAAAGGGACTATGTCATGGGGATCTCGCAGATTTTTGGTCTAAACTGTTCTGAAATTGACAAAGTGAATATATAAAAGAAATATATGTGAACTGCGGATAAATGATGAAATGAATGAAATTATCCTCGCAGTGTGTAAGCAATTGCATTTTTTAGCCTGGAAAAAAAATCAAGGCTACAACGAGATTTGAACCCATGACCTCCTTGATACGATGGGAGCAGGTCAATTGTGGGTCCTAATGTCCTGCATGTGGAGTAGATAACAAAGTGAATATATTAAAGACATATATGTGAACTGCAGATAAATGATGAAATGAATGAAAGGATCCTCGCAGTATGTAAGCAATTCAAGCAATTGCATTTTTTTTCAGGCTTAAATGATGACACACGATGGTCGTTTTCATTGAAAGCACACACAGTATAAACATGCGAATCCAAACCAACAACCTCAGCTAAAAATGTTGCCACGATTGCCAAAATTATTCCTTTTTCCCCTCCCACCTCCCCGTCCGTCTCAATGTTAAGCTCCCCTACATATTACACGTACACTCAATCCTTGCCTACGAACGGTTCAACATTGAAAGGGGGAGGGGGACCTTTAAAAATGTTTGCATGTGACATTGATAAAGTTTCCGCATTTCTATCGTCTTTGGGTAAGCGCTCCAACAACTTTTGTCTACGGATGTAGTTGAAACAGGTCGAATCCACGAGAATAAAGGAGCTGATCACAACCAAATTCTCCCAACTAATGCTATAAGAAACTTATGGGGACTAGTGTGTTGTATTTTGACATTTTATTGCAGACGCTCTGGCTGGAAAGAACAACGATATACACCAAGTTCACATTTCCTGGTATTTTGTGCTGGTTCGAGACGACCCACACCGAAACGGTTTGTTTTGCTCTTCCCATATTATTCTCTTGTCGTGAACAGTTGCCTTTGAGTACTAGCTTCCATCTTTAGCTATACCTTAAGGTTACTAAAGTTTCTGGCTACAAATTTCAGCGATTTTTTCTTAGCATGTTAAAACTATTTAATTTAGCGAGATTCCAAACATTTTAAAATAGTGATAGTGTGTAAACCAGTTTTTAGGCGAGGACGAGTCTCGCCAAGGGGCGCGGGAAGGAAAGGCACGAGCGGCAAACTTTGAGGACCGGAAGCAGCAGCAGGAAAAACAAAAAAAAACTCTAAAACCCGAGAAAATGAGGACTCTTAAAGCAATAAAGCGGACAGGCAAAGAATACACTCGAGATTGAAGCCCTTTTTATGGGAAACTTGCAAATAACTGGAACTATTTACCTCTTCCCTCCTTTTACACTTATGTCTCACCTTCGGGGCCCAAGGACAATTTTCTTCGTCCCCCTTCTCTGCGGGTGGTCACAGTGCTCCTCGCGAATCACATTTATATGAATCATTTCGGCGTCAACTTGACTCAAATAAAATTTTGCTGTCAGTGTAATCCATTTCAAACCACATGATGCTGCCAGAGAACTTTTTTTTTTTTTAAAAAAACAAGTAAAGAAAACTAATCTACAAGAGCATTTGTTGGGAAGTGATTCTCAAGTGACAATATCTGAAAGGGAAACAAAAAAAAACAAAGGTCTATTCTCAGTTCTTTTCTGGAATTTTTAAATACTGACTTGCTTAACTGGAACGTCCTCGCCTTAGTATGCATTGCATACCGGTTATTAATAAACGCGCATATAGCAAAGATGGAAATAAAAGTTCAGTAAAAGAACAAACTCACTTGAAATTGAACGAGCATTTGCATTGTTAGAAAGAAAAAAGTTACGTTTGGGGTAGGGAAGAGGGAACTTAAATTTAACAGGTATTAAATTTGACGAAATCAAATTTTAGCGAGCACTTAATTTAGCGTTTTTCGCCCAACTCGCTAAAATCGCTAAAATTAGTAGCTGCTAACAATAGTAACCTAAAGGTAAAGCTAATCATGTATATTATCTGTTGTTTTATTCGTGTATTTTCAGGAGCTACTCAGTCCTGTACAGAATGCCTTGGAGACCATGGAGTCTGCCAATAAACAGCTGCGAGCTCTGATCGGGCGGCACAAGGTGGACCCCAACCTGAACATCAATCCTTTGAGTATGAAACTTGGAGGAATTGTTGATGCTGCCGTCATGGGAGGAGTCGCTAATTATGAAAAGGTAAGAAATATTTTACGGTTGGTCCACCCACAACTGCTCACCTTTGGGGAGGTTTCCCTTTAAGAAACAATGCGGGACTTTAATGTTGGGACAGTTAACACAATTCTGGGTCAAATGACTGAGAGACCCCCCCCCCCCCCCCCTTCTTCCCCTCAAGCAATGTTGAGAATTGACCATCTCACACACCAATATCAAGGCAAATTGTCAAAATTGCTTGGGGGAAGGGGGGTTAAGAAATGATCAAGAACAGTGCCAACCCCATTTTTTTACGTACAAAAACGTTATTTGGTATACAGTAATAAAGATATAACCTTAACAAGTGTTCCAACTACTTTTGACCTCCATTGAAGGGTGGCATTTCAGTAATTTGTAAAATCGTGTGCCTAAAATTTGAACGGCGAAGGTTCAGTGATATTTGCGTCGCACATAATCGCTCGCAATATGTTAAGTTAAGGGCGTACGTTGAAGATGTTGGGCGCAATGTTTCAGCAAGGCCTGGACCCATATTGAGACACCGCATACAATTGCCAAGTTGCGGCGTGTGCCCATCCTTTGAAACAGTTGTGCGTAAAAACTGCAAGCAGCAATTCCGATGTAGAATGATAAAGAAGAATCCGAGGTGGACCAACTCTGTTATTTGATTGTGGGTAATGTTGCACTACATGCGCGGCCTTCTGCAATGTTGTTTGCGACAATTACTGAAATTCACGCACGGCGCGGCTGATTTCCCTTTCGTAAACTGTAACCAAGCTTTTCAAAATGGACGATGCCATATCTGCTCTTGTTTAGTCCTGGACTAGGTCGAAACTGTGCTCTGATTATTAAAATTAGGCCTAGGTAAGGAGATTATTAGACCTAAGTTAGGGATAGGGATAGAGTCACCAATTACAGTGGTGACATTTGGAAAAATTTTCGGTGGTTTGGCGGGTCAAGGTGGTGGTGTCGTGGTGAAAGAGGGATGTTAGAGGAGCAATGTCACTCTGATGTTTTAAGTCATTTTCCAGATTACTTTCAAATTGAAGGAAACCTCGAAATAATGGTTTTCTGAAGTAGAAAAACAACAAAGGGGTAATAAAACGCGAAAATAACCAAGGATGGTTTTGACTGAACGACAAAATTGAAAAACTTTGCCAATTTTTTCAAGATTTGTTGTTCGTAACGTAGTTCCTTGAGCATGTCAGAGGTCTTGGTTTCGATCCTGGGTGGTCACATGCATTTTTCTTTTAGTAGAAGAAAATTTCGATAAAAGTGAAAAGTGTCGCTAAAATGGTACGACCGTTTACGAAAGAGAAACGTGGCAGGGCGCGTCCTTTTATTGTTGTTGACGAGTGCAATACTTTTCTGTTGCAGTCCAAGTTGCTATGAATTATCGAAAGTCAACATAAAGCAACAACTATGACATTAAAGTTTTTGCAGAGATATATTGAGAAAGATGCAGTATTGGGTCTTGTGTTTCCTTTGACCAAATTTACTGTCTTTCCTATTACAGGCATTTCTCACTCCTGAATATGTCAGACAGAATCCTGACAACGAACCGTACGTGGAGAAACTCAAAGATTTGATTGTTGATCAGGTGAGATTTGGAGACACAATGTGACAGCTAACTACCAGTGTAAACTGTTGAGTAAAACTACTGTACTTCCCCTCCCCCGATGTAAACCTATATGAGACAATACCCTCGGTGAGGTTACGTGTGCAGGACGGGGAGGGGGCGGGGCGTTTGAGGCTATCTGCTCGCCTGTTCGAGGTCGTGAGTAGATGCCTCACTGCATTCGGTCTGAACGCACGACCTCACGACTTCCCACGGATAATATAATTGTATTTTTTATTGCATGCTAGCTGTAACCGTTTTGACCAACTTGCGCTTTTTAATACTCTTATCCTGTCGCGTCATTTTCATGTTGCAGTGTTCCAGTGACTACTGTGCAAACTAAAGCCAAAGTAACTACAGAGGCATTTCCTGCCAACGTAATAAGTGCAATAAGCCAATCAGAACTCAAAACATTATGCAGAGTCAGTAAAAAGCGCGGGAAAAAAAGTGGCGTTATGTTGTTAGTCTCAAAGTGATACCTGATTGGCTGAAAAGATGTCTTCGTTCTGATTGGTTAGTTGGTTAGAGCACGGTGCACGAGTTTCTTGATTTAGTAACGAGCTTTAGCGAACAAAAAACTAGTGTAAACTCAAAGTTGCTTTCGAAAATCATATCTGACGCAATGCATTTAATTACTTGACAAATAGGTGGACATTTTAGAGGAAGGAATGGCTCTTCACGGAAATCGTGTCTCTGCTGCTCTGAAACCTTTCCACGAAAACCTCGAGAAGCGCTTCAAGGAGATGAAGACCAAGACTGCGCCTTTCAGGAAGGTGAGTACGCCGACAATTCTTTTGATTGTTATCGTCCAATCAGAAAACAGCAGATTCAACGTTATAAGGGTACGCCCTGTTGCTTAGCACCAAATATTACAACAAAACCTAACACTTTGGTTTGATTGACATAATCATTACAAACAGTGACATACCAGCTCCTAGCTGGCGTAACAGCTCAGTTGGTAGAGCACTGCACCGGCATCGTGGAGGTCATGGAATCTAATCTCATTCAAGCCTCAGCGACCATTTTCAGGCTTTCTTTTTTCAATTCAATCAACACATTGACTGCTTACATTAACGCTGATACTGGCAGAGATTCCTATGCTTTGTTCTAAGATTAGCTAAAAACGGCCTAAAACGTTGAAAAACCAATCATCAAAAATCAGATTCCAAAAATATTCCAAACATTTAGAAACCTCCATTTTTGCGAAAACGTAAATGCCTGTATACCGGTGTGGAAAGAAACTTACGATCGGTAAAGCCAATTAAGCTTTGCACTAAAATGTTGACTTTGATATTTCTGAGCAGGCTCGCATCTCTTTGGCTAATCCTCGGACTCCAGACGGTTCTCCCTTCCAAACCAGATCGATGACGACTGTCCGAAGATCTGGTCCAGACAAGCCTACATTGTCCTCGCGGGACAGCCTGGATCAGATGCACCAGTCTTACAGCGGATGGACCGAGTAAGTGTTGGTGGACTGGATCGAACTTGTCTCGGCCGTTCCAGCTTTAATATGTCACACAACGCTTACCTTTGCAGGGAAACTTGACAGCTTGATGTGACGACATATAGAACTGATGAGAGGCTGAGGGGACAAGATCCATTAGATCGTTTTGTGTGACGTCACTGCAGACATATTGCAGTTCCCAAACAATCAATTTTTTCTCGCTAGGGAAATAAATTTAGATATTTATGGCACACTAACTGATGTTTGGAGGAACCAATACGGCCTCCGCAAATAGTCTCCGTACAAATTTGGTAGTGCAATATTTTGGCTATTTAACGTGCTTTTTGCCAGCATTATATATTTGTTCACTGCATTAAAGATGATTTCCAGTCCGTACTCGCAGACTCGGGGTTGTTTCGTTTTTGTTTTGATTCGTTGACGTTCACTTCGGTGAGCTCTGCGTGTCCGCCATCGTTCGTTTCGTTCAGGTTCCGATGAGCTAAACGTCGGTGATGCGTCAGGTCTCTCTCGATAGTTCGGGTGGCGTTGAGAACAGGTAAGTTTGTCGCGGAGTAGTGCTTGTACATCCCTTCGGTGGGCTCACATAACATTGCAGCCGAGTTGCGCAGTCGGACTGGAATTCATCTTTAATGTTCTTTTTTAGTTTACTCGTGGTCTGTTCATCTCTCTGTCTCTTTTTCCCTCCCCCTCTCGCTCCAGAAAGGAGAATGGAGACCCGAACCGTTTGTCTGATTGGTTTAGGAAAACGGCCGTTACCAACCCCTGGTGGCTTTTTTCTGCGTGGAATCTTCAGCTGTTATCATTGTGGTGTAGAAAGATTTCTGTGTACTTTTCGCCACATTTTGTAATTATTTTTTAGATGAAATTTTTTCATGTACAGTTCTTTGATATGTGTGTGATAACCTTTGATTTTATGAACTGCATGGTTAGAAGGTAGCTGTTGCACTGGAGTGCTATTACTCATCATTATAACTACTACTTTTCCTTAATTTTCTAGCTCTATGGTTTCTAAGACTGGTGAAAAGAGTCCCCCTCCACTTCCAATGAAGTCCATGACCATGTCTGGACCTGCTGCAGGGCGTGGCCGCACACCTCGAAGGAGAACAACTGAAGTGCCGATGTCACACCTGGAAGAAGAGGTAATTAAGTATATTTTTAATTTGTCTTTTCTTGTAGACTACTGCATAGAAGTGATGTTTTGTGCCCTGACAAATGAAAGCTATTGCACAGTTTTTTTTTTTATGTGGTACTTGCTGTTTATAATGCTATGCGACAAGGTGGTTTTAATGTATGAGTCTGTAGATGGAACCCTTATGTGTGACTATTCAAATGAAAGCAGTACTTTCATGCAGTAATTATTGTTTATAATGCTGTGCAATGTGGTTTTAACTTTTGATTCTGCAAATGAAGCCCTTATGTGTGACCAGCAAATGAAAGCTAATGAGCAGTTCTTGCATGTGGCACTTATTGTTTATTATGCTGTACAAGGTGGTTGCAACTTACAAGTCTGCGAATGGAACCCTTATGTGTGACCATTTAAGTGAAAGCTATTGAGCAGAACTTTCATGTGGCACAATTTATTGTTTATACGTGCTGTTTGCAAAATGCATTTGTTTTTTATTTATTTATTAATTTTAACTGAACTTCGACACTTGTGAGCGAGGACCAAGAAGAGAGGGTTGTCCCGTCTTTGATCGCGATGTTACTATACTAACAACCATTTCTTTTTTGCCAGTTTGCCACCGTGGTCAGTCCTTCCTCGGAAATCGCCCCTGCCAAGCCGCCTCGACCAGCACCGCAGACACACCACCCTCAACTACCACAGGCTCACCATCCTCCGGAACTGCCACAAAAAGGGAGCGCGAAAAAGAAGTCTGGTGACGTAAATCAGCGGTCTAGCACTGACTCTAGTGGATCAGATGGCACTGAGCAGGTGGAACAGGTAATGACTGACAGCTGTCAATTTACTAATTGAACCTTTCCGCCAGAGAGATCTGTTTGGTGGAATGTGTATTCTAATCGATTATTTGTGAAAGACGGTCTAACGTTTGTTAATGTATTCTTTGTTTTTTTGTTTATTTTAATAAGCCATTTCCGAATACCTCAATTGAGTCCTGGTTCACAACCTTTTATATAGAATTTAAATAAAACTAACTTCCTTATTATATGCTTAATGAATGGTCCCGAGGGAAATAGTTAATTTTGTTTCCCGAGAAGCCGAGGGACACATTGAGATTCGAGGAAAACAAAATAAAATTAACGGGTTTCCCGAGGGACCAGTAATAAGTGATTTGTTATACAGCACAACGAAGACTTAGAAAAACGGCGGTCGTCGGTCAACATTTGCGGACAACAGTGCACTGTTACTCTCTGACGTCATAAATTTTGCAATGTTGCCCGCTCGAAGACTTGGCGGGAAACAGTTTTTAACAAGAAAGGTTGTTTTACCAGGACTCGTTTTGAAACAGAGGATACCTATGCACAAATGTGCACTTACTTTGCGTTATTCAGCAATTATAGATACACTTAGTAAGGTGCTGACAAACAACTCTACCTTTTTACGTATGCTTTCTTCAACGACCAAATGCAATTTAACGAACACCACTTATAGTAAGTGGTTTGAACCCAGGAGTATCAGTGGGTCGTATAGTGTGATCGTCCGGGTGAGAGTACAACACTAACAACACTTAGTAAGGCCCGTTGTTCAAGAGTCTCCTTTGATCTCTAGTGATTCCATTTCTCCTGCGTTTTCTTTCTAGTCTCCAGCTCTTCCTCCGCGCGCGTCCATGATGGTAAAGCCTAAAGAGTCGCCTCCAGTTCCCCCCAAGAATCGATGAACATGAACGCCCAATGTCTACGACTCGGATGTGAACACTGAAAACTACATCAGCTTTTTAAGTGCATCTCTGTTTTACTTTTAATTATCAAATTTGGTTATTCTTGTAAGTCGTCATTGACAAATAATCACATTTGCAGATTATATTATAATTATCATTATCTGTTATGTTAGTTCTTATGCTAAGTCTTAACTAAACATTCAACTGACATATTTCTACAAGAATACGAACGGTAATTTTTTAAAAGATGTTACGGTAGATAACGTTACAATTTAAAATTTAAATCGGTGTGTCACAAACATACAAATAGTGACGCACACGGTATGTTTCCAGATATTATTATATAGTCATGGTGTTTTGTCCAATTATTACTCCGCATTTTTTTAAATTACAGTTAAAACCTGTATTTTAAAAGCGGATACCTTCGGGCATGAGCAAGTACCCGATCAATACAGGTCGAAGGAAAATTTACTTTAAGTGTACTCTAGTCTTTTGGTTTACTATAATAATAGGTTAAAAAATAGCGCCGTTAGAGAGAGAGTTTGTTTTTAATTTGATGTTAAATCAGACACCTTGGCATTTTTTGCGCTTGTGACTTGTGAGGGTACATTTTTCTTATACAAAAATGACAAATGTACTTAGGCGGGTAATGGTGCACGTTGGAAATAATATTTTTCTAAGTATCTTTTTTATGGCAAAAATATGAAATCCTTTTTAAAAATAAATCAGCAATTAGAGAATTAAAGTTTCTTCAATGCATAGTTTTTTTAACAGTAGTATATGTAAAAAGAAGAAATAATAAAAATATTTTTGTATTGTGATTTCGCAAATCAGTTAACAAAGTAAAACAAACTAGTTATCAATCGCAGGGCACATCACCTTTATGTGACCCGAGTTGTATTTGTACGCAGGGCTTGGTACTTGACTTCTGCTGTCTCGTTTTCGAATCTTTCTCAGTATTATTAATATTACCTGTATTGAACCATCAGCTGCGCAAGCTACTTTACGTGTCACCACAAAATTAATCAAGGCAGGCAGCGAGGTTAAAGGACACTGTCACCAGTCTCACTTCAAAACCTCAAGAGCCTAAAGACATATGGAAACTACGAATGTCATGCAAGTTGTACTGGAGCGACAAACAAGTGATATTATTATTATTATGCCATTGGGAACTTCAACTCTCAACTTGTAAAAGTCAGGCTGATTTTTTCAAGTTTTGTCCGTGTAGACTGTAAAAACACCCCAAAAGTTATTATGGCTCCCTTCTTCCTTCAACAAAAATTTACTTTATAACTCCATCTTGATGTACTAGGATGCATTTTATTGAGAACTCCCAGACGCCGCGATCCGTTTGGTCAGCGTCGGCTTTCGCGGCAAGCTACCAGCTGGCTAGTGACAGGGAAAAAGAATACTAATAATTTTGGCAAAAGCCAAATTTACAGCGACGTTGCCCGAGTGATGTAAAACCAATTTTGGTGAAGCTACGCTGACAGTAATGTTCCGTTGAGAGCGTTGACGTCAACCTGCGTCAATGATTACTCGAGTTGTCAATAACTCCAGGGGGACAACAACTATACCGTCACAAATGGTTAAATTAAAATAAGTTTATCGATGACATTATGTATTAGTTATTGAGGAAAAAGTCGCACTGAAGTCTTCCTTATGACATTATCGACAATTTGTTTCACATATGAACAGATCGGTTTAGAACCTTTTATAACAAAATGCCTGCTACCGATCGTTATACTGGTACCAGTATAGGGAAATTATACTAAGAACTCGTTAACTACTTTCCTTGTCTGTGGGGGGTCCTGTGGCCGCAGTTTTGATTACCGTATTTTCTCGATTAAACGCCGGGTACCGAATAAACGCCGGGCCTGCAAGGTGGAGTAAAAATAGGCCCCTCGGGTATTTGTTTGAGGTATAGAAAGCTGTAGGTATCTTACATTTTTGTCAAATATAACGAATAAAAACCGTTTCTTCAAGAAAACCGGGCTCAAATAAACTGCAGGACTCAAATAAACGTCGGGTCCACCAGGCTAAGTTTGAAATAAAAGCCGGGGGCATTTAATCGAGAAAATACGGTATACCGATGAAACCACTAATGGTGCTAAAAGATACCAAGAACATGACATCAACTATATTAAATCTCCTTCAAAATTGCACCAAAAACAATAGCGACAATTTGTTGTAGGAACTTTCGAGAACTTGCTGAAACTTGCAAGATCAGCAATGAATCGCCTACATAGGCCTTTGAACTATTCGTCAACTAGTCAACATTACAACAAATAAACCGACTTGTCAAATGAGCAGATTTTTAGTGGAGAGTTTATTTCTTGACGAAAACAAATCGAAAAATAACTCTAATCTGCATAATCAATTAAAGTTTAGAAAAAATTTTAGCGTAAAAGTGGCAGCTGTATACAATTGTGTTAGCTCTGAAGTTAATTACGCTGCTTCTTTGAACTCGCTATTTAAATTCCGTCCAACATTTCACGCAGAATATGTTGTCTAACACGGCTAAACAATAAATTTAATTGCCGATTGTCGTGCACCGCTCAGCCTAAAACTGCTTTTGTTTATGTTTCTTTACACTTTGATTGACTGCTTTTAGAATTGGCGCCCTGTCACGGGCACCTGGTACATAAAACCCTCAGCCAATCAGCGGGCGAGTTTTTGTCATAGTGTTTTTTTCGCGCAATCGTGCGAGTCCTTTAGAAATTTGCATATGATATTGTTGAAGCAAATAAAAGTTTAAGGAGCTTGACGCTGCGACGCCCAGTATTAGAAATGTGTTCACACTTCACTGCACGTGTCCGTTAGTTTATTTTTTTTTCTTGCAAAGCGGAAATCTGAAATACGTATACGTAGTTGCCCGCTCAGCGAAGCGTTAGAAATACCATGTCGTGCAACATGAATCGTTGTGCTGTCGTTTTCCTTACGATCGCTGCGTTTCTTGTCTTCGCTGGGGCAGCTGTGTTCTTCTACTTCGGCCAATACGCAGAAGAGAGCATTTTGGACTTCTACATCTACAATCGCACGCTACAGATCTTTGAAAAGTACCCCGTGGAAATAACCCCTGCCGAATGGACATTTTGGACATGGACGGCCGTCTTCGGATGGCAGTTGCTGTGGCTGTTCTACGCCCTCATTTTGATGTGTCGACGGCACGGCCCTAAGGTCCTGACACCTTTCTTCTTCGTCTTTAACTTGCTAGCGTTTGGTTTCACGCTAGCTTGGGTGATGATGTGGGGCGAAGATCTCATCAACATTGCACTTGGATTTATCGCCGGTACTGTCGCTGCTCTGTGCGTGGCTCTGGCGATCGTGTACTATCGATTTAACAGCCTGCGTTTTGGAATGAAAAAATTCCCAACTGGCGACCAGATAGCGATGGAGGTCCTTGTAACTAACGGTCTCGGTCTGTACGCGTCCTGGGCGCTTTTCAACGCCTTCCAAGAAACCGCAATTGTGCTGAAATACACAGCAGAAGTAGAAGACGAAATCGCCTGCACCATAGTTCTCGCAGGACTCGCCTCTACGATTCTCTTTTGGTTCTGTTTAGACAATTTTGTATTTTGGAAGTTTACTCTGTTCACCGTTACGCCCTATGCGCCGATGATTGTTGGCTTCACCGGGACTTTCATGGAGTTCTGGGATAAAGAAAAGAGAAATTCGATCTTTAATGCTGCTCTACTAGGCGGCACTTCGCTGATGCTACTGCTGAAAATCGTGCACATTATCTGGAGAAGCCGAAGAGATAGCAAGAAAAGCCGGCGACATGTTCTTGTCGAGGAGGAGAAATTTGAACTTTAAAACATTTAAAATGCTGTTTTGCGTGCAGGTGGTGCGATGCAGTCGTTCAAGAGAGCTCGCCTATTGTGCGAAAATACGAAGAGAAAGAAAGGAAAACTGACTTCAAACACAAAACGGACAGTGTGAAGACTATTTACGGAGTGTGACACAACTTTGTTCCATTCGCCTGCCGCAGGGTTAAAAGAATGAAGCATTTTTTCTAGACGTTTTTAATTGTTAATTTGACGACAAAATCCCTAGGGGCGGTATATAAAATGCTCTGCATTTTAAGGTTCACTTTTTATGCAAAGTAAACAAATTGTCGAGGAGTTGATACATGCAAAACGAATCGACTGAACTGCCGTTATATTAACCCGTCGATTTTTTTGAGGGTTACGTGTGATATTGGCCCGCTAGGTTTCCATTTAAAAGGCTCTTTAAAAAGAACGCGTCTCGCTTCTTTGGCGAAGTTTTTGCGTCTAAGTTACGCCAGAATGCGCTTATGTAAATATTATAAAATGTAATACAGAATGTCAATACCAGCTATCAAAAGACCTGTACGTCTCTTGCAAACCCACACATTAGATTAAAATTTATTGCGTATGAATGACGTTAAATGATTGTAAGTAAAGTGAAAGACTCGTGGTTCAGCTTGTCCATGCACTGAATTTAGTGCTAACAAATGAATGTTATGAATTTAACCCGAGCAAATGTTTGAAGAATGGCGTCATTAAAAAACAACCGCAAAAACTGTCTGTCTCTCTGTTGAGTATTTAATTGCCAGCCCTGTCCGCATTTAACACACATTTACCCGTAACGACTGCGGTATGGAAACGAAGTCGATGCGTTTACGAGTATTCCTGAAATCTTTCGGCAGCGGTTGAAGGGTGTAGCGAGAAAAACCTCCCCTACAGTACATTAAAATTTATTTCGTTAGTAAAAAACCACTAAATTATCTGCGCAGTTTTATATCTTCTTCATCGATTCCTCTGGAACAACATGGATGACATCCTATCTTTGTGTCAATGCGGTGCACCTGCTCGGAAAATCGAGTCGGAAAATCAGACGCCGGCTTCGCTCGCCACGCGCGCGTTAAATATAAAGGTTTCTCGCGTGTCGTGGCTGACGCGCTGTTTTTAATGCCAGCCATATTGCACTTCTATTTTCTAAAGCGAGCTGACGAAATGCGCAGTATGTGCGAGATGGAAATTTCTTGTTAGGCGCCATTAACACATTATCTACAGATTATTTTTAAAGAGATTGTCAAAAAGACTGACGGAAGAGTCAGCTGACATCTTGTCGACAGTAATGGTTTTGCGTGCCGAGTTGTTTGTAAACTAAACGGAAATTTCACAGCGAGAAAAACGCAATTTCCCTTCCCTAACGACGCGAGTTAAAAAAAATATCGTCGCCATCTCGCATACTGATTGCCATCAAATGCATGGTTAATCTTGCAAATCAGGAGCCAAATTAAACGAACAAACGATTGAGATATCTTTTAAATGTTGTGGTCGTTAATCCATTACTGCAATCATGTAATGAATTTGTTTCTTCAGTAGGCTAAGTAAAAAGCACTGCGGGAAATAAAAGAGTTTTAAATTTAGAGCATATAAAATATGTAAATTAGGCAAGAATAGGAATTATAATATATACGTGCTAAAAGGAATTTTGGCGTTTAACGAAAAATACGTAAAAGAAAGATTATTTCCTGTTGAGATACAAAGATCTGACGATTTGCACGCAAAAGTCGTGGGCTGATAAGTAGGTCAGATATGTCAGATATATACCTGCCCGTGCGTTTAAGGGGCGCTGTCAACATCAAGCACGATTTATTCGAGAGGCTCAAAAAACATCGAGTTAATGAGAAACATCACACTAATTGTTTTGTTTTCTAGAACAATTCTCGACAAATGAAAGGAACTCATTATTTAGAGAATAAGTCTGGTTAACGGCTGTGAGGTTAAAAATGGAATTACAAATTGAACAAACTTTTTACGGATTCCTTTGAAATTTTACAAAAATATTATTAAAACGTAGAATTTATTATTCTGATGTCTATCATTCAGTTATGGCTCGTTTATATTTCATTTTGTAACTTCCAAAAATTAAGGGAACATTTTCTGCAGTTATATTACAAGGTTTTTATCGATTTGCAGTTTACACCTCGTAATAGTAGCTAATAGTCGGCTTCTTTAACCTTTTTACACCTTTAATACCAAAGTTAAAAATTTGAAATTAATTATTTAGTGCTGTGAAACATATTTCACTACATGAAAGTACTGCTCTGACTGTTTAATGGCTTGTGCAGCTGATAGACAGTAGCACCACATGAAAGAACTGCTCAATGTTAGCTTTCATTTGAATGGTCGTAAATCGAGTTTTATACATGGGTTTAAAACCTAGAATAATAATAGCATAATAAACAGTACTACATGAAAGTACTGCTCGACTGTTTAATGGCTTGTGCAGCTGATAGTGGCACCACATGAGAACTGCTCAATGATGCTTTCATTTGAATGGTCGTAAATCGAGTTTTTCATGGGTTTAAAACCTAGAATAATAATAGCATAATAAACAGTACTACATGAAAGTACTGCTCAATAGCTTCTACTTGATTGGTCGCACACTAGCTAGGGTGAACTCGTTTTATCCAAGGACTTGAAAGCATTGCTTCGCAGTTGGGTTTATCACCAACCCAAAAGGACAACGTTTATGCTGAACACCAATGATTTTTTTTCACCAATTTACATGTCCTTCGCTTGCTCTGCCAAAAATTATGGCAAAACAATTTCCGAGATACTACTTCTTGGTTTGTTCCTAGAATGCCCCTAAGAAGCCAGTTTTGGCCTTAGCCCATTTCGTGCGAGTTTCAAGCTTTCAGGAAGTTATGTTAATTCGCATCTCTTTGCCGGGCAATTTCTGGGTGCACATTTGCTACTCATTTTCGCACAGTCGGCGCAAACCCAGGGGCGGATCCAGGATTTTTCAAAGGGGGGTGACTGTTTACCAATATTTTTTTCGGGAGGGGGGGTTGGGCTTTTAGGCAATTTTTTGAAAGTGGGAGTGCAAATGAGTTTGGATGTGAGGCCCATATTTAATGGAGCCGAAGGCTCCATCCGCCTATCAGGGTCTGGGGGCATGCCCCCTCAGAAAATTTTGAAAAGTTGAAGCCTCTTAGACGTGATTTCCGCGATTCTGAGCAGCGTTATACAGCTGTCAATTAAGTTATGAAACCACTGTTTTTCCTTGATAATTTGGCAAAATATTCTTTCTTCAACCTACCTTGAGTTATATTTCAGAGAAAAAGTCTAGTTCTTATGAAATGAACAGTGATTGAAATTTAAAGTTGACAGGCCACGAACTTACAGGAAAAAACAGATATGCGTTTTTTGCTCACCCACGTGCGTGAAAATTTTTAGCCCTTGGCAAAGTGGCCTGGGGACAACTTTGGCGACTTTGCTTGTTTGTAAAATCGCTTCAATGCGAAAAAACGGTACGAACACTCGCTAAAAAAGATGTAAATGGAGAAGAAAATCATTCCAGCAAGGCTAAAACAACTCTCGAAAGTTAAGAGGAATCTAATTTTTTCAACTTATACACACATGTTTTGTTACATTAAGCCAGAAGTTCGTAAAACAGGCTGTCGAAAATCTCCTATTTTGGAAAAAATGACATTTTTTAACTTTGAACGGCCGCCTGACTATGAGAGGTGAATGTACATTGTCCTTATTTTCTATTTTATTATGCTTTTTTTTCTCATTTTTCTGGTGGATCAAGGGGGGTGGCTAGCCACCCAATCCACCCCTGAAACCTTTATTATCATGTAGATGCGAGTGACTGGATAATAGACCACTGATAACTCCATACGAAATTACATCCGGGACCTAGTGGCGTATTTTCCATATCCTTACTTGTACTAGTGAGGATGAGGATATCGATGATCTCGTTTCGCGCCAATTGCACGGCCGCCAAACTTTGCCGACTGTTATAAATGTTAAGTACGCTGAAGCCGACTTAAAATCGTTCACTAAGGAGCAGAAAAATAAAAAAAATACAGAAAACTTTACACGACTCAAAACAATTTGGATCAATTTAGGTTTCTGGGAAACTGCTCACCTCCCCTCCCCAAACCTAACATTTTGCCCAAAGCGATAAGTAAGGGTTAATGTTAGGTTTGGGGGAGGGGTAGGTGAGCAGTTTCCCAGAAACCTTAATTGATCCAACAATTTAAGAAGTTTTTTTTGCAAAGTGGGGTTGGGGGAAAACTCTCATATAAAAGACGCGGGATACTCTTCGGAAAATTTGAATTAAACTCCTAAAGTAGACAAATCTGGGCTTGGACAAGCTTTTTGTACCCCCAAAAGATATTAGTTTTCATGACTGATCAGTCTAGCCCACCAACACTGTATGGCAGTGTTTTAAATATTTGACGTTCTATCCTGAACACCCTAAGAGAGACCAAACTCGCACCCCAAAGTGAGATTCATCCCCGTCGCTTTCGCATGGGAGTTCCCACTCTGTGGTTAGGTAAAGGGTTCAAAAAGGGCAAGGGTGATATCTGGTTCCAGTGTCAATGTAAACAGAACGGGAACTTGGCTGGCAAATACTGTTCCTTCATCTAATCGAAAAAAAGAATCGAGCCAGCACAGCAAAAATCAGAGTTTAGAGATGGAGTTGAACCCCTGGAAATACTAAAGCAGAATTCAACCAAACTTATGGTAGTGTACTTTTACAACTTCACAAATAAGTGCAAAGACAAACTGTCAAAAGAAAGGATGAACTTGTTTATTTACTATAAAACACAGCTCTACACCGTACAGAAGTTTACATGCATATAGGAAAGCATTAGTTGGGTTGGTGAGCACAAAAACTGTACATATTGTCAATTTTCATCACAATATATAAATAAAAAGCCATTTGGATATCTGGATTGATAAGCAGAGACAATTTCTTTTGTCAAGCAAGAAAAATACAAGACAAATTAGAATTACGTTCCTTTCTTTAGCACACTAAAATGAAGTAATATAAAACAACTCAATGTTATAGTCAATTACACCAGTTACGTGTTGCAAAATGTATGTAATGAGTTGTTGTCCCTGAGTGATAGCCTGCGAGCATTCTCACTGGTTCCCCACCAGCTTGCTTCACTTCGCCAATTCATCTGTGTGGCCAACCCGCTAGCGTGTGTAACCCACAGGTGAGTCTGCCTGCAGGCTACCTAACCTGAGTGACTTCATTTTTAACATGCACGCATACAATGTAAGCTTTTAGGTGAGGATGTTTTCAGAAGTGCAGTATTCATTACAATGGCATGCAAATGCAACTACCTTATTTGAGTGGCATATTATGGAAGGGCAACATCACTAAACGGTAACCCGAAGGATACTGGGAAATACAATGTACATGTCATTGTAGGAAATGACTTCTGTACCAGCGATTTGGTTAACAAGGGACAAAATGTTTTCATAGTCATATACATGCGAGGTCTTGTTATGGTGAAAGAGGTTAACTTTGAATTTCAGACTGTATGGTGTCACTGCATGTTTTTTGTCATTACTTTTTGGTCCCTGTCAAAAATTGCCTGCCACAAACTCTATCAAGTTCTTTTTCAAGTATTGTAGATGTTTGTTTTGTTTAAATAAAAAAAAAAGTTATTTTGTCAGGTCAAGTTTTACCCTGGCATGGACTACATTTAATTAGCGGATTCTTGCATTCAGATAATGTAAAACATAATTTTTTTCTGAACAATCTTGCATCATGGGCTTTTCATGTGCAAATACACCATAGAGTGTACCTTATGATTCACAACAGCTTATACAAAAGAGATGATATGAACTACAAAGGAAGAGGCAGACTCTTCACTTCTGAGAGACACTCTGTGTAGTTCTCCTGGAAATCTTCATGAGACTTCACCAACACTATACTTGTGGGTCGTTTGGTTTGACTTGCAGCTCCTAGGTCCTGGAATAACACAAATTCAATGATGTTACCACCAACGTACAAAAGTTTAAATCATATATCATGAGAGTCTGTAATAGCAGGGTGTGAGAGAAAAAATGCTGTTGACATTAATTTTGTTTAATAATATAGACTGTGACAAGATTATCAACAGTAGTGAAACTACTACATGTACAAAATCATTGGGTATGGAGGATGACAATGGATGAGGGTTATTTGTTCTGAACTGTGTTTTGACAAGTAGCAATTTTCCATAATCATGTTACAGTGTATATGAGAAGTTTATGATGTCCGCTTTATTGAGACTCAAAATAATAAAATAGTTACTTTGGTACCACGAAAGTGTCCGCAATGCTGTAATAGCAAGAGACCGTAATAGCGAGAGTTATTTCCAGTCAAACTATAACTTTTGCAGGGATTATGTCCGTAATAGTTAATGCCTGCAATAAAAGGTGTCCGCAAGGTGAGAGTTGACTCATGTTGACTGTAGATGGAACAGGTGATGATAAAGAACAGCTGATGATGAAGAGTTTCCAAGATTGCAGTACATAATACGAAAAGTAACATAACTTACAAATCTGGAAGGCACATAAGCATAAGGCACTTTGTTGTCTTCACACGCCACAGGAATGTGAGATATGACATCAATCGGGGAGATATCACCAGCAATAACCACAAACCTAAGGGAAGTGACATACAGTGTATCTTAATTATAGTTCAAAAGTTTTGGTTTAGTTTTTTGTTACCAGTAAGGCCAAGCTGGATTCTTTATAATAGCCAATATTTTATGATGAAAAAAAAAACTGTGACTGGCAATTCAGGTTCTTACCCTTTTTCTCCTTTCCTCAAGGCTTTCGATACCTCTTTGACTCCTCTTCTCAAGCTCTTGGATTTAGAAGCTGTAATAAGATCAAACCACAATAATTATTATTGTTGATATTTTTTTAGCAATCCAAATTATTATAAGTTACATGTAATCATAATTTTGTCTGCACTCAGTACCTGAAAAATAGCTTGTAACTACAGAGTTTAAATAAAGTGCTGCATTGCATTGTATAATTTGTATCTCAAATTGTACATCATCCACCTTTGATTCCCTTAAAACAGGTTTACATGTAATCTCTCTGAAATTATGTAGAACTGATTAAAAAAAAAGTTTACCACAGAGTTTCACGCATGACTTTACATGCACATTGACCAGCGAAATACTGTAATATTATAATAGTAAATTTGTGTACAATGAATAACAAGGTGTGCTGTTTATTAACAGCTTTAACAGAAGCAGATCTGGGTGTACTGTGCTCGCGCTTTGTTGCTCTCCCTACTCAGTGTCAGCAACATGTCTCCTGACGTTACTTATCGAGCCAAATCGAACTCAATTGAACTTAACTGAACCCAAGCAGGCGATTGGGTCCGATTGAGTTCGGTAATCGAACACAATCGAACTCTCACAAAAAAAAAAATGAGAAAAAAAAAAAAAAAAAAAGTTTTTTCAACCGGGCTCAATTGAGTTCGATTGAGTTTGATTAGTTCGATTGACTAGGTTCAACTGCTTGGATTTAAGGCTGGGTGGTGATTGAAAAACAACAGTCGACTTTCACACTTGTATTCATCCATTATTCATTATTTTTTTTATTTATTCCTAGCTGCCACTAACTGATGCACCTATCAATGTTGCCCGAGGGGTGGGGGCTTCTTTCCCCCCCCCTGGTCCCCCGGTGGTCGTCCTTCCCTTCTTGTTCCCCCTCCCTGGGCCTCACCCTCCCTCCCTGCCTCCTCACTCTCCCTCCCCCCCTCCCCCCCCCCCCTCGGGCTACATGATGGTGCATGACTATTCAAATATCTGAAATTTAGATTTTTCGATTGTGTTCATTTGAGTTCGCTTAGGTTAGACTAGTTAAGAAATCAAACGCAAACAAAATCTCCACACAAAAGTTTTGGTTCAACTGTGTTCGACTATCGAACTTATCGAACTCAATCGTTCGATTAAGTTCGACTGATTTCGATTGAGTTCGATTACCGAACAGTTTATTCATTAGCAAAAAACGTCTGGATGTCTGTAGAGGATCCAGAAACATTCTTCTTAATATCTCCGAGAAATAATGCATTGCTCTAAGGCCTGTAAAGGGACATTTTAAATGCCACTCAACATTCAACTTGTTGCTTGACTCCTTTCAACAATATGATACGCATGTTTGTAGATTAACAGTCGCGACATTTGTTGCTCAATCAAACCTTGACTATTAAACAGTGTCACTAGACTCACTAGCAACATATATTCAACTTTCAAAGCCTCAGAAATTAATAATCGTCCATTCTAGCAGCTCCCATTCTCAACGACTAAATGCAACCTTGATGGCGAAGAGAGCGGTACTTAAATTCAAAAGAATTTGGTAACTTCGCGATCGGATCAAAGCAAGAAAAGACCACGCTTACCTTTCTTCACTGTTTTGTACAATCGTTTAGTGAGTTTTCTCCCAGCAAGCGGCTTGGCAATTGCACAAACCCTTTTAACAAGTTCCTCGTAATCTACGGTAGGCTCCTCGTTTATTGTATCGTCCTTATTCCCGTCTCCTTCGCCATTTTCGGCGTCTTTCTTTTTGTCCTTCGACCTCGCCATGTTGTTTTCCCAGTGCACGTGGGAACGAGCAAAGGTCTGGGGCGAGCTCAATGGGTCCTTTTTCAAAGTAGTCCGCTGACCGATCACTCTCGTGAGCCTTTCTTGTTTCTTGTGCGTTTGCTGCTTTTAATACTTGTGTGTTTTTTGCCTGTACTCTTTGCTAACTCTCCTTTCTTATTTAAATTTACATTTCTGTATTTCATTTGGGAGCTATACCGTTCTTTTTACCATAATTTAACAGACAAATGTAACCAATGTGCGGAGAACTGAAAAATATGCAAATTTGATCATGTGAGGTCTTTTGCCACATTAATTTTTTTCTTGAGTGAAGGGGAAAGAATTCTACACAGGCTATTGGATTAGAACTGTATGTTTTACAGAAAAACAAACAAAACAAATCCATTGGGCTTATGGCAGAGCTGGAGAAGAATTTTGAGTGTGATTTTTTTATTATTATTATTTATGTCCTTGGGGAAACCAGGTAGGGTGTAGTTTGCAAACTATCAAACCAGTTGATTTTTAATTTATTTTCTTTCAGTTTATGGCAATTAATACAAGACCAAGAATGAAGTCAAGGAAGATTCGATTTAGAGGTATATTGATCAAATTTATTAGATTTTTATTATTATAATTTTTTAGGAAGAAAAATGTTGTCAAAATGACCATTGCATTTTTCTTCTGGATGGAAATGTGAGTAGTCCAGATGAGAAAATCTGGGCTGCTCATCTATCTAATAAGGTTGTAAAATTCAGGTTATCAGGATCATGAATGGAGCTGGGGGGGGGGGGAGGGGACTCTCATATAAAAGGTACATTAGGTCTGGGGAGAGGGGACACTTTGAATATTTTTTTTGGAGGGGGTGTGTTGCTGGGACTGCTGGGACTGAAAATCCTTGCTATATCCCAAACTGAGAACTGTGTCACCATTTGCATTTTTAATGGAAAACCATCTGTCAACAACGTTGCCTCAATGATTTTATTTATGTTAAGGAAAGCCTCCTTCTCTTCTGAGTTTCTATTCCTGTTCTGAACTTCATTTGTTATACCACTGATCAGTTTCCCAGCAAATGATACCCTATTCAGACCAAAACTCTCTGATTTCTATACCCTATCCTAGACTAAAATGCTTGAAAACCATATGTTTCACAGCGGCACATACCTATATAGCTAATTTTTGGGAGTGGCCCCCCGGGGACAAGGATGCTCCTCAGAAAGATTGAATTAAATTAAGCCCCTAAAGGGGGCCAAGCTTTTTTGACCCTCAGAAGATACCGAGGATATTACATGGGTTTCTGGGTCCGTTCTCCGGGGCGCCCGTGGGTCTGGCTTCTCGCCTGTTTCTGTTCTCTCGGTGGTCCGGTCGACCTTCCGGTTCCGGTCGTCGGGGCGCTCGCTCGCGGTTCTCGGTGCGGGCGTCGGGTTCGACTTTCGTTCTGCTCTCAGCATTGAATTTTCATGGCTGATTGGTCTAGACCACCAGATAGTATGATGAATTTATATATTCTTCATGTGCAACTCCAACGGATGTTATTTACACCCCTAAGCATTGTCAAGTGGGGTCATTGTGAGGAGGATTACTAGGAAAATGGATCGACGGATTTTACTATAATTAGGCCCAGATTTCGGATTCAGGCCTATTGTCTAGACGGATTTTCGGATCAGTCAATCGAATTTGATCATTAAATTATAACGGATTGACGGATTCGGTTGTGAAATTGTGCCAAAGGATCGGCAGATTTGCATACCCCTATTCACCCACACCCTCATAGTGGTGAGTTCTTGTGAGGGGGAAGACAATTTACAGTGCCTCATAGTGCCTCTCCCCCGCCAGGTGTACAAATGGGTACCAGCAAACTTGATGCTGGGGGTTAACCCTGCCATGGACTAGCATCCCAGGGGGAATAGAAATACCGGTACTCCTTTTCATCTTTATGCCACTGAAACCAGGATAAGCTATGACCTGATGGGCCACTAGTCTTGAACTCAGACTAAGCAAAACGACAAGCATCCCTGGGCTGTAGTCTCTCCCTAGGGCATTGAGTCAGTGGGTATTGAATTAATATGTCAGTCTGAGTCCCAAAGACTTCTCCCTTGGCTGAATCAGAAAGAGTTCTGACAGAAGCGTATGTTTATAAATTATGGGCAACCCTGGCTGATCCTGAACAGTTTTGTAGTGTTATTGTTGGGTTGAAGAAAGTAAAAAGTTGTAACAAATTAAATAATCTCTGTAGCCATAAATATGGAGAGCCTTGTATTAAATTGTAGTAAATTTTAAGACTTGCACAATCAAGTGAAATTCTATGAAGAAGCTATGTTTCTACACTTTTTTCTTTCGTATTTATATATATAAAGGCTTCAGGTGGGTTAGGGGTGTGGGGGTGGGGTGTTTTTGGAGACAGATGTAGGAGAGGTCAATGAGGAGATGGTGGATAGAAATATTTCTTTTCAGATCACAAAGCTTTAGCTACAACATTATCGCTGGAGCCTATCTGTTGTGATTGCCCATTTTTTTTACCTGAAGGAAATCATGTTATTTTGTCCACCCTTGTTGTAATTAATTTTCCGTCTGCGCGGCGGGGTGTTTTTTTTTTTTTTTTTTTTTTTTTTTTATATTTTACTTTTTTTTTAGAAAAAAAAATTTTTTTTCCCCCCATAAAATTGCCAACATTAAAAAAATTTCCAAGAGAGAAAAAGGTTTAAAAAAGCAAAATTTTTTTTATTTTTTTTTTTTTTTTTTGCAAGGATATCTGGCGTTAAAAAAAAAAAAAAAGAAAAATTTGTCACGAAATTTTTAGTTTTGCTTTGTTTGTGAGGCTCACATAAACATTGCAGCCGAGATTGCGCAGTACGGACTGTAATTCATCTTTAACCTACAGGTTCTTTTCAAGGTTCTTTTTGTCATGCATTCTTGTCAATTGTTTCGTGAATTCTGCTCTTTGTATAGGGAATAGCAAGAATGAACTGCTGCTTATACTTCAAATTATGTGAAGCATATAACATTAACGATCATTTCATTCACCTGATGCAAAACAGCCTTAGGCTCACAGAGGCTTTCGATCTTCTTTCCCATTTTAAAGACTATAAAAAGCTATAAAAGGACGTTTGAGCGAAACAGCACTATTACCATGCAAGAAACAAAATTTGCAAAGGCGGACAACTCTCCACTGATGTCAATCCAAAAATAACTCTTTATTATGGAGCCCGTAAATTGACAAATATATAACTTCCAACAAGTGAATTCATCATGTGAATCACAGAAAAAGTAATTCAACTTCTCTGCAGCACGTCGCCTTCGCTTGTTCAAAGTTATTGTTAACAACGTTCCGGTTAATTTTACAAACTAGGTTTCATCTAAAAAATCATTCTTAAATGAATGGAGTGAAAAGTCCTTCCTGTGTGCCTTGTTAAGTATTAACAATGCGCCGTGTAGTGTGGATGTTATATTTGGTTAAGTATGTCGCGTTAAAAGAAGCTAGAGTAGCTCTTTACTGTGTCTTCTTCTCCTCTTTAGGGGCATCAGCGGGTTTCTCCTCGGTCTTCTTTTCTTCGGGCTTTTTGGCGGTTTTGTCATCATCATCATCATCGTCATCATCATCGTCGTCGTCATCATCGTCGTCATCATCCTGCTTTCTTGGTGGCATCTTCCTTCTTCTCCTCCTCCTTCTCATCTTCTTTGTCTTCCTCCTTCTTCTCTTCCTTCTTCTCGTCTTCCTTCTTGCCTCCCTCGCTGCTGTCCTCGCTATCTTCTTCATCATCACCCTCATCTTCATCATCGCCATCATCTTCATCATCGCCATCATCCTCATCATCCTCGTCATCCTCATCGTCTTCATCGTCTTCATCATCTTCATCATCCAGATCATCAGTATCGTCATCATCATCATCCTTTTCTTTGTCCTCCTTCTTATCCTCCTCGTCTTCTTTGTCAGCTTCCTTGTCTTCCTCCTTGTCCTCCTTCTCCTCAGTTTCCTTGTCATTTACTTTCTCGTCTTCCTTCTTTTCGGGGGCATCTGGGTTGTCCTCCTTGGCCTCATCATTTTCTTTGGGGATTTTGTCCCTTTTCTCTTCATCTTCATCTTCCTCGTCTCCCTCGCTGCTGTCTTCACCATCATCCTCGTCATCTTCGTCGTCTTCATCGTCGGCGTCGTCAAGAACGTCGTCATCTAAATCGCCAGTGTCATTGGCGTCATCCTTCTTTTCCTCTGCGATTTAAACAGTAAACTGTAAGTCACTAGTATTTAAGTATTCACTCACTTACATATATGTTATTGAACTAGCGTGAGATCGCCATAGCATTGTTCTCGTGTCTTGTTTATCGTGCACGTGAAAGCCGGTGAAAGTTCGCTTTTATTCAAACAGGAAAGCGGACAGCTCTAGGCATGCGGATAATTATCCTGAGCCTAAAGTGAATAGATTTTGCGCATGCAAAAAAACAGCTATGCATGTACTCCGGTGTAGTGGTTCCAATGTTTTCATTTCCAACATGTCAGCGATTTTTAATCTTGCCGTTCACACGAAAAGAGATAACCTGCATTTTCAAAGAAGCTTCCACCGTGAAAGTCTTATATTGAAATAATGTCACAACGGTTTGAAATCAAAACGTATACGTGCGGGCATGGCGTGAATGTTATTGTTACCACCAGTCTGTTATAACTTTCAGACAACAGATATCCACTGGTAGCCCTCTTAAATTTGTAATGTGCTTGTAAACTTTATAGCAGGTTAACTACTTAATCATTCGAGCGTTAACTCTTTACCCGTTGCGATTTGTTAAACGTGCATCTTACCAGTGTCTTTTAAACGCCACATTTCATAAGACAAATACTATTTATAAACTGACACCGACCAGCAAAATATTTTTTATGTGACCGAAAATATCTAGCAGCACCAAGGGCTTAAGCTAAGGGGTCAAACGTAAGTAAATAAGAACAAAAACTTAACAACTGGAAAAAATATTAACATTATTGGTCTCTTTGTTACATTAATCGTGGTTTGACAATCATATGTGGCTCTGTAATTATGTAAAATTAAATACAACCACTCAGATCGAACTGTTGGTTTCCAAGTCTTTTTGAAGCGTAATAATTACGATTTCTAATTAAAGAGTTTTGTTTAAAAGTTGTTAAGTTATTTCCATGTTTGTTGTTTTAAAAAGAGCCGGTTGAACGCCAAAAGACATCATGGAATTCAAAACAAAATTGGATTAAAAAAAGAGAAAGTTAAACAATTTAGCACCATTTTTATCCAAGGTGTTTTTGCTGGTTCCTTTTTTTAACACGAGAATTAACTTTAACTGTCAAAATGTCAGTTAAAAATCACCTTTCAAGAACGGCATTTTATAAATATTTCATGGTCACTTGTCGTCACTTCATTTTGGGAAACTCTTTTCTGTGGCTTCAGAGAATCAGAAACGATAAAAAGCACTTTCGTATCAAAGTTCCCATCTTCTTAAAAGCAATACTGAATTGCCAATAGCTAGCCTTTGAACACTTTTCCTTGCAATTGCCTAACTCATTTTAGTTGATAGAGCTTAGCACGTTTTACGGATCTAATGTTTAATGTTCTATATCGTATCTTTGAAAGGCAGGGTGGTGATTTGCGATTTAAACTCGCTGATAGCCTCTGACTACCCAACAACTAATTAAAATATGAGAAATAGAAAAAGAATAAAAACGTGTAAAACAGGTTTTACCTGGGGCTGGTGCACCCTGTGCGAAAGCAATGCCAAGGATCAGGCATAACAGAAAGAGGTACTTCATTTTTGTTTGGTGGTAAATGTCTTTCGACTCGTGGACCTAAAAAGAACAAGGAAGAAAAGCGTTAAATAATAAATTTTGTGTCAGGAATGCTTTTACTTAATCTGTTACATGATTTTCTTTATCCTTATAACCTAATACAAGTTTGTTGCCAAGAAATCATTGATTAATCTTATATTTTTCTACGCTAAAGCACTAAGACAAAGTAAGGATACCAAAGGGCTTCTTTATGACGTGGCTTTTCAACATAATTATAACATGAAATTTTGTCCTTCAGTGTCCGTAATCAAATCTGCGTTGCGCTGATTTCGTTAACTTTCGTCAGCTGAAAACGTGTTGCGTTTTACTTGCTTATTTCCCAAAACCTACTGTTATCTAGAAATTGAAAGGTCTAACCTAATGAAATATCCATTAAATATACTTCAGTGTTGTCTTGCCTATACATGGCATTTAGATAATTTCTATCCTTGAGATTTTTTTAAATTAATCGTTAATCGAAAATGTTTGCGTGTCGCAATTATAAATCTGATCTACAACGACCTTAGTGGCCTATGACTATTAAATAGGATTGCTTTTAACTGAAAAATAGATTGTGAAGGTTTCTTTCCCTATCATAAATCACAGTTGAGTTACCTAAATTACAGCCGAGTAACCTAACAAGTATAAAAACGATTCTCACCAACCTAATTTCTCAAGTCTTGTTGGCTACCTCTCTGATCGAGAACTCTTGTGAAATGGACTAGCGATGATCTAACCGATTTTAGTGGTGAGAACTGATTAACTATTAACAACTGACGGTCGAGATGATTACGTTTCGCGTTAGCTAGTTTATAGCAGGTTATTTACTATTCACATCTAAAACACCGAATTCATCTCCGTACCAAGAAGTCGCACACCAGTCAATGAATGGTTAAAGAAATCAGCTTGTTTAAGTGATTAACCAATCAAAGGCCACCTTTATGCAAACGATAACCAAACAAATTTTAGCTTTGTTTTTATAACACGTTAGGTGTTTTAGCTTACCTCATGGTCTCACCAGCAATGGTTTACAAACTTAAAAACTGGTTGTTTTCTTAATATCAACCAATCAGATGGTGCAAAGTTCTCTTTAGCTTCCAAAAACAATTCTTTACCAACCATTTGAGAAATAACACGTTGTAAATAACCCCTGCAGTTTTTTGATAAGTAAACTTTTTTTTGGATCAACTGAATGGAATTTGCTACTGTTTTTTCGCTATAGGTTCATGTGTTTTCCATGATATTCTTCTACAGGACATTACAACGACTAACAAAACAATGTTCTTTTTTGTTAAAAAAAAAGACTTGTAACTGCTCTGCCACGCCGTACGTTTATTTGCAATTTTAACTTCCATTCGGATTGAAAGAACCCTTGTTATAAATACTTGCTTTATACCAACTCTTACTTGGTTTATTCCAACATTGAAATGTACAAGCCCAGAGGTGACTTAATAAGCTATTTTATCTGTGGTACTTCTCGTTTGTTTTTTGTGTGTGTGAAATCACAATCGCCGGCTGGTGTCGCTTCCAGGTTTTATTTTGTTATCGTAAGGCAAGCCACTTTCAATCAATCTACAGCGTTTCTAACTTGTAACTATTTTATAGCAGAGAAAGTAGACTGTATTGGCCAATCGATATTACGTAATTATCAGTTCCTTAGGTCCTCAAGCCGGGTTACACGAGCAATTTTTACGGGTTACCGAGCAATTAGTGTATGTCTGACAACTTTTATTTGCTCGTTTAGATGAGAAAAATTAGTCAATTTTTATGTGACAAATATATTTGTTTACAAGCTGACGAGTCAGCTTTTATGTGAGAAATAAAAGTTGTCAAATACGATAATTGTGTAGCCGACTCGTCACATAAAATGTGGCAAATATTGCATAAGCATTTGTGGTCCCCAATTTCCCGAACTCCCACTGAGCACTGCGCGCGCGTATCTCTGTGCGTATCTCTGCTGTCCAAGGTCATTACTGGCGCACTAAACTTTGGACTGCCGACAAATAATTGTTGTGTCATCAACGCGATCAAATATATTTGTCACATTAAAATTGCCCATGTGGGGGCAGTTACCATCTTTGTCACATGACGAAGTTCTATCTTCGAGATTCACGTCTTTCAGTGCAGTTTTGTTCTAAGATGTTGGTTTACATGCAAGATTTCTACCTGCAAGACTTGCATTTTTAAATTAGAACGCGCTCAAGTATGTGTGTAATTGTGGTCAGCAATGTCCCTCCCTCTCCAATCCATACACTAGTACTCCATACTTCTAGTGATAAGTTACTTTCGTTAATGATGAGACACACTAGCAATGTAGTCTAGCAGGCGCCCTCAGCTTCCCCCTTTGCCTACTCCCTACTCCCTTGGGTTAGTTTTTGACTCATTCTATATCTTGCGCTCTGTGACTGATTCAAGCCGATGGGCGAATTTAACTACTGCTCCCCATGACACGAACGATTTCTGAATTCACTGCAGGCTTCATCAGTAGTTACACATTGTCATGAATAAAGGGCTGGCTGAACTAGGAAACATTGTTGCGGAAACATTGTTTCTTGTCATGTTTCCTAGGTGGCTGAATTAGCAGGAAGCAAGGAAAATGTTGTACTGTTCGAGTGGCTAAACTAGGCAACAATGTTCCGGGAACAAAGTGTCACGCATGCACATAAACTAGTCAACATTGCTTCTACGGTGGCTAAACTGGGCAACATATGTTTCGGAAGCAAAATTTGCGTCCGGGAAGCAAAATTGTTTTACGTGAGTTGAAGCAGAAACATTTTTTGTTTCCTTTATGTTTCCCGCGTGGCTAAACTGGGAAACATTTGCGTCCACAACAATGTTCCCTAGTTTAGCCAGGCCTTAAGACATTATCATATATACAACGAGAACGTTTTACAATAAACGTTGCAAATGGAATTCTGTATAACCAACAGGCAGGAAATAATTTCCAAGATGGTCATGACTTTTTAAATGTAAACATTTCAGTAGGCAAATTTTTCATGTCAATCTTTAACTGGCTAATTTAGTTTTGTTTGTTAATCATCGTCTTCTCGTAATTAGTTATAGTTTTCTATATTTCTTGTCACGTTATAATTAGTTATATGTTCTACACTTATTGTCGCGTTGTAATAAGCTACATTTTGTACACTATTGTATCCTTGTATTGTTATCAGACCCACTACCGGTTCTGTTACTTGTACTGCATGAAGATGGATGAAGTTGCGTCCAAAACATGTTTACATTAAAAAAGTTGTGACCATCTTGAAAATAGAATTCTGTATTTGCTATATTTCACGTGTGAAAACAGCGATACCATAACCAATCAGCAACTAGTATAGGACCCGACCAATCAGAGCACGAGAACTCTTGAGAAAACAGCGAGCGACAATTTTTGCTTTAGCGGTTTTTGTTTGGGAAACATAGCAACCGCTTTGTTCCTTGGTGACGGGGGGCGTAAAGGGCGTACGATAACCGCAAACCACACAGACAACATGGAATTTAACCAAAGATTTCCACAAACCGCAAAACGCTTACTTTAGAAAACCGTAATACCGCAGGTTAAAGTAAAAAAATTCCGCAAAACCGCACCAAAAATAACGCAAAACCGCAAACCTTTACGCCCTCCTTAGTTTGCTTTAAGAGCCTTTATAGAAAGGCAAGCCAACAGAAAAATGCTAGCATGCTATACACTAAAGAATATCACAGACAATAAAATGTAATAGTGATGCAATCATTCTTGGTGGAACGAAGACAACTGAAAGTGAAGACAACACTTTCCTCGGAACTTACATCACAGCTGTGGGCGCTTCCTAACAATTTTCAAGTACTCCTTGCGTTATCCAAAATTCGAATTTCCAAATTCCAAATGATTCGCTATTTAAATGGCGTCGTTTCCTCGAAGCGTTAATTTAACAAGTTTTGCGTTTGAAAAAAACCCCGTAGTGTTTGTTTAAATGAAGTACTTAAAGTTCTTGCCTAGGAGAGTTTGTTGTCCGGTAATTTTCTATTTTCTATGATTAATAGCAGTTTCGCTTGGAAAAGCGATGTTATGTAAACATTGGAGCTTTGTTTTTCCTCGCGATGCGTATATGAAAAGTTTATAATGGTTTAATTCTCGTCATACAAAATAAACAAATTACAGCATAGAAAGTGCTTTGTATGGATTTTAGTCATTCTTTGCACAACTTTGGAAAACTCATTCGTTCTCTTGTACGCTATAGCCACACTTTCAATGTATATGTACTCAGTTGGTACAATGCAATGGTAGATCCGAAAGAACAAGGGCGAAATAATTTATTATACGATCAAAGGTTTCATAATTTACGGAGGAGGGAAGGAAATTCGAATGGTGATCTTGCTGTTTTGCTCAAACATCCTTCTGTAGTTTTGAAATGGGAAAGAAAACAACAGACCTCAGTCAGTGGGCTTTCAATATAAAAAAGTATATGCTGAGTTTGCGCGCGCTCGGGTATTAGAGCGCTTTCCATTAGTCAGCTAGCCGGGCGGTCTGGGGCATTCGAGAACAGAATTCCGTTGTTAGTCAGATTTGTCCTGTCAAATCAGTCAACCCATACATATTATACACTGTTGTAGTGGATTTGAGGGGAAATATCATGGAAAAGGCCTTTTTTACATTTCAAACTTCCGGACTGGCTGGCCAGTTCTGGCTACAGTACTGGAAAGCGCCCTTATTAATAAGGAGTTGCTTTTGCAAGTAAAGCAGCTTGAGTCTTTTGTATTTGCACCTAAAATAGTTCATTTGAAGATAAGAAAAAGGTCACCCATGATTCAGATTGTATGTTATGTTGACTACACTGACTACCAAAATGCACTGCAGGTGCTCTTCGTAAAGGAAAGTTGCTATTTAATTTGTTTCTACACTTTCAACAGAAACAAAGCGTCCAACACTATACTTTCAGCAAGGTGGCCGACTGTTGTGTACTCTTAATTACAACCTGGATCTTTGGGTGGTTTTATGATGAGTAAAAATCACCGACTGACTTAACAGCTGAGTGCGGCCGATTCATCTAGTCGTTAAACAAAAAACAGCGGACTGTCGCTTCTAGAATATCGATAATCAGCGGGATTTTTAAAGATAACTGATACAACATCGGAGGAGAACAACATTGTGAAGTAAATCTTTTCACTTACAACTTTCACTCCCTTTTAATCAGAGCGAAGTTCTAACGCTAATTCTTTCAATATTGCTCAAAACAAAAACCTACTTTTATTGTTATTTTAAATAGTTTTTGTTTAATTTACGCCTCCTCCACACACAATTCTATACCTGTCAAAATGCAGAAATTCAATTTAAAAAGCGAGCTAATATCCCAAAATGAGATATCTGAATGGCTTGTGTTCAATTGGTTAAGACAGACAGTTCTATGCATAATAATCACCGCCCCAAATTGAGAAATTTGAAAGGTTGGTGATTCTTTTCATAATTTGTACGCCTACTTAATGACTGTGCTGGCTATTTGAGTTTAGAAAACAAATCATTTACTAAGAGCTTTTCAAATGATTATTTCAGAGTAACTGGGTTGTGATTGGTGCAGCTGCGATGATTGGCAGCAAATCTAAAGGATGCTTAATTTCGTTGGGTGTTTTCGAAAGCCTTGACGGATTTAAAGGTGATATGAAATCGCCGCTAATTTAGGCTGCCATTTTAAGAAGGAGAAGTCTTATTGATGAATCTCGAAGTTAGGCCGTGATGTTTTTTTCTTGAAGCAAACCTTTTAAGACCACCAGAAGTAAAGTGAAGTTTATTATTTGAATTTGGCTGTTGGAAACTTGATTGGTAAGTTATGTTTTTGAGTACTTTAAATTCAGGTTTTAGTATTGGTCTAGCAAAAAAAAATATAACATCAGATATTTACGTTCCAATCGGCGAGGAAAAAAATAACTCTAAAATGTCTAATTAAAAGCACGTTAGTTGCGCACAAAACAAAAATCTTCAGTCGAAAATTACAAATCGAACGTCTCAACCTCAACCAATATCGCTATATATTTGAATTGGTTTATCTCAGTGTACAAACGTGAACTTCTCCTTGTCCATTTCCGCAATCAAACAATCATAAAAAAGATGAGATCATCTGGAAAAATCTCCAACGGACTAGGTGTTGTGTGTAAATGTTCAAATTGACTCCGCCACTATTTTCACGCAGAGTTCTATTATTTCACGAGAACAAAATCAGGTCATAATTGAATCAGTGTATGTTCATATATTTTTTTTCCATGTCAAACTTGATGTCACTATTTTGTAATTTAAGTGAAATAGAAAGCCCATTTGCAAGGTACTCGTAAACTCATATCTTTCGGCTTTACTGACTGCGAAGTCGATATCGAAAATATCAATAACAAAAAAACAACAATTGGTTTGACTTTGGCATAAAAACTATAGTTGTTTTGTGCAAAGAACGTTTATATTTACTTTGCGCTCGCAAAATATATAAATTAGCAAAGGTAGTGCTATCGTAATACGCTGGTTTCCGTCTTTTCGTTCGTCCTTTCTTCTTCTTTTTTCTTGCGTTTGCCGTTTTCCTTGTCTGCATTCGTGTAACTGAATACCGAAAAGACAAAATACAAAATTGATTCATTTTTGGATAGTTTCTGTCATACGGACTAGATTTAGTGATTTATAAATTTAAGTAGTAATTTTTTAATCTCATCGTGAAATTTAGAAATTTCGAATGCACTGTAGAATGATGATTATTTTTTCAGGCCAACGAGCTCGTTAATAAACCAGATGTTTATGCGATGGTGCTCGTGATTTGTTCATTTTCTTAACCATGACTGCCAAAAAAACCCATCACATTATACAATAACAATACCCTGTCAAGTTGACAGGTGACGAAAATAAAGCAAATCATAGCCAGTGCCAGATTTTTTTTTTAATTCTCAAAACTACATATGAAAGAAATGTATAAAAATCATTAAGAAGAATTAAGACGGAATTATTGCTTTATTTTCTACCCTTTTTGAAAGCTAAAGATGTAAGTAATAATCCGTGAAAACACCAACAACAGGAGAAAATGAATTTCAAAGTTCACAAACTATAGGTAAAATCTCACATGAAGCTATTTTGTAGAATCGCCTTTTAAGCGATTCAGTGGAATTCAGTGCAACGTCCGGAAATTTGTTTTCGATGTTTGGTGTTGTTAGAAATGATTTCTTTTGATAAAATATTTGAATCAGTAACACAGAAGTTTGCAATAAGATGTAAATAATTTTGGCACAGAATTTATTTCCAATTTATACTCAAATTACTGGCGGATTTCGTCTTATAACTTTTAGTCTGCGACTGAAAAAATTGAAACAGAACAGTTACGTGCCTTTTAGCTGATAGCAAGATATACACAACCTCTTCTTCAATGTGTTTTGCATTTCCTTTTCAAGCATGCAAAGCTATTGACAAAGGAAACAAATTATTCTAGACGCCATCCATATAGTGACGTCACTAGGTACAAAGCAAGCTTTTCTGCTTTGAGGTTAAAGTGCATAAGTGTATGAAAAATTAATTATTTAGTCGCTACAAAACCGAATTTAGAGATATTGTGCTATTTTGGCCGGTGGCGGCATTTTCACCAAATTCTCCAAGCTGAACTGGCTTAGGAAAGGAAGCTTAATTTTTTAGTTTTAGACGATTTCACGAAAAGAAGTGTATTTTTTTTCTTTCTTGTCGCCGCTAAATATAAGCTGAATTTTTGCGAAAACACCCATACTCAGTTGAAAGCTGGCGAGTCATTTTAGGTGAGTTATGTTCTCATTTTTTTCTTTGCCTAACATTCACTCGAACCAGTTGGGGGTTTAATCATTGAGTGAAAAAAAATAAATATATAATAATAATGCTAAATTCCCCGAATGAACATTATTTACTTGAAACAGATAATAAATAGCTAATGTCCATTTAGTGGTTGTGAAGTACTTCAACTCAGCAAATGTCGACCAATACTAAATATGTTTCAATTTGTTTAATTCAGTCAGTATATTAAAATAACATTCCCCTTAACTTGTTTCACAGTCAAGTGAGAATTTTAGCAATATCTTCTTAATTTTCTGAGAGAAAATGATAAAAAAATGTTCAGTGCTCGTCAAATTGGTTTATGCAGCCATTTTTTTTTTTCAATATAATCTGCTCGTAATTTTTAAGTTCCTCAATTTCCGATGTTTACTGTCAGTGAATTGTATACAGAGCACGGGCCCTTATTTACTCAGCTATATCACTTTTACTGACTGTCCAGTCGATAGAGAAACTACGTTTCATAACCAATTTAAAACGAAACAGTTTTCAAATTGGTTTTCGTGTATGCGGAAATTATATTTTATTTATGTAAATAACATTTATCTACTTAATGGCTCACGAAAGGAAATGTATTAAATGTTAATAGCAGTTCTCCAATCATCAGTCAGTCTTCTTTGCCGATGTCGAATATCAGTGTATTGTAAATGAAAGCCATTGATTTAGAATGTTAAGGGCTGTATTGTTCAACTATATCCTTTGTACCGATTATCCAGGCGATAAATAAAATTCATTGGAATCCCAATTTTTCTTTCCCTTAGAGGTTCCGGCGAGAAATAAGAATTCCACTCAAACGTATAATGATGATATTAAATTGAAAAAGAAGCTTTTCAAATTGGTTTTCTTGCGGAAATTATATCTTATTTATGTAAATAATATTTATCCACTTTACGCTAACGAATTAAATGATAACATCACTTCAGCAATCACAATGAGTCGGATCTCTTTGCGTTCTTATGAGGACTTTAAAAGTGTCATTGATTTTTTCTCTTTCTTCTCAACTGCACAGAATAAAAAAAAATAATAATCACGTTAACTGTGAATGGGTTCTTCTCCGGTATAGGAAGCAAATTAGATAAATAGTTCAAGATCTATTCCATCGAGATAATATTTAAAAAAAAAACTGATTTCCTGTTTTATAAGCTGAGTAATAATTCTTTAATTTCGTCACGAAACTGAATTTTAAATCAACTGAAGAAAAATTCTTTCCTAAGACACTCGAGCTCGTTGAGTAACCGCGTGTCAGTCAAGCTCATAAATCGTAACTTGGGACTTCGCTTCTCGCGTGAAACCCAAACAAACATTATTTCACTTAGTTTTTCAAGGAACAGGAATCTTTATGATATAGGGACAGTCACATTTTGACTTTCCTATCAGGCAAACAAGTAAGTGGGTGAAGAGAAGAAAGCCGGGAAATCCTCCGCTTTCTGACTTGACGTACATCTAGATTCTCAAAACTGACTTTGAAAGAGAGATATGACAAACCTTTAGGAGAAATAATATCTCGAACTTGAAATTTACAGGCTGCAAACGAAGCAGCTCCCTTTCTAGGTGAAAGTAAATAACTTCTTCTTCGTTTTTTTTTTTTCATTTTCTTTTCAAGCAATTAGATGGTGAGTTTTAGGGAAAGGCACACAAAATTGGTTAAGTATTAGTTTTAAAGTGCATTTGGAAAGGTGAGATTTAAGTCGCTAAAATATAATTTTATGTTCATTTGAGAACCCAATTCAGGATTTAATTTTGCCAGTAGCGGTTTTTACCAGTTTTTCGAACTGTGAATTTGAAATAGGGTTCATTAATGGCGGAAGGAAGCTGTTTTCGTGAGGCTTTTAGGAAGATTGCCGGTCGGATCAAGGGATGGTGTGTGCTAATTAGGCTAATATTTTCCTTAAATGCTCTATAAGGTTAGCAGATTTTTGTTGGCCAGCAGCACTTTTGACCTATCATGTTTTCGAGCCGCAAGTTTGGAAGTTGACCTATATATAGCGGAAGGAAGCTCTTCATTGATTGGTGCTTACGGATGCTTTGGTCGCCACTTCATTATTTAGGCTGATATTTTTCCCAAAAGGCTCAAAGGCTATTATCGGCAAGTGAAAAGAAGTTCAGGTAGAAATTCACTTCGATCCGTCTAGAAGTTTTAACCGTAATATTTTTTTGTTCACTTTAGACTAAGAAAAGAAAAGAAATTTTGCAAAAACAGAAGGGAAGAGAAGTGCAGGCAGACCTAAAAATCAGTGATTGGTAAGTACTTTTCAATGAGTTGATTAATTTTTCAACTTCAAATTTGTTCTCATCAAAGATTAACGCAAGTTTATACGGCTAAGACTTACCACAAGTCGACTCTTCTGTTACTCGACAGAACACCGATAGAACCTTCACTTGCACGATAGAGCCTTAAGTTATAGAAGTAAGAAAACTTCGTTGACTTATAGTTGTAAGCGACTTGCTTGGTTTTGAAGTTATTCCAGAGATATTTAAACAATTGGCTGGTTGCAGCCCGGCAGGAAAATCGTGCAAGCCTCCCCTCAACAAATGTCATCTAGGGGCAAAGGCAAACAAACGCTGTTTCTGTGTGTCAAATCGCCAATTTTTTTCAGAATTTTAATTATAAAAGAACATTTGCAAGATTCGACTGTCCATTCGATATATATTCGTACAGTGCCGCGCAAATATAGATATTTTTTGTCAAAAAAGAAATAGTTTTGGATTGCGTGCCGAAATTATATAGTTAAGGATGTTAATAACATTTATCTGCTTAATGCTAAGGAATTACATCATTAACCAAAGTACTGCCATTATTGCCTTATTATGAGGGACTTATTTTGTATTTGTACTGATTTTTCTTATAAGGACTTATTTCTAATTTGGTTTTTGTCTTAGCAACATCTATTTTTAAAAGTTCTTCATGACTTGTATTGTAAGAAGACAACTCGAAAAACAGTTAAACATATCATATCCATTTTAATTAGTATTATAATGGAGTTGATTTGGATTATTGATAATCTACTTTGTGCTCAAAAAAATTGATAAAAGATACATAAGTCGAATAACAGCAATCAAAGGAAGCACTATCGTTAAAAACGTCGGTCGATGTTTTTGAACATCGCTGCACAGAAGAATGTCCACACTTCAACAGTTTAAGGATAATTTTATAATTTGTTACTCTTCTCTTTTTCTTCTCTTTTTCAAATTTAGTTCTGATCAGTAAAACATGCTGCTTTTTTTCATGTATTTGAATGAAGCAGTTTAGCGTTTTACTGCCGTAGTTAAAGGAATTATCACGGGGATTTTGCTGCATTTTTGGCAGCTTCGTTCATTCACGAAATGCGCCAGGAACACCAAGAGGTATTTAATTGTCAAAAGAAGAGCAAAATTCAATTAAGTGTTTAACGATAGTATTCCAAGGCACACCGACAGAATTTGAAAAAGCCTGCCCGACTTTTTCAATGTGAGATCAAAATGTTGCGTATGCGTATCTCATGATAACACCCCTTTAATAGCTTCAGCGCACCAATATAGAAATTTTTAACAAAACCAGACCGTTATGTTATTTTTTTTTTATTAAAATGTCTGGCTTTTGTCTTGTCAAAGTTGTGCACACAATAGCACCCCTTTAACGTTAAGACTATTCAGTTATATGGAATTTTTTTAGACCTCTGAAACTAATTGAACTTAAAACGTCAACCTGTACCACACTACGTTGTTTGACAAGTCAATCTGATTCCCTAAAGGTCTACAGATAAAATGATAAGAAAACTGTTGATTAAAAATAAACCCGAGCATTGTTCCGAGCAAATTTTAAAGTGGTCTTTTCTTTTGGAGAAATTGGAGCATAATTTAAAAGCATTTTAGGGGGGGGGGGGGGGGGGTATGGGGGGTGGGGGGGTGGGGGGGGTGGGGGTTTTGTAGAAAGAAAAAAAAAAAAAAAAATTTTTTTAAAAAAAAAAAAAAAAAAAAAAAAAAAAAAAAGAGGAGGGGGGGAAAACCAAAAAAAAAAACAAACAACCCCCCCCCCCCCCGGGCATTTTATAAGGAAATAATAACATACTCAGTACAAAAGGCTCTGAGTCTATATACTGATTTCTGCAAAATTCAGTAAGCTTTTTGTTTTGTTTCATGGTAATAAATGAGCTTCGTGAATGATCGAAGATCATAAGTTCAACTAGCTGTGCGCAATGGAAAGCTAAGGGAGACTAGCTTTCTCACAAGGGTATCTGTGTAACTAGGCGACCAATAACTTAAACAGTTCACGTCAACAACTCAAACATTACGATCCAGACATCCCTGTGCCGAACGCTAGTGTTTTGTCCTTCGATGTTTCTTGAGTAGAAGGTGAAATTCTGTTTATCGTATTTATAAATGACCGTCATACAAGTTTGTATTTTGATCATACCAATCAGTCACCTATGTAATATAACAACTACATTAGATCTCGAAAGAAAAAGTCACCGCAAACAGTCTACTAAAACTTCTGTAGTCTAGTTACAGCGTATTGGAACACGTTACTATCAAAGGTTCTGACGGAAAGCACGCTTCAACTCTTATAACCAAAGTGCGCATTTTAATTGATAATAATAAGTTTGGTCTCAAAGTGTAAGTGCGCATTAAAGGAAGTGCGCCAGGTTACACTAAAGGCCGCTTAAATGCTCCGACATAAAGCACTCTTAAACTCTTATCACCAAAGCGCACATCCGCGAGTACATTTTTATTGATGAAGTGCGCACGGTACAAAGTGCGCCAGGTTCTACTGAAAATGCGCTTGGGTAAAGTTATGAATAACAAGCGACACTGTAAGTACTTGCTGAATCCGCTTAAGTGCACTACATGCGCGCTAGTTTGTTATTTTGGTTTTGGCTGAATTAAAGCTGTTAGAACTTGAGCTGTCGGAAAAGCGCATTGTTTGCGGGAAATGGATTTAAAAATTGGAAGGCGTAACCCAAACATTAAAGGAATAGTTAAAATTGCTAGATTGTAATCTTTTTTTTATTTTAGCCATAAAACTTCCATTACTAAAAAAAATCGAAGCAATTCCCCAAAAAAGCAAACACTATTTCCTTTATTCTGACGAAGCAGCTGTCTGTTTCTATTCGATAAAACGTATATACATAAATATCGCAGAAATCACAGACTCTAAAATTTAATCAAATCCACGGATTCTGATTTTACTATAGCGAGTTCCTGCTAAAATTTACGATGTCTTACAAGAAAGTGAAATCAATTATATCAGTTAACTAGTATGCATGAAGGCTTTACGAACACTTCTTTTGCTGATTATCGAACTTATTTGATTTTAATTCAAACCATGACACTTTCGCAATTCTAAAGAGACAGAAAAGAGTCTTCCGCTGAATTCCATAGGCTAGAAGCTTTGTGTTTCTACTTGGCAAAAAGGAAAAAGCGTAGAAAACTTAAAATCACACAGGCAAAATTCAAGGAAACGGATCTTACAAGAAAGTGAAATTTATTTGCGTTAGCTTACCACAAATAATGTTCATGGCCGGATATTTCAGACTCGATCGTCGTTTTGCAACCTTACGAAAATCGTTATATCAATATCACAGGAAGTGTTTTCTTAAAACATCAATTTTCTTTGACAGCAACAGCGACAATGTGACCGCCACTTTTTGTCTTCTTGACAAAACTTGAAAAGCATTTCTAGACTAAAATATCAATTTCCTAGGTAACAAGTGACATTTATTTGCGTTGCTTCCACAATATGTTCATGGATTTTCTCTCGTTCCCTCGTCGTTTTCATTCACAGGAGTGTTTCTCTCATTTTCTTGCGCCAGCGACATGTGACCGCCACTTTTGTCTTTGCCTCCATTTTAGACTAAAATATCAATTTCCTAGGTAACAAGTGACATAACCTGCCCTTTTATCTTAGTCTTTGTGGTCATTAATTTAAAGCGTAATTTAAACAAGATAAGCCGTCAAGAACGCCGAAAGTCGTTATTGGTATTCACACTTTTTCTGGTTGTTTTTACGTTTGTTAAACTTGATCTCAATGGAAAGAATTTTCAGGTTTTCAGCTTGGCGAAAATTTTCCCTTCTTAAAATTTCAAGGAGCTACCTTAGCTAAATGCAGCAAGGCGTGGGCTGTTTGGAATCTCTAATGATGCCAGAAAGTCTGAGTAGTTGTGTCCCACACAGACACTCCACTTTACCTATTCTTCATCTGTCAAATTCACATTCTTTCATTGCATAATTATGAATTCTTATCGGGATAAAATGACTGAATCACATCCTGTTTTGAACACTAAAAAACCTAACCTGTAAAGAAGATTTAACTTAACCCAGAACAGTGACTTAAAGGAAAAATTTGAGCAAGAAACTCCAATACGGTAAGTCATGCTCGTAACTAGATTTTACATCATTATTGTAACCCTCAATTCCATGGACCAAAACAAAGCGAACGGAGGAGAATGCTGTTCGTTTTCTGAAACCAGTTACTTTTCGTTTCGCTGAATACAAGCCGTACATAACACATCAGTTTAAAAGAACGCAAAAACGCAGGGAAATTATGAAAAGCAGAAACCAAATACCTAATTCCCCTCTCTTGAATTCTGTAAGTGATAAATTAAATTAATTAAAATAGGCAAACAGCTGCTTGTTTCCATTTGAGGACAATGAAAAAGGGGTGGGGGACTAAAATCATGATCACACAGGCAAAATTCAATCAAAGCGTCGGATTCGCAGCAGACCCAAGCAGACCCAAGCAAATAGTTTATAAATTGTAATGAAATATATCTTACAAGAAAGTAAAATTAATTTATATTACCACAAGTAATATTCATGAACATTTCGGACCCCGTCGCCATTTTGCATACTTGTGACTGAAATCTATATTACAAGGAGTGGTTTCTTGAAATGTCAATTTAATTTGACAGTGACTGTCTGTTCTTAGCGCGCGAAAACCCTAAAAACGTTCATAAAAACGCACAAAAAAGTTCAAACATAGCATACACAATTGTTGTCAGTACAGGGACGCAGTTCGCAAAAACATGGCTTTCTGTGCGCTCTTTTGGCTGTGTCAGGTTCGTCACAGTGACATTAATTGTCCCATTTTCCCGCTGTCAATTTCACATTCTATCGTTATATAATGACGACATCTTATAGGACAGAAAAGCCCTATAGACGTACAAGAAAGTAAAATTCATTTATATTTCCACAAATAATATTCAAGGACTTGTTTCAGACTGCGTCGCTGTTTTACGTTTTTGTTAAAGTCATTCCTGCTACCAACGATGCAAATCAGATACATCATTTATCACACGCAAGTCTTTTCGCTTCTCTCGAAATAATTTGTCTTCTGAATGCGTTTGGGGCGAAACTGAAATTCTCATCTCACTTATGTTACCCGTTTATTGTAGTATACTAAAGCGCCTCTTGAACTTCGAGGGAAAAATGGACTGCAAACAGAACACTTTAAAATCAAATATTCTCCGACAGAAAGCACAGTTAAACTCTTAAGGCTGGTTCTCATATGTCGCCCCGTCGTCCTTCGCTTCTGTCGTTTGCGTCGGAGGTGATTGGAGCGCCTTTTTGGCGACGAGCGACAGAGACGATCGGGACGATCATTGAGACCAGGCTTTATCGACCATCGCGCATCAATAATGACGAGTTCATTTAAGTGGTAAGCCTGAGAGTGTTAACTATATGCTTATATGCTTAATTCGCCGGTGCACTTTGCGGCGTTTAATGCATTAATCCATTAATGCTTTTAGATAGGACACTTTCACCCAATTCCTTTCACTCTCTGAGCTTTGCTGTCGATGATTGACAGCTGCATTTACTGAAGGAAACCGTTTTTGTTGTGTGTTTTTTTAATTTTCAGGTGGCTCGACCGCTTTTTTTAGGAGGCAACAGCGCTCAAGTTTGAAAAGTAATTACGTTGCCATTAACAATGCTATCTACTTAAAACGATCAGCTGTGTTAAAAGAAAAAAATGAATACTGTTGTTCTTTCTTTTCAAGGCAAACATAAATTCAGTGACGATTAGTCGAGGCAGACTTTAAACATTGATGTAAACCCAGCAGTTTAGGCTGATACTTCTGGCTGTAATCACACACTTTGTGGTGAGTTGATATTTTAACATTTTGTTATTCAGGCTTGCATGGAGAAAACATTGCAAAATTTCTAGATACCATCTTTTTTCCTCCACAGTAGATGATGTTCACTTGTTGGTTTGAGTAGTAAATCTCGACCCTTAGAGCGGTTTTCAATTTAGTGTCGAAAAAAATAAGCGTTTGTTTTGGTTTTGCACTTCTACGCTTAAAAATTGGTGAATAAAACTGTATAAACGTTTCTATGAGTGGTGAAATTCTAAACTGTATTTCTGCCGAGTTTTGTTTATAGCAAAGGCGGTAAATATTGAGTGCAATATGCAGAGGGCGCAGAGGGCCCGTACAGGGAAAATCTTCCATCGCATTGCATTGTGGGAGCTGCGGATTTCAAGCTCAGATCCAACGCTTCAATATTTTTTTTATACAATTTCTCGTCACATATGGACAAAGTCTTGTTTGGTTCATGAACTGCTTAGTTATCGTTTAGCTTGAAACAAAGTTGATCTATTCAAAATGAGCTATCTATTTTCGTTAGAAATTTCCTGTAAAATAGGTTTTTTAATTAATGCCGTCCGGCGCAAAAAAAGGAATAATTTATAGTGGTTTTACCATATGTTCATTCTTTCCTTTTTTTTCATTCTTTCCTACATGGTGTGTTATATATTTAGTTTTTAGATTAAAATCTTCCCGCAATGGAAACTTTAACATGAGACAAACTCCGCGAAAGTATTCTCGTTGTTTTGTATTTTGAAAATTTTACTATCCATCGCATGTTGATAAAAAAAAACCATGGACGGTTTTTTATTTCCACCGCAAATGAAATAAGGCTCAGCACCGTAAAGTAGATCATTTTTAAAATGACATGCATGGCGTAAGTTCATGCAGCTAAAAAATGGATGAATTATAAATGAGTGACTATTACATCTGAAAAAGTTTACAGTTGACAGTTTCTGAAAAGATCACTCGGTTCTTTTCAAACTGGAGATTAAAATAGATTCTTTAACTCTAATTATTCTACCTGGACGGAAAATAATATCTAAACAGCTCCAAAGACAACCTCAAAATGAAAAAAACTTATTTCCTTTATATGTGAGTGGCATGTTGCGCTTGATACAGTTTAAACGTGTTCACAAAAGTTAAAAAAAGTTTCACTATATGTTCCTTCTTGCTTGCATGGTGTGTACTATATTTTAGTTTAAATTAAAATCTTTCCCCAGGGAAACTTTAACATAAGACAAACTTTGCGAAAGTTCTTGTACTTTTGTATTTAAAAAATATTGCTATCCATCGCATGTCAACCTGAAAAGCATAGACGTATTTCCCCCTACCGCAAATAAAAAAAGCTCAGCAGCGTAAAGAAGATTATTTTAAAAATGACATGCGTAGCATAAGTTCGTGCAGCTAAACAATGAACAATTCTTGAATAACAATGTAAAAGCTTATTTCCCTTATGTGTGGGTAACATCTTGCGCATGTTACATTTAAGTGTTCACAAAAGTTGCAAATGCTCGTGTTGCATTGTCAATTTTCTTTTGCCGTAGGCTCGGTTGGTAAACTCGAAGCCAATGCACAGTCAGTTAAATTTCCTCTATACGCAAAAGGAATAAAAGAAAAGCTTTGATAACTTCCAAAATGATAGCACCAGTGGTGTTTCCAAGACCAACTTTCAAATTTGAATACTAATTATGCGCACACTTACTTTTCAACTACTATTTCCTTGATGTGCACTTGATAAAGTTAAAAATGTGTTCACAAAAGATCCAAAAGTTTCACCATATGTTCCTTCTTGCTTGCATGGTGTGTATTTAGATTTCAAATTAAAATCTTCCTCCATATATGGAACCTTAAAATGAAACAAATTTACGAAAGTACTTGTAGTTTTGTATTTTGAAAACTTTTCTATCCATCGCATATTAACCTTAAAACCATAGATGTATTTCCCCCTACCGCAAATAAAAAGAACTCAGCAGAGTAAAGAAGATTATTTTAAAAATGACATGCGTAGCATAAGTTCGTGCAGCTAAACAATGAACAATTCTTGAATAAGAATTACGGTTATTTCCCATCTTGCGCCTGATACATTTAAAGTGTTCACAAATGTTACAAATGCTCGTGTTGCATTGTCAATTTTTTTTGCCGTAGGCTCAGTTGGTAAACTCGAAGCCAATGCATTGTGAGTTTTATTTCCTCTATACGCAAAAGGAATAAAAGAAAAGCTTTGATAGCTTCCAATATGATAGCACCAGTGGTGTTTCCAAGAGCAACTTCCAAATTTGAATACTAATTATGTGCACACTTACTTTTAAACTACAAGTGCACTTATTTTCGGGAAAAAATAAGAACAATAAAAAACACGTTTGATGTTAAATTTTTAAATTTTTATTAGTTCCATAACTATGCTCTCTCAAAGGTGCTACCAATAAGTTTTGAATCCATACAGACAAAAATGAAAGCACATCCGGAATATTATTGCGTGCGGAATGATTATTTGCAAATCTGCTATCGGTGTTTGTCTGTAGATGGTGTTTTCTATTTTCCCCCTTCTGGTCAACAGGCACATAAAGTTCAGTCTACAAAGATAAAAATTTAGAATCAACCTGATGCCTTTTAGTCTTGCCTGCTTTTTTCAGCATCAATTTTCATTCGTTGACAAAAAGTGCTATCAACGCTTTAATTCGAACAAGGTGATAGTGATTTTTAAGTGTTCCTCGGTATCATTAAATTCGTCCTCGCTAATACGGGAGTTCTTTGACTCGGTATTTGCTGTTGAAAATCTCTTCTTCAAATTTTGTTTTGCATAAACCTCGTTCGTGTTGTTCAATGTCCAGTTCATTAGTTTATCAGCCCTTGAGGCTTCTGTTGATCAACATCATGGTTCTGCTGGTGCTTCGAGTTCTTCGTTGTTGATAAATTTCGCCGCAGCTGTCTTCTCTCCGAGTCGAAGCCTTTGGTCGACTTTCCGCCGGTGCGCTGAAAGATTCTCGCCATTTCTGAAAGCCGCAAATCAAGTCAATGGCGAGAAATAAATATAATAAACAGACGAGGGCCAAAGCAACATCCATCGAGGTTGCTGGTTCTTCGTTCGTTTGTTCCGGCTTTCTTTATGACCTCTTGAGAATCTCAAATAGATCAATTGTCTTTCTGTTTGTCTTGCAATAACTACTGTTCACATCAAAACACTGACATCAAACGAATTTACCAGTAAACTGACACTCGTAAGTAGCTTTACACTTGCAGACGTTCGGTTGTGAGATTCGCCTACGCGATTTAATTAAATCCTTCCTTCAGTTTCATAAACAGAATCAGAATTTAAATACCGCGAACTAATTTCGTGCAAACGTGTGCTCATTTCCTGTCTAAAACCAGTGAGATCGACTCGCAAATGGTTAGCCGAGATAATCTCGCCTAATGGACTTCATAGCAAGGCTCTTAAACCACCAAGCCATAAATTAAAACCCTTTGTTCCAGAGACAAAAATTATGCTTTTAGTATTATCAGCTCTTGAGAGAAATATATTGAGAATTAAAAATTAACTCTTTGCGGAAATTGGCGGCTACACTGATCTTGGTCCGTCGTGATGCAGCTGGCTGATCCTGTTCAAAATATCTTCTAATTAGCCATACTTTTATGCTCTACAATTAGCTTTAACATTAACCCGTAGTTTTTTTTACACAACACATCTTCTTTTACCCGAATAAAACTGACACTAATTCCCAACCGCGAAAATCTCTTGTCAGTAGGTGCCAAAGGCAATTATTGTCATCTGACGCCGGTCTCCAATTTAATTAAGTGTTTTCGTACTGTGCACTTGCTCTAGTTTTTCGCTAAGTGTATGTATTGGGCTCTGTTTTTTTCTTATTTATATAATAAATATGTTGCCTGCGGCGATTTTATTGAGTTATGTAAAACACACATCTTGTCCAACTCTGAGGGTAATATAACACTTGCCCTTTTTGCAGGCCATTCGTTTTACCCAAGTCTAGGACTCAGTTGTTTGCAAGTTGATTTTAAAAAGGCAATTCAGGCTTTAACATAAAACAAACTTTGAGTGGCTTTTTTACTACAGCTTAAGGTAAGATAAAAAAGGTAAGGTTTGTGTTCGAGCCTAGTGGCTCATCAGACAGAAGTTTATTCCGGTTTCCGTCGCATAAACTGACTAGGAGTATTTCTACTCCCCCCTGAATGCGATAATGGTCCATCGTAAAGCTGCCCCCAGCATTACATTCGCCGATACCCAATTGTACACCTGGGTGGAGAGAGGCACTATGAGAGTATAGTGTCTTGCCCAAGAACACAACGCAGTGCCCCGGCCAGAGCTCGAACCCGGATCGCTCGATCCAGACTCCAAGGCGCTTTCCATTAGGCCGCCGCGCTTCCCCAAAATTAAAAATGGATTATAAACACATTGGAACCATTGTTGATAACTCATAATGCTGAATTCAAAATTGACTTTTACTTATCCTAAACTATCAGCTTGATCCTGCTCAATTCAGGCCATGAACTTTTATAAAGCAGTTAAATTTAGCCAATCGGGTAATCATCAATCCAGGGTAAAAAATTAATCAGTTGGACACAAAGCAAACGACCAAGTAATTTTATCTCCTAGAAGTTAAGGATCTCTTGAAGGTAGGTCAGAATGGGGGAATTCTTCTGTTCCTTTGACAAGAAATTGCATTTTGATGGTGACGATCTTAATACTTTCGATCATTACATATTGTACGCGTTTTCTGTGTAATGAGCTAGGTATTCAACTTAAATAGAGAAGCGCGCGAATGACGTCACGACTCAGACAAGACTCAGACAAACAAACCGAAATGGCGGACGATTTTCCTAAATTACTTTCTCAAGCAGCCGATGTTCCTAAAACACTTTCTTAAAATGAAAACTTCGCCTAGATTCCTTCTATTTCTCTCAGAACACGCTGATGTATCTGAGCCTCATGGGGTTATATTCATTTGCATTCTATTTTTAGACCTCGCGCGCTTCGCTATTCAAGACGGAATTGAAAATAATCTTAATGTTCGAGAATTGAATATCGCTAAACTCTATTGATCGGTGCCTGCCTTTTGTGCAATTACACAATGAATAGCATTTTTTTTTTCAATGGGGCCCATTGAAAAGAAAAAATGAGACTGTTTGGTGACTAATAAATTACAGTATTTCCGTTGACGGTGACTTTACACTTGTTTGATTATTGACAACATCATTTATAAAACCAGTTATAACCTGATCAAGCGCAGAATTCACAAATCCGGCGAAACAAGAGAGAGTGTGATAGTATAAGTAACTCGGATGACCTAAAGTGAAGCAGTGAAAGGTATGATTTTATGAGAACAAGGAGTGCAGAGATATGACAGGAAGATTTGTCAGTTTATAAGCGTTACTGAAAGACTGCAACAGTTTTAAATGTGTTATTTTAATTTCTGAGAAGCTCACAAAAAATAATTATTCGATACACCACAGCAGTAAGGTAAGTCTTTTCCCCTTCCTGAAGGAGCTTCGTCACGTAGAACGCGTCTTGAAAAACTGACAAGTTTGTTGTTCATACTCCCTCTTCTTAATCTTCGTTAGGCAAAACCATCCTTGTTTTTTTTTTTCTCATTTTTATTACTCCTTTGTTGGTTTTCTACGTTAGACATTTAATATTTTTGAGGTTTCTTTCAGTTTAGAAGTAATCAGAAAAATGGCTTGAAATATCGTGACACTGCCCCTTTAAATTGCAAGGCTAGTACGACGGAAATGAAGATAGGTAGGCTTTTTAATGGCCAATATTTCGACTAGCAGTACTAATCTTCTACAGGGCTTGGGTAGGAGTGATAATGACATAAACGCTTATAGTTTTATTGTTTCGACGTGGCATTAAACGCTGGCAGTGCAAGTTTGGGATGCCTGTGGCCGCAGTGGACTGACAGTGAAAGCCGTGAACTTCATTTCCGGTTATGACCACGTGATCAACCATGTGATTTACCATTTCATAACCGTTTAAATACGTAATACGTCATAGCTGGGTAAATGATATATTCAGGAGAATTCTGCTTAAGGTCATTCCTCAGTATTGCATTGCGCATCCCGCACTGCGCATAATTTTACGCGTGATAAGCGCGCGCACATTCATAAAATGGCGGCGTTTTTATACGGCTTGGCTCGCAAGAGAGATTAATCGTCGTTTTCTCGTAAACAGTACCGGGACCAATCATTTTCCCCCTTTTTCTGGGTCAAGTAATCACAATATTTCTACAACTGAAATAAATATAAACAAATTTCTATTATAGAAAAAAATAATCAACGGAAATATGAACATAGCCAGTACTCGTAATAATATAATTGTAACCTCAAGATCACTGCATGCTACCCGGGATGCTAGGAACAAGTTTAATCAGTGGCGATTGAAACTGCGTGCCCCAGTCACGAAACATTCATGAAATTGTTCTCTGCTCTCACGAAACGTGAATTAAGTGAACGGTTCAAATAATAGCGTTTCCGAAAGCTGATATTGTAAGGAATTATAAGGTCTTCCTGCTCCTAATGCTCCTAATGGAATACTGGGACCCCAAAATCCTCATTTTTTTCGAGGAAGAAAAGACAGGAAAGGAAAGTTGTTACTGTTTGGAAATGTGAAAGAACAAAGTGTTAGAAGAAATCAAGATTATTCTAAACTTGGTTGATAAAGATACAAGCACGATAAGCTCCCCTGGTGGAGTGCTGATTAACTCTATGAGGTGATAATCGGATAAGGCCTTAGGCCTCATCAACTATCACCTCACATGCTCAAAGAAATTGAGTGCAAATAATCTAACTGTTTTTGTAGAATTTTAACTACGTTTCCTTCAAAAAAAGAATTTCAAATATTTTGCTACATTTTAGTAGAATAAAACTTTACATTTTTAAAAGCGAAATCGCGGATGGTCTCTGAGCAAGCGTTCTGTTTTAATTCTCCCGGGAATAGAATTACCCAGTAATATTTCTAAATACTCTTTTGAAACTTCAAAGAAACAAGAAAATGCAACCATTTTGTAGACGACCTCAAGCCACTGCCATTGCACACTAATAGCTGATAGTGTACGATAGCTCATGCAATCAGATTGCAACATTTGCATCATAACACTTAGGGCTCGTTTTTTATTCACAATTCTGGAATGAGACTGACCAGAATAAGAAATGCGCGCGTTTTTCTATTCCGCATTCCTATTCCGGAATGGACAGACCGCCATACCGTCCATTCTGCTCCCAGGGGCAGAATGAACAGAATGTTGCGAATGAAAATCCAAGATGGCGGGTGGCATAGCTCGTGATTCGGGGGAAGTGTCTCCTCTCCTTTGTGAATAGCACTGCCAGAACATTCGGCAAATCAATGGCAGCCATTATCGCATCATCTCGACTACATGGGCTTTTGTTAATGCAGGCAATCCAAATTATTCCCAGCATCCTGTACCAACCATTCTTATTCCAGAATTGTGGGTAAAAACGCACCCTTAGTAGAATTCTACTAATTCTAGTCACTGGGCTTGTGCGAGTAAGTGGCTTGAGTGCTAACCTGGCCGGTGTCGGCCCCAGGTGTTCCTTAATTAGTTGTTTCCTTGCCCAAAATGAGGTATTTCAGTGGCTGTACGAAGAAAACGAGCTAATTATATGTATATATAGACCTATATAGCGCATGTTCTCAGCTGTTTTTCGTTGGTTAACCATACAATAATTCTGTGCCCAAGCCGTGCGTGAGATAAACATAGATAAAGGAGATAAGACACAAGCTCTTGCTGGGAATGCGATAATAATTTATAGAACTTTGAAGTCTGTTTGTGCGACAAGCTGATGTCGGGATAAAGGCATCGCACGCGGTAAGGGAAAGCTTAGCTATTACAGTTTCAAATGTTAAAACATTGAATATGTTTCCTTTTTTGTTGGACGTTCTGTTAGCATAGATTAACCTAACGGTTCTAGATTTAAAAAAAGTCTAACTAACATCGACGAGAATGCATTTTACAGCCGAAAATCATTTCAAAGATTTTTTTGAATTTAAAGTAAACCTGTGTTTATGTAAAGGACCGGTGGATAATTTAACTTCGCTTCCTTTGAATTGTTTCAACCTGCGTGAATTTTGAATTTATTTATGTTTTGTCCGATAGAACGATTATTAGAGTAACAGTAGGTGGCTTCAAAGTGTTTTAATCTCAAAAATTCAATTTTGAAGTCTGCTTGAGGCAGCGCTATCCTTAGTGGTTACTTTTGATTCGCTCGGAGTCTGGTAGTTCAGTCGCTTGTTTACCGATTGTGCAAAAGCAAAATAACGCCAGTTTGTCAGTGGTATATTGCTTGCTATCTTCACATCGCAAAGAAATGTGCTCTATTCTTTTGATACCAAAGGATTTTTAGTTTAATCAAATGTTCCATGCAGGCGCAATTTGTAAAGACTCTGGAACTAGAATTGCGTCTAATTCGAGCTCCTTTGCCACCATAATTTCACAGCTAAAAGGCAACACCGTCTTGGACGCAAGGTAAGTTGTTATCGTTGAACCATGATGAAAAATCCGCCTCTTTCATTTTAGTAATCTTAGCCACTCCGTTAGAATAAATTAGCATTGCCAAAGGGCAGGTGTAATGTGGCAGGGTTACGCTTCCATTGCATGAGAATTTCTTCTTGTTTTCGACAAACAAGGGCAATCTTTATACTTCTCTTCAATCATTTTTTCAGTGAGAAAGAATAGGATCATTTTTTTTGTTGAAATTAAACCTGTCTTCTTTTAACAGTAATCATAACTTTTGATGAATCTTCACCTAGCGCAGTAGGTATTTTATTATCATCCAAACCTTGAATGGCATTTCCATAAAGGGTTGATCGATTACTGGGAAGATAACTTTTGTCGTTTTTTCAATCTTCCCCGGTGCTTGAGCCGAATTGATTTTCTTAACATTGCGTTTCAAACTTATCTGCCCGATATACCATACATGCAAGGTGCATTTTTCGGCCCGAGTTGTGCTACCGTCATAAAAATCGCGGTAGGGTTTCTTCATTCTATTATTTTTGTCTTTGATCCAAAGGTCTTACGATTGTAGCGGTCAAGACATCAATAAGAGTGCAATACCGCAGTGGTTTATAGTTTTCTTCATAAACTCGCCCACTGCTTATCAGAAATCGAATTTATTTCTACCGCTGCTTCACGCTTTTAAACATACCCTTGCATTAAAAAAGGTCTGACCGCATATTTGCTCTCTGAATAAATACATTTATCAATGTTGGGTAAAACTATCAGAACTCGAATCGGAACAAATTGATTCGGAATTTCACTTAAAAGGGATTTGAAATCGATAGTTTTCGCCGCGGACTTTTCTCTTTTTCGGTTCTTTTTCATATCACAAACATGTTTAATAATCGTTACTGATACATTAATTTCACAGTTGCTGGTTTTAAATAGACTTAGGTCGGTATCCGATATAATTTTAAATCGCTCAAGCGCTTAGCTGAATCGCCATCGAAATGAAATATTTGCATTGACTGATCTGATGAAATATTAATTTCACCATAAGTGCTTATAACGTTCTTAAACGTCGCAGGTTATAAACGAGCAAACCTAATTATTCCACCTGAATCAGAAATCGACTGCAAAAAAATTAAAGAAGAATTGAAGCGAAAACAAAAATAAACGATAAAAATTGATAAAGCGACTGCCTTACTCCTCATTTTCAGCTGTTTCTTTTCGTGCCGAGCGCGCGAGTCTTTCAGTGCAAACATTTAGGCCGTCTGTGCTGTATCAATACCTTTTGTCTCGATCAAATTCAGTAATCAATTTACGTTTCGGAGAGAGCGATATTTACATTTTCTTGTGACACCTGCGGAGTTTATTTTCCATTTGACCGGTCTCGGCTTGTAAGTAGATTGTGATGTAAGCACTTTCCGATTCACCGCTGAATCCCGGCTTCTAAAGATTACTTCAACTGATCAAAGAGCTGACCGCAGTCTAAAAAGGATACATTTTATTCTTATTCTTATTAATTTTAGTGTTGCTGTTGTGAGGCAATTTTCAGTAAAAACTTTATCTATGAAAATATCGCATATGTACTGTGCACAACTCTTCGACTAAAGAAACTTTCAACAAGAAATATATTATAGTTTGAAAAGGCTTGAAAAGTAATATCATATGGAATTTTCTATTTTATTTGCTTAGCCCACGTAATATAAATCAGGCTGAGCTGTTTGTGACAAATGCCGACAAATGTCATTAATCTTGTAACCATTTTATAGCAAAGCACATTGTTCCTTCATAAGGTCTTTGCCAATTTGTTTTTGAAAGATCGTGGAACTGTCGGCTCAGTCAAATGTTAGTTCCCACTCCAAAAGCATCTTTTGCATCGCAAAAATGGCAAGCAGTTGTAATTGTGGATGGATGGAGCGTTCTGATTGGCTAAAAGAGTTACCGTAAGTTTTTAAGGAACTGTTGTGATGAGTCGGTGGACAAGTGAAACACTGATTGGCTGTTCGTTACCGTTACCTGGTAACGGCTCCTTTACATTAAATAATACAATATGACTCTGTGCAAGACTTACCGAACAATCCATTAAACTTTCTTTTTTGCTTTAATACTCTTTCATCACCGATTGTTGTATTACATTGTCCTGTTCATTAACTATTCCAAGTATCATTTTTTGGCAAAATTTTTTGTAGTCTCTTGGGTCTCTTGGCAATCATTCAAGGAAATAAATTTCCACCTGCAAACGTTATCTTACCCTTTTTTTCAATGAGGGTGTTGTTCACCATGACCGATGAGGGTATAATGGCCTAATGATAAGCGCGCTGGACTCAGGATCTTAACTACAACCTTATTCCTTAAAAATAATCTTGTTGGTGGCGTGTGTGAAACACATCAGTCCCTTACAAAGTATTTTTTTAATTACTCCAGAATTATTTCAGGGTATCTTATTAAAATGTCTTGAACTCTCTAGAACTGAAACGGGAGTAAAATACGTTTATTAGATTAACCACTGTAGCTAACAACTAATGTTTAGGTGAGAACATGCAAACGAAAATGACACAAATTCTTAGGCCAGGCAACGCAAATCTAATTTAATTGCTTGAGTATATTCTACACTAATATTTATGTCAACTTAAATAATGTTTTCAATGTGGATTCAGTAAATCCTTAACAAAATGAACTACATACAGCTTGAAAGTTTGGGAAAGTTTGTTCGATGTATATATATTTCAGTTATTTATTTTTTGAAAAAAAAAAAAGTCACACATCTATTTAACTGCATATGATCACATGCAGGCATATATCAGAAACAACGCTCATAAAGCAAGGACTGGTTATACGGAACACGGTCTGCCAGCAGTTTTGAAGGTCTTTTTCAAGTCTATTCCTCTCGGTGATAAGTTTTATTTTTGCTGGGTGATGACATACAACCTCCAAACCGTTTGTCGCTGTGTGTATGATACCTGCATGATATGCGTAAAATTCTTGATCTTTCAGTAAACTGATTTCCTTATGTTTGCTGATTCAAACTAGCTGGAAGCTTCTTCACAGCCATCAACTTCAGTCCGTACATTAAACCTGTGTTGTATAATTTCATTCCAAAATATTGTCGCTACTTTGCTTTTGATCAAAAAGGATTACCATAAAAGAGGCAAGAGAGAAATACGTGTTAAAGCATTTTAAAGAGTGCAATCCCGAAAATATGTTTTTCGTGATGTGCTGCAAAGTTTACAAGGTGTGGATAAATGTAATGTGAAATCTGTTACCGATGCCGTCAGTTGTCTGACCTTGGTATTACGGCGGTAAATAAGTAAGATATTGACTTAAGTTATGTCTCAGACCCTGGTGACAGCCAAGTATTCCACTGCCTTGCGTATGATATGTACAATTCCTAAATAACTTTTTGTTTTTCGTTTACTATTTGCAGCAGTTTCCATGATTAGTAGCTGAAAGTTGTAATGGAAAACTCCACAAATCATTCACAACGAGCGGCTAGTCCTGGTGCTCCGTTGGATCCAAGCTGGGCTCATGCAGGAGCCGGAGTGTATTCTGCGATCGTCTTCCTTATTGTTACAGGTTTGTAGTTGCTATAACTTCGATTGTAAGCATAAATTTATCCAGTTAAATTTAACTTAGGCATGCTACTTAACAGTTAGAAAGAATGCTTTATAGAAATAATTGTTCCCTTTGAAGTCTTTGCTAGTTCAGTTGTTGACTAAATATATCAAGAGCTATAACTTATGTTTTTAGATTGTTATTTTTATTTAGGTAGTGGGGGCAGAGGTAATTTAGAAGAGGGGCGGGAAATACAAATTAGCAACATGTGAAATTGAAACAAGTTATTCAGCGGCATTCTTTGTTACCCCAGGGTGGCAAGACGCAAGGCCTTCTATTATTTCTTTCTTTCTTTCTCTGTCCTTGTCGTTATGGGTTTGTCCCAAGCAAGCAGTATTGCAAAAATTTAATTGCCACTTTAATTTCATCTTTATAATATTTTTTCAAGAAAATTACTTGCTCTAGTAGAAGTCGCCCGAAATGGCAGGGCATAATTTATTTTCTATGTTTTTCCAAGCAGGTTTTTTGAATTCGTGTCCACTGAAAAAATCTGGCATTATTCGAAGAAAGAAACTTAGGTTACCCTCACTTTGTTCAGGTTGATACCATGGCAACAAATTGAGCCAAAAATTAAAATAACTGAAACATTAAAAACAAAAAACAAAACAACAGCCATGGTACGTACAAGAAATGTTCCTCGTACAAAATTTAGAGTGATTTAAGGTGATACTATATCATAATTTACTTATGTTTGATTGGTTTTGTTCTTCTCTATTCCTATTTCAATCAATGTTAAATTGAATATTTTGGAGCTAAATTAAGAGAGAGAAACATTTTTTTTAAAAAAATTACATCCCATTATGATTTTTTGTCACCAATCGACAGCATGATTGTCTAAAAGGATAACACTATTACTGTCCTTGTAACAAGCAAACTTATTTTCTTAACGTTCGTGATTCCAAATGCATGAACAATGGAAGCAGAGCTATTAATGATGTCGCTTTCTCTTTTAGGGAACTTGTTGGTCATCATCGCCTTCCTTACGACTCCGAAGCTCAAAACGAAAACCAACTACTTTATATTTTCGCTGGCCGTAGCTGATCTTCTGGTGGGGTTATTTTCTGTTCCTCTCTGGATTTACTTTATTCTCACGCTAGACTTCATGAACCTTTTGTATCGGTATTACCAACTTGGTGACATAGTGTCGGGCGTGTCCTCTATCATGCATTTAACGTGTATCAGTGTGGAGCGCTGTTATGCCATAGTGGCACCTCTCAAACACAGGAAGATCAGGAAATGTGAGTAAAAGTACCAATCAGTTCACTTAACTGCAGTTCACTCGTAGGTACTTATTCATTCATTCATTCATTCGCTCGTTCGTTCGTTCGTTCGTTCGTTCGTTCGTTCGTTCGTTCGTTCGTTCGTTCGTTCGTTCGTTCGTTCGTTCGTTCGTTCTCTCGTTCGTTCGTTCGTTCGTTCGTTCGTTCGTTACTCATTCATTCCTACCTTTCCTTCCTTCCTTCTTCCTACCTCCTTAATTCCTTTCGTCCATCTACCTCCTTCCCTTCCTTCTTTCCTCGGTCGGTCGGTCGGTCGGTCGGTCGATCGGTCGGTCGATCGGTCGGTCGGTCGGTCGGTCGGTCGGTCGGTCGGTCGGTCGGTCGGTCGGTCGGTCAATTATTAAAAAATAATGGCTGAAATTAAAATACGGCACAAACTCCTTCGTTGTACCACCCTGCCTACCATTTAGTACGTTAGCTATATCGTCGTTACGTTAAGGGGGAAAAAGAAAAGAAATGAAACCCCTATACGTACGTATTTCCAAAAAAGATCGGACACTTCGACGCCAAACTTGACGGCACCAGCTAGCTGGCGACCACTGATGATGTTCTCTCGAACGTTCCAAAGCTATTTTACAATTTAAAAAACTCACATTTGTGTGATTTCACTTTGGTGAATCTTGCTTAATTTTTGTACACAGTTAAGATTTTTGCTGGAATTGCGTTTTCCTGGCTGCTCCCAATTCCCATTGCACTACTTAGGATGTTCACTGGCTGGAAAGATGTGGCCATCTTTAATACCTTTGCGTTCTTTGTCGTTCCGCTGGGTTTGATAGTCGCCGCCTACATTGCCATCTTCTTTGCCGCCAAAAAGAGTTTGAAAGAACACAGGAGGCGTTCTTTAAAGAAGGTAACTCGTAATTGCCCGTAATTGGTTTTTATTTCGTAAAATGTCTTGTTTGCACAGTTTTCGATACAGGTATAAGTACAATTTTAAATGAACATGGTTATTAGTATCTCTCTTAGATTTAAATCTCCCTTGTCCCTGACGATGCATTCATTACGTTTCATCTCATAACTTGTAAGCTTTTTTTTTGCTGTTCCTTTGACAATCGTTTTCCTTTGCATTGTAGGACCTCCATGTCGCCTACACTGTTGCCTTGGTAACAGGCGTTTTCGCTATATGTTGGCTTCCATTCTTCTTGGTGATCTTGATCTTCAAATGGTGTGTCACGTGCTCCTTCGTATGGGACATGCGTGTCCTCATGCTAGTTAAGTTACTTCATTATGGCAACTCGGCCCTAAACCCCATCATCTACTCGGTCAGAAACCGGCGGTTCAACCATGCATTCAAGAGGATCTTGCTGCGCCTGATTTGTCGTAAACTGGATACAGGCTATTCCGGTATGAACAACTCTAACCGACAGACTCAGCAAACCCGCATCGATAACAACACCATCACGCTGACAGAGAGGTGTGGGAAGTCATCGCCCCAAAGCGAAAGTCAATCAGATGAACAGTGCACAACTAAACTGGTGTGAGACTGACGTGCCTCAGCATGGGACAAGTTTTCTTCGCATTCTTAATTTAACAAAATAATTTTTTTGAGCCTCGGCTTGCTTCTTGCAATGTGGGAGGCGCGGTGGCCTAATGGTTAGTGCTCCGAACTCCGGATCGAACGGTCCGGGTTCGAGCCCTGACCCTAAACCCCATCATCTACCCTGCGATGGACTACCATCCCGTTCAGGGGGAGATAGAAATATTCCTAGCCGCTTAATGCTACAGAATCCAGGATAGGCTCTGGCAAGTATGGGCCACTTGATGCTATTTTCGCCAGACAGCCTTTCAGATTCCTGAAGATGATATATTGGGAGCGGCATGGTTCAAGCCGGGACCGTGTAGATAAGGTTTAGGTAGAGAAGCACGGTGCGGTAAAGAGAGAACGCTGTCTCATGCATATGCACTTTGATAGAATAGCTGAACTGTCCTAAATTATAAAGTACCCCCTTGCCTGAAGGGGTATTGAAACCTATCACGTGGAACTACGAGACTTGACATGTCACGAAGATTCAAACCCAATAGGTCTTATGCATGTTAGTTCAGTTGCTCAATATTCACTCGCAAGCCTTGTTTACGCGAAATGCTTCTCAGTCCTGAGACATTCATACTGTTTTCATTATTGTTTTAATTTTTGTTGCTTTGGAATTCACGTTTGCCTTCGAAAGCGAGGATTGGGGGTCTGGCGTCAATATGCATGACCTTTTCTGTCCCTCTCCCTTCCGGCTGAGTGTAACATTTTAATGTTCTACCTTCAATAGAAGTTTTCAATTGATCGTAGCATAGCATAAAGTAGAAACAAGAAATCATATAGAGTTTTTAGTTTTCTTTCAAGTTTTATCGACGTTTTACAAGAAAGAGACGCTGTAATTTTAGTTAGAAAAAGTCGTTTGAAACGAGTCTTCATGTAAAGCCCGCGGAAACAAAAAATAACCCGGAAGATTCCCAGGCTGCAACTAGTGTAAAAAGAAATATTTCCGACATATAATGTAACGGATTAGTTATCAGATAATAATTATTACACAATTAAAATTGTACCCGCAACGAGTATTACAGCTGTCTTACTGTTACTATGTAACAGTTCTATTGACTCAATCATAACATACCGTAAAATTCCGGTTATAAGCCCCCCCCCCCCCCGCTTATAAGCCCCCCCGGTTATAGGCCCATCAACCTGGAAACAAAAAAATACATCCAGTTATAAGCCCTCCCGGATATAAGCCCCCTCTCTACCGGATGACAGTACTGAACAGGGCTAAATGTTGCTTTTTTGTGCGTTTTTAACTTAAAAACGTATTTCGATCAACACTCCCGAGGCTCGTTTCGAAACGTTTTTTTCCTTCCGCTTATAAGCCCTCCCGAATATAAGCCCCTCCGCTTATAAGCCCACCCAAAAACCCTTACGAAGTTGTATAAGCCCAGGGCTTATAACCGGAATTCTACGGTATTCCCAAATTCAACAATGTTCTGCCTACGTGGGTTGACTGTTTAAACCAACATTTCCCAACTTCATTATCAAAACATTGCTGTTATTTGAGTCACGTATTCCCCAAAATTTTGGTTGCTATTGGATTCGACTCATTTTTAAGCAGTCTGAGTACTGAGTTTGTTTATTTTATGCTAATTTAAGCTCCCAACTTTGAAAACTGAAAACATCCAATCATGAGTGATCGATGTGCGCTCAGTGAGTAAAATATCCATGGTTGATTTGAAATGTTTAAACCTAGCCTGTCTAGTATGATCGTCCAAGAAAAAGTGTTGGTGGGTGATTGATGTTTCTATACCCTGAGCGGTAGTCAGATCTCGAGTTAAATGAAGACTATTTGTCAAAGTGTTTTGTCGTAATGTCAATGTTCAGAAATAAAGTCTGTATGGTGATTGGTTAGTGAAGTCGACTAAATGTAACCACTATAAACGACTTAGAAGTTGGTGCATCGACTTAAAACAGGGACAGTTTTACTTTCATTTTACATTAACCGATGCAAGTACGTGCACGTCACGAAACAACTTAATAATATAAATATCGCTGACCTCGAAAACCGTCAAACGAACGAACCAAACGAGACAAACAGTGGACTGGGCTTACTAAAACATCTTTAACCTCACCAAGTATGACTGAATATAGACGGATGCTTTCCCGCTGCACTCTTTTACCTAACTTCCTGTCCTCTCAACCTGAAAACGAAGCCTGTATGCAATAGTCCTTAACGCCCCCTCCTCTTCCTTAAAATGCTAACGCCCCCATTTTCAGTCAAATGTTAAAATTTAATACCGCCTCGTAGCCTTTATTCTCAAGCATTTAGTTCGTAAATAAAGAAGGCAGCTCAAGAACTTTTCAATGCTGTGTTTTTCTATAACTGTTATCTAGCGTTTATCACCCACTCGCGAACCGGAAAGTTTGCATGGACAAAACGGTTTTGACAGTTTCCCTTGCGACCCGACACGGACGTGGTAACCAGTTGTCTAGCTATTTGAACAGCTGACTATATTTCGTATCTAAAATAAAACTGCTTGTGTTTGCCTTACTGCGAACAAGAAACGGCTAAAGGACAACAGGGCACGTGATTTTAACTTCTTGTATGAAAATCTTACAGCCCCACTAACGAATGAATCACCCCGATAGATTCTGGTGTCGACTTGCTATACAGAAAGGTAAAGTTTCTTTTTACATGAGTATTTTCGCGCTCACATTTTACCTACTCGTTAAAACCGGCGCGATAATTAACAACTCATTATTTACAACTTATCTATCGATTTAAAACTGAATAGAACATGCAGAAGGTGTTAGCTAATGAAGCAATTTTCATTATCAGTCTCTCTTTAATATGGCCAAATATTTTTAATAAATACGAGACTGGACGTTATATATTATTAATGATCGCGTATGAAACTTAGTTCAGTGTGAGTTTAGCCTGTTTTCAGTCCGTTGTTAGTGGTGCTGATTTCCGCATTTAACAGATAAACAGTCTTAGTTTTTGACTACAGAAATGAAGACACGATGTAAAAATTACCAGAATTCACTTAAGGCAAAATATGGCCTGTGCAGTGGTCTAGATAGAAAACCAACATTTGTGACCCGAAAAAGTTTGAGTCGTGCAAGAAACTCAGATATAGCGAAATTTCTATATTTTTTTAGCAAAATATTTTTTTGGCAAAATTTAAATTAGCCTGAACAATAACGTCATTCAGCTTGAGGGCAAGCTTTAAATAATCGCTCCTTTGAAACAGTGCTGTCCCAAAACAACAAAAGGAAAGTTAATGTTAGCGGGTGGACAGATACAGATGTCAAATGTTAATTTAAACATCAGCCATTGCCGTAGATTGTTGTGGAACACAGTTTACTTTTTTGATACTATTAATTTTTCAATGTCACGTCCGCCATGTCCGTTTAAGCAGTGAATTTACTGCGTGGTTTGGTTGTTCGGCTATAATCGGAGGCGTTACGGAGAGGACATTTCTTAGGCTTTTAATTATAAATTTTAATGTTTCTTAAGGAGTCAAAACTCTCAAAGACGGACACCGTCGAAACCGCCTACAACTGTCCATCTTGGAGAGGCGTCCTTCTTTTATGGACTTTAGTAACGGGACGGAACCAACACCAGGTGTCCGTATTGTAGAGGTGTCCGTAAGAGAGAGTTGACTGTAGTTAGTTAAGTTCTCCACTCCCAGATCACCAACGCCCTTTCTTCTCCTCTCTAGATCTCCTCCACACAAGCTTTTTTGTTCTCTCTAAGCCCACGCGGATATTTAACTTGCAAGATAGCGTGCAGGGTGAGGCTCTTACAAAAAACGTAAACAGGCTATTAAATTAAAAAAAGAACTGGAGGGAAATTCGCAGGCTAACTCATTTGAAAGCATTGACAGCTGTCCTTAGATCTTCTTTGGAAGACTGCGATTTATTACTGAAAGACTCCGAAAAAATGATCAGCTTCATTGATCGTTATATCTGGGTTAGCTTTCAGTAGTTCATTTGTTATGTTTCCGTTTTCCATAAGTCCCCAATCAAGAGACCACGAGAAGGGCTCTCAACTGTCCCCAAGGTGCATAATCTTCAGCCGTGACAAGTCTAACTGAATTGTCTCAAAAATGACAATCTTCGATTCACTTACTTATGATGGTTAGCGCTTATCACGCTTTGCCTTTAATAAACTCCTTTCGACTGAAATCCTTTATTCTCTCAGGGGTGGTGAGAATAAATTTAAACTCCCTAGCATTGCAATGAACCTTGTTATTTGCCATGCCGTACATGAAAGACCTCTAGTGTCCAGGTGTCCAGGAGTGTTAGCTTTAAGATCCTTCGGTGACGCTCTTGCCTTGGTTATTACTGTATTATTGACTTGATGATAATTCGTTCAAACCGTCATTGCTCGGCAAAAGCAATTAATTGTCAATTCTTAACTTCATCCGGTCGCCTGAGAACTGTGAGAATGAGTTTCCTCGACCTTGTTTACATTTTCCACCATTGTAGAGTCATTATATCCTGGTTATGTGTGGTTTTGCTCTGAGAATAAAAAATTCCTTAGAAATATTACAGCGCCTTATTGCAGGGTTATGGGTATTAGTACATTGAAGATTTTCGAATTAAGAATGCATGATTCTGATGTTTTATCGGCGATTAAAATTTCCATGTTGCGGTAGCTATTTTTTCTATACATAGTTATTAACTGTTATGGGTCTGTTTAATATGTAATGGGGTAAAATGTGTTCCAAGAAAATTTTTAGTCCTGGTTTTCTCATGTTATTGTGTTTTATCTGTTTCAGTGATATGTGGAAAATTTTGTAATCGTGTTTCAGAGTAGCCTCCTACGCAGACGTTCTTAGGGCTCGCCACACGTTCCTAGAACGTCTGTGTAGGAAGCTAGTTTCAGAGGTTTTAGGAAAGCGCCCTGACATACACCCACAGAGAACGTATCCCCGCTGGGTTTATTAACACAAGGAGAGGGGTGCTACTTTATAAATATAATACTCCGTTGGTTTTAATGAGGTGTAAGAATATGCTATAAGTGATCTCACCTTTCTATTGCAAATACTTTGGATATTTATAGAATTTTTTTTTAACTTCGTCAGAATTTTAGAACGCTAAAATTTAAATCTCTCTCGTGATATCTTCAACGTCTAGTATGTTCATGACTACTTCTCTTTTTCTAGCTTACAAGCGAAATCGATGTAATTTGCAATGACTGCTGGCAGGTAGATATTTGTCATATGTCTCGGCAGTAGTTAATGCGGCATTCATCAAAGGTTTCCTGACAAAAATTAACAAAAGTTTACCCGTGTTCTTCCGCCGTCTCCCTGAAGTGGTTTTCCTGTGGAGAAGACTGCTTGGAACTCTCCGCGCTTATTATTGTGTTATTGTTATTGTTTATGTATTGAGACTGCGTTTGGACGAGGCCGGCACGCAAGGCAACCTGAAAGTTTACCCTTTGTCACCTTGAAAGCGGTAAGAGCGTACTGTTGATAGTGGATTGTTTTACGTTTTGTTTCCTCTGTACACACGGCTGTCAAAGTCGCAGTTAAATTAGCATACGATTGAATCTCGGTCTACAAACAAGACATTCTTTTGCAACATTTACAGGGTTGTTTGGCAAACGCGCGCCTCGTTTGTCTTACGATATCTCGCGAAATCGGTCACTAAAAAAGCATGTTTTTCTCCTTTGATGCCATGTTCCAATCGTAACAGAAACACAGAGCTCTCCCTGGTAAGTCCTGGACGCTAGATATTGTGTTTTGCTGGTGAAATACTTTAGCATGACTTTCTTCCTTTGTGTTTGCAAACATCGAGAGCCTAAATAAGTGCTCTGCGTGGATAGACTGAAAACCTTTTGAAAGAGAGTAGAAACTCTGTTTAAAGCAAAACCTATGCTACAAAAGCTGATAAGCTCCTATTTTATTCGATACTGATGAATAGCTTTATTCGCAGATGTCATCGATTTAATTCCAGAAATTTCAGATCAATCGATCGAAGACTCGAATAGAATAAGTGCATGCGATAGCCAAACATAATCTCTCGGTCGTTTATATAGATCAACGCCGTTTTGGATCAGCATGATTTGATTTCGAAGCGTAATACACTACTGACGAAGCTTCGCGGATAAACTCACTAGCCATCTGGCAACTTCATTAACACTTTGTACATTTTCGGTGGACATATCGCTTCGACACCTCGGTCTAAAAGGATTTGTTTGTTTTTACGGTGCAATTGGCGTGAGGCGCGATCACTGCTGTTGTTTGACAGAAAATTCATCTAAATTAATCTCTTTAAAAATAATTTCCACGGGAGTAAAAGGTGTTTGTTTTGTTTTTTTAACTCGATTACGCTTTTTTAATCATCATTTCCAATCAAACGCAAGAAAACCTCTATTCTCATTGAAGTAATCCTACAGAAAAATGCCTGCAACGCAGTACACGTCATTTTTTGTTTATTTTAAAAATGGTATTTTAGTCAGATTTGTCAGTAATAAATTGAGTTGGGAACCGTTTTAATTGTAATACTTCGAGCAGAATTACGCAGCGTTGACTGATATCTTGAATACCTGAATACTTAGGCGATAAATTATTACACCGCATTGCGATTTTCACTGTGAAAAGTTTGCTTTATCCAGCACAACAATAAATAGACTAACTTCTTCTGCTTTTTTGCGTTGAAAAATCGAGAGGCTGTGGACAGTCTAAACAATAAACTAAAAGGCCAACAATGCCAGGCTAATGTAGAAAATTGCTCCTCAAAATAAAACAATTTTGATAATGAGAAAAACAACTTTAAACTGAAACCAAAGCATGGTTTAAATACCTAGCGAGATTGGAGATCTTGGGTAGGTGCTATTAACGCATGATTTATCCTCATATAAAGAAGTCTGGAAGGGTGTATTCTTTTTGCGCGGAAAGTTTTTTTTTTTTACCTTTTACATTTTATTACTTATCGTAAATTACGTGGCATAAAAACTACTAAGAGATCATTTTCAGACATCATAATATCACAGTTTATAGATGTCTAAGATGTTTTCGTGATATCTCGTTACTTCAGTCTGTTAAAATGTTTACACGTTTTGTCCTGTTTCAGAGTCTCTCAGCTTGGTGGCGGACGATTGCTAAATTTATGAACTGGTAAACAAGGTATGGCTAAATTTAATCGTGTTTATATAATAAGCTACATTTAGAACGGGGTATTAAATCGGGCCATTTTTAAAATTTGCACATTAATCGACAATTATGGAGTTAAAGTAAATGAAATTCTGATGTGTAAAACATGTGGTTTTCGTTGGTCAACGACCGACTGAATGAAGCGTTCAAAACAATGAAAAGTGAATGATATTATGCGCTAGAAAAGACCTGACAAAACACCATTTAGAGGACTACAAAAGTTATTTTTTCAGACAACCGCGTGTCAATGAGCCAAGCCAAGGCTTAATATACGATCTTCGCATCCAATATAACGCGGAAACTACATTGACCATAGAAGTTCAAAGTTTCGCAACACTTCATTCTGTGCAAATATACCAAGTACATGTAATATGGTGCAAAAATATAAAAAAAGTTCAGTTTGTTGTCCTTTTTCCCAGCCGTTTTTTCTTATTGAAGGCAACTGATGAAACGTTTCATTTTGTAGTTGTCGGTTTTTTTCAATCCAACAACTTTTTTTCTGGATAAGTGTATCTAAAAAAAAAAACCAAATAAGTACAGTCCTGTCGCTTGTCGCGTTCGACTGAGAAATTTCATGACTTATTTATAAAATTTTAGCTGTCTTTTTCTACGTAAGAATTTCTTTTCTGCCAAGCAAAAAATTCCGGCGTAACCTTGTTTTGATATTGGATAGTTAGACTGCCGGGACTTATTGGTTTACGAGATTTTCGCGGTAAAGTGCGAAGCGCGACTCACGCGCGCTTTGCGCGAGTGACTCGTGTTTCTCGCTCTTATCTCGTGATTCGCACTTCTGTCTCGTATTTTGCGACAACTGCAAAAATCTTGAAAAAATAACCCTGTTTTTCCGCTGGTAAACAAAGGCATGGCTCTCTTCTTGTTTAATCGGGTCTTCCTTTATTTCCCGTGCTTGCCAGACAGACCATTTCTCAATGAGATGGGGCCCCATTTTATCTCATCAACCGATTCTTAACAGATTAACTAAGATTAAACTCGTAAAAAAGTCATCGATCATTCATTCGACTTTTTTGTGCGTTTTTTAAGCTTTTCTTTTCAGTAGCGTGACAACTTCAAAGATATGTCGCAAGACCTCTGTTTATTAACGTTTCGTTTTAATAAACCGCGCGTCAAGGTAACAGAGTGAACCCCCCGCAACATCTGACAGCTGTTAAGCAACAGATCAAAATTCCTTTTATTCAAAATCAAATCGCAAGCTTTAATAAGTAAACAAAATGACAGTTGATAGTTTACATGGCAAGACATGCAATTTTCATCGAGATAGTTGAAACTGGAAGTTTACATTTAGGCTCGGTGGCAAATGAGTCGCGCTCAATGTAACATTAAAACTGGTTTATAAGCTAACTATGTCGCTGGGGTTTCTCGCTTGATAACGTATTAATGTTTTATAGGAAAAAAGCTTCATGACTATTCTTCTGGATTTTAATGTAAGGTTACAAACGCTTCTTTTTTAACCGAAGGAAGGAGTAAGTCACGTTAGCGCAACTTAAAAAATTGGCTAATTTTTCAGTTTGTCGTTCGTAATGAATTTTTTAAAATCTTTCTCAGTCTTATAAGCTAGCCTTGTTCATTTTTTCTTAATTATTTAATACTTTTTTTTTCTACCCTAGAAGACTATTATTTTTAGGTTTTCTTAAATTTGATTGTTACTTTGTTCACCAAAAAACGACTTTTGACCCAATGCAAACTGTGGACAATGCAATCCGTTTTAATTGTCCATTTGATCGCTGGCGGAAACACAGACTTGCGCTAAATATTATGCGACGAATACTGAGCCAACTTGCATTCGCTTTCAACAGAATTAGAACTGACTCAATTCTAAGTGAGAGGATTTAGCGGTGCGCATTTTGATAAATTGAATGATAATTCCAAAGAACTCCTCAGCCAACTCAGCCAGCAACTCCAGAACGATCACATAGAGACCATCATTCTTTAACCATCAGATGTACACTCGTCTAAACTCTATTTTACCATGCTCATAATTAGCAGTAGTATGGGTGTTCAACGGTTTATCCCGCCCAAACTGATCGAGTGTCATGTCACTTATCGATACTTCTTCGATGTTGGCCGCCAAAAGAAAAGCAAGGGCTTCATCCACATTTAAAGATAGTCTACTAATTGCACGGTAATACACCTAGCCGGGAAATAGTACGATCCTGGGTCTCATGCTGCAAGCAGACCATTGTTTTCATCCTGGAATGTCGAGCGAAAGAGAAAATTGACAGCCCGAAAATTGGGGAGATTTTTCGCTGCCGGCTGCTTGCTCCACTCACGCTCCCGGTATACCAGTTCCCTATCCAACAACCCGCAACCCGCGAACTTCGTCTCGAGGGTCGAGGTACTGGAGTAGGAGAGAAGAGTGAAGACGAGTATTTTTTTAAAATATTCTTCCTGATATAACGAATTCTACATTGAACATGGAGTACCACAAGAAAATTGAATTTTAAACCGTTCGTTCCTAAAAATTAACTGTACGTAGACTGGCACAGTGATGAGAGTAAGAAATTCCCGACTAAATTTGATGAGCCGTCAAATTCTTAGAACTAACTTTCCAAGGAATTATGGGATTTAGTAAGGAGAATTGATACCTTAACCTCAAACTGAAAGAAGAAAATATATGAAAATATGCGTGAGATTTTTTTCAAAGACCCAAATTCAGTGTTGATTCCAAAAACAGAAAACGGACAGTCAATTCTTTATTGAAATCGAGATTATACCTTTTTAGAAAGGCAGATAGTTTTTTACTCTGACTGTGCTACAAAACATTCAGGAAGGATTAGCTCATAACAGGATTAAGATTAAATGAAAATCGCCCAGAAAGAAAGAATTGTGAGGTCTATTGCAGACAATTTTCATGAACTTCAGTGATCGAATATGGCTGAGTGTGAAGAGCTATGAGAATAGAAGCATCTTTTCGATGTCAATTAAGATGTCTTAAAGGATAGCAATATTATTGTGTTTATTACTCTCTGTCTCCAAACGCCAAAACACGAACACCAAATAAAATAAAAATGTTGTATAAAAGGTTTTTAACCATTTTGGGTAAGGACAAAGTAAAAACTGGCATTGAAATACATAAATTTCGCGATACACAATTCGCCTCTGATTGTTTTCCAATGTACGGATGTAAAACAGTGGTGTTCTTAGAATAGAATGTGGTTGATTGTTCAAAATAGCGCGCAATAAATTACTTATTTTATTTGAACTGAACAGAATAAGAGTCCTTTCTTATTCTAGAGTTAAGAGAAAACACTTGATTTTTTTGCGAATCTGTCCTGTTGTAACATGATTTTTGGCCGCAGGGTCTATTGCATTTTGGTTTAAAGGTAATGTAATATTTGGGACGTTTGAAATGAAAACCAGCGTAACTAAATTAAATGTTTTGTGTGCGTTTCTAATTGTACGAGCAAACAAATCGGGTAACGAGATTTAAACAGTGAACGGCAGCTGCTGAGGAAATGAAAAAGATTTTGCAATTCGCTAATATAAACACACACTAAAATATTAAAATGATCTTCCGTGTAACATAGATTGAGTGATTGAGTTTATTAGATATATTGAGCTGTCAGTTTGAAAGATGCGCATTGATAGGATTGAGAGAGAGTTCTGTGTTGATAGCCCTGACACTGAACAAGACTCTTAGATATAAATCTTTAGCACCTGGAAGCAGGGATATTTAACTTAGTCCAATCTCTCTATATTACTTTATGTGAAGCGCCGGTTCTAGTTCATCAAAACATTGCGAAGAGATATTGCCCAGTATAAAGCTAAACCACGACAAAAAGGTATGCCAATAACTCTCAGTTGTGTTTTATTTTCTAATCAATTCTATAGCCTTTGAAACTACATAAATTCTACAACTACACTGACAAAAGCGGTTACAAGGTTTTTCACCATGTATTTCAGTGATTTTGTCAGCGTTTATTTCAATTTAAAGTAAGTAATTTCTTTCGTTGCATGTGAAAGTGATTGTAGTAGACCTTAAGTCGGAACACACAAAATAACCAAGAGTTACAATTTTGCCCTTTGTTTATATTACATCTGTGTCTCTTTAGTCTTGATCCAATCTATATCGATGAAGCAATATAATTGTTAGCGGCGATTTCTAATCTTCTTCTGAATAGAAACTTAATTTTTCATGCTCAGCCTCATGTTTGGAATCATGTACTATATTACTTTTTTACCGTTTGTAATTGGATTTCAACAAATCCACTACGTAAGGCACGCACTTATTATATATAGTTGACATAATCTTCCGCCAAAGGTCGAACGTGCGTGTTGGATTTTCTTTTCTGAGGTTTTTATTTGTAATTGCAAGTCGTTTACCGCAGTATTAACATAATATTCTAGTTCATCAATGCGCGTTCCTTCTGCCTATATGTTCATACAAGATCAAAATATATCTAACTTCACTTATATTTCAAGAATTATGACATGAAGCGGAAAAATTGCCTGTCTTTTATGTGTCGCGTTTATAAAATGTGTTAAATCCTGATCCAGCTTTGGTGCCTAAAAAAAGTCAAGTAAATAATGCCCGTCGCACGTGCTTTGTTTTCTGAACTGAATTTTGTACGTTTTATTGGCAATAACAAATTGGTGCGCATTTGTGGTCAGCGTTTTAAAAACAAGACGTGCTGCTGTTTTCGTGACGAACACTACAACTTGGATGAAGAATTTGATTAATTTCAAGGCGTTTTAGTCTTGTACGATTGGCGTTCACTTCGTTTTTGTTTTCAATCGTTCTTCAAAAATGTGGCCTTTAGACTACATTTGCCATTAAAAACAAGACGTGCTGCTATTTTCGTGACGAATACTACAACTTGGATGAAGAATTTGATTAATTTCAAGGCGTTTTAGTACGATTGGTGTTCACTTATTTTCGTTTTTATTTTTTCAACCGTTCTTCAAAAATGTGGCCTTTAGACTACATTTTCCATTGTTGCAACTAAAATATTTGCAAAAAATATAAGAGATATACTGTAAGAAATCAATGCCTTTTCGCCTTGCGTTTCGGTTTCTAAGGTTATATGTAATCCTTAGAACAATTCTTTCAAGCGATTCTTTCATGAAGCATTGTGATGTTGAATTACCTTACTGTGCCTTTGTAGAACTAAAGAGAATCAAAATAATAGTGGGAGTTTTGTCATCGTCTTTATTTAGTAGACGCACGATGGAATTTTTTTGCGTGCTTTTTAAGAGTGAAATGATTATGGATTGGTTCTTTGGTCATTTGGGTGACATATAGCCATAAAATTAACAATTAAACTAAGTAAGCTATATAACTTAATATAAGAAACAAACACAAGATATAATGGGACACGTATTCGGACAATCTAAGAAGAAGTGCATTTCCTCTCGATTCTAATGTGACTTTGATAATCCATAATGTGAATGTATAATCAGTGTGGTTAAAATAGCTTAAAATCGTGCTTCCTAACCATCCTTAAGCATCCCACTTGATACTAAGTCTAAATTTAAAACCCGAAACAATGCAATTCACAGTAGCATTAATATTTAATCTCCAAATTGCGTCATAAAGGAAAACCGAATACGTGGACAGAAATCATGATAAGAATCGACATACTTCCTTAACCATACTCGATCAACCGACCAACATAGGTTTCAAATTCGTGTAGAACACAGTACAGTGAACACTGCACAGGCAGTTGGGTGTTACAATAAGGTAATCATGCTTTAGAAGTTGTTTTGTACATTCAATATTGCGTCTTTCACGTTGTTGTAACAGACTGGTTATAAAGGTAGGAATATAACGTGATACATTTGCTTCACTCGCCAGCTTGATTATTTTTAAATGAATATTCCTTTGTATAAAATTACCTGTTATGGTATTTTTTGGGGAAATGTATTTTTCGCGGTATATTTCTTTAGCAAAGCTATTTTCATGGAGACAAAGTTAAAATAACGTATTATAACGACTTGAGTAAGGGGCGTTTTTTGTCGTTGAAAAGTTGAGTTTTTTTGCACCTCGACTTCGTCTCTAGCTTTTGTCTTTTTTTCTTTGAGTACCAGATTTCAGATTATTTTTTTTATTTCTCACTTTTACACTATTTACAGAAAGTACAAATCAATAAAAAGAAGGAAAATATAACAATTATAGGAGCCAAAATGAAATGTGCTCAGTGATCAAATAAGCGTATAGGCTATCGTTATGGTCACTGACACGAACAAATATAACATCTATTACTAGAAACAATAGGAAAAAAAGTTGGAATTCGTTGCACATGTTTGAGTTCGCTTCGCCAGTTATATGCTCCAACTTGTTCCATACAAAGGGGTAGATGAGTGTTTGGTTAATTGACGTGATTGATTTTTCCTACAGACTACGTGTCGAGCAATGGCCGAGAACGCTACATCCTGGAATGTCACAAACGAAAACTCAACGTCGGCGCCAGGTCCAGGGCCGGGAGGACGCGGCCCGCCACCTGCGCCTGAAATGACCACGGAGGACATCGTCGCTGATGTGTTCTTTTGCATCCTCGCCGTGATGATTGTGTTTGGTAACTCGCTTGTCATTGGTGCATTTCGCGTCAACAGGCGATTGCGTACAACGACGAATTTACTGTTGATGTCGTTAGCAGTCGCTGACATGTTGATTGGTACAATCTCGTTGCCGCTATGGGTGTATATATCCATCACGTATACCTTTATAGGACCAGTGTACAACTTCTATTTGATCTTTGATGTCATCTGTGGAGTGTCCTCGATACTTAACCTCACAGCCATCAGTCTGGAAAGATGTTACGCGTTGCTTGCGCCGATAAAACACCGCAACATCAGAAAACGTACGTAACTCCTCAGGGGGACTCGCATACAAAAATGACGGGGGAGGGGGGATTGCTCGTCGTACTTTTTAGGGTGCAAATTTGTAGATTCAGTTTGGTATCGCTTAGGGTGTTAAAATCTAAAAGGACCACCGTTAGAATTAACGCGGTATATCTTTCAGGGTATTGAGCCTAACATTGACGGGAATTATCTTTACTCGACCTCTTTTTGGCACTTCTTAGGGATGAAAATAAATTTCAGCAACGCGCAAAAGTGCGTTTTTGGCACCTTTTAGGGGTATTTTCGAACATTTCCGAGGACCACCCCTACCATTTTTAAACAAGAATCCCCTTTGGTTGGCACTATTCTCCACATTATTCATTTTATGAATAAAGTCTCTTCGATTTTACAACATGTCATAACTACACTTTTAAATGAACAAAAACTCCACAATCTTGAAACTATAGAGTCGTTAAAAGGACATGAGGTCCACAGAAATTTAACTAAAACTTAAAGAAGGGAACCGCCTATAATTTCTTACCACTTTCTTGCTAATGGAGACTTCATTCAGTTCTACATCTAAGCTGGGTGGGCATACACTGCAAGAGTCGTAAACAATACGGTGACACTATACAACAAAATGTCAAACAATGTGTATATAGTGTCATGTGTATTGTAGTGAAACTGTGGGGCTAGCTAAAATAAAACGAAAAATGATATAATTTTAGTCTAACGTTGCCCTTTTCTGTTAATTTCTTTGCAGGAGTGGTCTTGGCTATAATCTTCGTCGCGTGGGTTTTATCGATATTGGCTGGCGCACAGGTTGAGTTTTTGGACGTGAATAATAAGAAGTATTATGGTGTTATAGTAACGGTGGCCTTCTTCTTCGTTCCACTTGCTGTTATTCTTGGAGCATATGGTACGATCTTTCACATAGCCAGAGCGCATGCGCGTGCAAGAGGAAGCAGCTCGTTTAAAAAGGTACCACTTTTACGTCTTATGTTTGTTAACGAATACAGGATATTAAGGACGCACTCGCAGGAAAACTAATGACTAGTGTAAAAAAAAGCAAAGATGGCGTCGCTTGAGCTGCACTTTAGAACTATCAGCGCAGGCGCTGAAACTTATCGTTTTAACTTTTCGTGCAAAGGCTGAAAAAATGGTGTCTGACGAGAAGATAGTGTTTATTCTAAAACTTTAAAGCTTTCATCCACACACTTCAAACTTATTCAAACCCCTTGCACATCAAAATAAAAACTGAGTAACACATAAGAGTACTGATTTCATTTAATGTAGATGAAATACAGTCCGATACTGCGCAATCTCGGCTGTAATGAGAGTGATAAATGAGTCCACACGAAGGGAATGTTTCAATTTAAGCAATGAACTAAAGAATTCCGAGAAAAAATTACCGGTTTCTTCAACGGATTCAACGCCAGATATCCGCGTTGCCAGAACGAATAATAACCAAGTAGAAGAAGCTCGACGCTATTTCGAGCCGACGTAATTTAGTTCATCGGATATTCTCGTGAAGGAAGCGAACTGTAATGAGTGGACTAAGAAATACTTCATGTATGACTGCATGCATACGAAGTGATAAATGATCGTTTTAACGAATTCAAATACAAGCAAACGGAATAACAGAACCCCGAGTCTGCAAAGTACGGACTGCGAAAGTCAGCTTTTTTAAATGGTCACAAACTACATTAATTGACTCGAGGTCTTATCATGGAAACTAAAACGTGGGGAAACCACTCTTCACCTTTCTACCACTATATATCGATCTTTCTGCTAGTGTCATTTCTTAGAAGCAATAAGAAGTGGCCTACCAAATAATTTTCTTTTGTTTAAATTTCAGGATCTGCGCATTGCTACAACAGTGGCTGTGGTGATTGGTCTTTTTGTCATCTGCTGGACGCCTTTCTTCGCCCTCAATTTTGCATTTTCAGTGTGCGGACAATTAATGTGGATGACTCCTGGATGTCAAGGGCTCATGAAATTACCACCAGTCATTCTTAAGATAAACAAATGGCTTCAGTATGGAAATTCCGTTTGTAATCCGATCATTTATGGCCTGCGAAATAAGGACTTTCGACGAGCATTCCGCAAGATTTTGCTGGGTATGTGCTGCAAAAAGGTTCCCATATCGGACTATAGCAAGAGCGCTTATGGACGCACCGTGCGCAACGCTCATCTGCAACGCGAATCAAGCTTTGAAAATTCGCGATCGGTCATCTACCCTCCACAGTTGCCCACAGGAATGTTTGATATGCGGCAAAGCTATCGCAAAGCGATTCAAAGTGGGCGCAACAAGCCGATCAAGCTGAAGTTCACAAAAAAGAGTTTGGCGGATGGTTTGCTAGCGTTGAACGTTGATGCTTTTCACAGCCTTGCTTGGGGCGATTTTACATCGACCACTCAATTGACTTCGTCATCCGATGCAACTGCCTCTCCAGCAGAGCTTTGTAACCCTGGCTTCGAATACGATCAGACGGAAACTGGTATCTACCCCATCGATCAAGCAACGCAAAAACAGGACTTCAACGACAACGTTTCGGGGTCAAATAACTCTTTGCACAAAAGTTCTCCGAAGGCTTCAATGCAAAATGGAAAAGTTCGGGTTCATTTTACACCTTTAAACAGCCGAGAAAAAGACGACGAAGAAGAAGAAGCCAAAAATGTGTCTAGCCTGGCTCCATTTGACAGAAAACGCTCACTGTCGGAAATATTTATTCGCCCAAGTAGTGAAACAGACAGCCTTAAACAGAAATTGCGGTCTTCGTTTTCTTAGTTAGGTGCCCAGTTTTGACGAAAACAAGTTCATCTGTGAACTGGTCAAGAACTTTCCAGCAGTATGCGTAAAACTGGTAACAAACCTGTTTGTAATTTGAATTGTCTAGCTCGCTAACAGCAGCGAAACTCGAACAAGCATTATGATGTACTAAGATTGCATCTGAGTTGCATTTCGGAAGAGCTGCCTTTTGCAATATTAACGAATAAGCTTCTTGCCTATAGTCTGAGTACTGAATATAACTTGCCTTTAGGATTTCAATGGAAGGGGAAGGGAGCTTTTGACCGAATATGAGCGTGCAATGCATTGGGATTTTTGATCAGTATTTGGCTAACACTTGTTGTTTAATCATAGTGTTATCCCAATTTTCGTAAAGGTCGTTGCAAACGAGGATACAAGTCCCGAATTACATTAGGGGTCAATTCAATAAAACATTTACAAGTGTAATTTACAAGAGTAGCTTTTGTTTTCAACTCTATAACAATAGCTACACTTGTAAAAAATAATTGTAAATGTTTTATTGAATTGAGCCCCAGGACAGGTCCCTTTATTGGCCTTCGAGGAGATTTCTTATTTTCTCCTTGGCGAAATAGGAAGCGTCTGCACACAGGTTTCCCTTCATTTGAATGGATTATTTGCGTCAAAAATATTCTTGTGCCATCAATTTAAACTTTTTCGAAAGGGGTCAGTATGGAGTAAGGGAGGCAATTCCTGAGGGCTAAGTTGAAAATAACTAATTCCTTGACAGCTTGCAAATGAACCAATCGTGAAAACCTGTGTAAGCGAGTGACGATCAATCTGGTAAGCCCGTAAAGCCCGTAGTTGATGATTTTCGTGCTTCTTGTTACCTCTCTCCTTTATTAGGTTTGATATGGCAAAGAGAAATCAGATTTTGATCACTTTTGTTTAAGATTAAATTGCCAAGTATTTTAATTCTTTTGTTGTCAGTGGTCAGTGGACGGAACACATTGACATTGCTATCAAACAAACACTTTCGTCTTTGCTGAAACTGTCTTTGTCAGTTTGTCTTTACCCCTTTTAATTTGTCGCTATTTCCTTGTTGAACCGCCTGTGCCCGAAACATGAAACCAGCTAACACACACCAATCGACAATCGAGTCAGGTCAGACCAGTTTTTCAAGTTTTCCAGAAGCCAAATAGTGATCAGTGTGATCAATTTCACAATAATTTCTCACGATAAAATACTATTAAGTGTAGAGTTAAAGATTTAGAAAGAATGCTAAAATATTTATCAAGGGACTGGATTAAAGCCAGGGTGTAAATAACTATATAAGTTAGTAGTTAATTCCTGGTATTTTAACAATGTACACGTGCTATTATGTAGACAAGTAAGAGATGGACCATGTTTTATGGAAATCGCGCGCGAGACTTATCTTTGAAAGAGCCAGTCAAGTAAAGGTTTTATATAAGAGAGCATAGATATTCTTTATATATGAAAAATAAACACGATATAACTCAGTTCAGTAGTCTGGAAACTGAATGATATTGAGTGAAACATAAGTCGATTAAATTCCTGTGTCGCTTCACTTACGAGTAAACGAATGAATGAACGACTGCACGAACGAACGCACGAACGAACGCGCGAACAAGCGCACGAACGAACGCATGAACGAAGGAACGAACGAGTGAGCAATATCGATATCGATCGAACGAACGAACGAATGAATGACTGAACTGACTGACTGACTGACTGACTAACTGACTGACTGACTGAATGAATGAATGAATGAATGAATGAATGAATGAATGAATGAATGAATGAATGAATGAATGAATGAATGAATGAATGACTAGTAATAGTAATAGTAATGGTATATCTTTATTGCGCCTTACTCTCCAAAGGGAGGTATTGGTCTGTTTACAATAAAGGTTTTAACATTTACTAATACATTTAAGAAATAACAAAAATTTGATTCTTATACAATTCATAATGTCAATATATGTAAAAATTAAATAAATTATAATGTTCATTGTGCTTGTAAGTTAAGAAGCTCTTTCCTTTTTTGAAACATTGAATGTATATATTTACCTATTACTTTTGTGTATGTTCATTGTCAGCTCTAAGTAGGTACTTAATCCTCTCGTTCTCACTTTAATATATGTACCTTACATCAACCTTAGAAATGTGAGAACATAATTCATGTCTTATGGTTTTAAATCCCTGGCAACACATCAAAAAATGCTTTTCGTCTTCTACGCAATTTTGTTTACATACCAAGCATGTTCTTTGCTCTACTGGGATTGATGCTCCTTTATTTTCATATTTTCCAGTCTGTATTCGTAATGTATGACATCCTAATCTAAGCTTTGTCAGGCTTATTCTGTGCGCTGGGTTTTTAACTGTTGTTAGGTAATTCTCAAATTCATAGCTCTTTTTAACTTCCTTGTGTGTAAATTTTTCTCTTGAAGTTGACGATGAACTATTCTGGGTGCCCAGCCAGTTTTGTGAATACTTATTTCTGAGGGTTTTCCTCATGGTTAATCGACCGTTCTTGATGTGTTGCCGGGTTATCGGTTCTGTTTCTTGATGCATTTCTTCGTTAGTTGCAACATCAAAAAATGTTGTAGATGTTGTTGCATATTGAAATGCCTCACTTAACAAAACGTTATTACAACAATACTTCAGTCTTTGCCAATAGCTGAAGATTGAGGTTTTTAGGTCAATGATTAAAGGATAACGCCCAAGTTCTGCCCTGCAAGCAATGTTTTCTGTATACCATGGGACGTTTAACGTTTGTTTACAGAACTTGATGTGGACTTGTTCAATTGTGCTTTTATCGAAGTGCGTTTTATATGACAGTAGTTCTGGTCCCCAAATTTCGCACGCATGAAGTAACACGGGCTTAACAAGGGCATTGAAAAGTTTGTTCTTAATCGCAATAGCTGCTGAATCCGTGTTAGAAAAGGATCGTTTAATTATCAAGAGGACCTTAGTGGCTTTTTTGCTGAAAATTTCCCTTGCATAAGTGTAACGACCGGATGAGGTCATTTCTATACCTAAATATGTTTGTTTGTCGACAATTTGCAAAGATTCATTGTCGTATTTAAAATTTATATTATTTTTGTTTTGAATGAATGAATGAATGAATGAACGAACGAACTTATAATCCCCAAACACTCAGTAAGCCACTACCTCTCTGTACCCTTTATTTTTATTTCCCCGTAGTAGACACTACCTCTAGCATCTATAATTTGTAGGGCTAGGGGCATTTCTGTGACCTATTCATTGTTTTACGAACTAATGACGTCTTGTTCAAAGAGGTAGTGGGTGACCCCAAACGCTGCCCGTACTTTTATGAGCCAAGAAGAAGTGTTACCAGATAGGAAAAAACCCTACTAACTGAAGGAAGTCCACAAGCTTTATTGTCTTAAAAAATCCTAACCATAACAATTATAGGTTAAATTTGTTTGGGGAGTTTGGCGGGATCTTAGGCTCATCATAATGACTTGCCACTGCAGATAGGTAAACTATGTTGTGTGTCATAACAGAAGCGGAATTTTAAAAGATTGTTTTAGAAAGAGGTAGAAGGCATTAAATTCAAATTTGCGCTCTTAAACCGCCATAACTTGCTGGCAAACTTAGTTTTTGACAAGATCACAGTGTTCTTCCTTCGACTCGTTCCGCCAACTCTGCCACAAAAACATGTTCTTCCCAATTTGGCACTAACGGAGCTATAACATCGCCGTTAAGTGCAATCTACCAAATAAAAAGATGGCATTCATTCTGAGAAATAATAAAAGATGCAGGTCAAGCAAAATTTCGATTCATGAATTTATTAATGCTGTAGGTATCCCCGCGACCTTTACAACAACGACACAACGTCGACCAACAAATGATGAATTTATATCAAAGTTAAGAATCTCGCAATTATGAACAATTCCGTGAGCCTATCAGCGTTCTCGCAATTATGAATAATTCCGTGTGCCTATCAGCGTTAGAAATTTGCAATTCTAAAAGAAACGCGAACCGATTCAGCGACGTATTTCCAAACTGCGCAGATTCCGGTTATATCTCTATGGCTTATTGGTTATTGAGTAATCAGTAAAAGTCATGCTTGCTTTCTATCGACAACTTACAGCCTTGTCTGTGAGACACATACATGTTTACGACCAATCAGCTTTAAGGATCCTCTCCCGTATACCCCGTTGAATACAATTTTATAAGACATGTAGGACGGATGTATTTTCCAGAATAACAGCCTTCCTGAAATAATAATAGTAATAATAATAATAATAATAATAATAATAATAATTATAATAATAATAATAATAATAATAATAATAATAATAATAATAATAATAATAATTTTAACTAACTTTTACTTCAAATAATCGCCCACCTTTAAACCAAATAATTGCCCCGGCTATTATTCGAAGAAGAACAGCATGTCAACTGTCCTGATAAGTGAACTATAACAAACGTTTTAGCAATAATAATAAAAAACGTTACCCTTATCTTTTTTCTTTGTACAGTTTTTTTAATCAAATTACAAACGTATCCCACACGTAAGCTGAATTTGAAATTCAGGTCCAGATGTAAACAGTAGTCCATCAAGAGCTGTCATTTCATCGGTTGCTTTACTTTTTTCGATTTAACTAAAAGGATCACCTAAAAGGCGTTCGTCACATTAGCAGTTGTTGAAGAGGATGAAAAATACTGAGATGGAACATTCTTTGTTTTGCCGTGTGCAAAGCACCTGCAGATTGGGAACGTTTGATCGGTAAACCAGTTTTGCTAAGAAATGACTAGGGATTTATCAACTGACAATGATAGAATGATACCATGTGTTTTTTTCTTCTTATTCAGGGAGTATTTTTTTATTAAAAGATATCCATGTAACCGGTGCGCGCGGCGCAATGCCTGGCTGGGCATAAACTACACAGTGAGAATAAAAATAAATAGAGAAAACTATGACCACATTAACCAGCACCAGCTTTTGGTTTGAACTATTAATCATGTTTTACTGCGATCAAACACCGAAATTAAAAAAAAGTCACTGACTTATGTAGAATATAAATTATTGTTAAAAATATATCGTTAATAACTATTCAGAAGATTGTACTCGATCATATTAAGGCAAATGACAAACTCTCTTGCGAGTATCGGGGATTCAAGCGGTATTTATTTTCGCTCGAGTTTTGGGGCAGATATTCAATATCCTATAAAATTTCATGTCAAGGTAGAGACAAAAGTGAACAAATTTATGCAAATCGTTCTGAAACGGATGTTAATCTTTCTACACAGTAGTGAAATTATACTTCTTTTTTATGTGCTGGCTGCTGCGACAACTAACAAACTACAAGCTTAGACGAAACGATTTCATGATCAGCTTACTATCTTTACTGATTAAGGTACAGTAGCATCACCCCACCCTTACGCTGATATCTAGGGGTTGTGAATGGTCCCTCAAAAACTAGTGCGTTTTGCAGAATTTTAGTCAAGGGGCATAGTAGTCTCGAATTTTTCTCGAATGCCTTCTCGGATTCCCGATTTCTTTTTCAAGGCTCTAGCTCGCAGAAACGATATAATTCTCGCCGTCTTGGAAGTGTCGAATTTACCATTCGACTTCCTTATATCTCGATGAAAGTCTACTTCGAATTAAATTCTCGCTATCTTGAACTGAAACTTGTTTTCCCGGCCTTGCATTTACCCACTGCTTTACACTTCCTTTTGTGACGATAAGTTTTTCCTTTGGCCACTGTGTAATAAACAACTGTAGCAGGAAACGCTTTGAACTTCCTTGAAATTCGCGGGGGGGGGGGGGGGGGGGGGGGGGGGGAGCTCGTTGTTTATTACTTAACCAAAGAAACGTTTACAACATCGCTCCTTATATCTCGTTGCTACAAATAAGGTGTTTATAATGTGAAAAAGCCTTCTATTGACAATAAAGAAGGAAACGATTGCAATTACAACAGCAAACTTGTATCAACAGTAGGAAGTTTACAAAATTAAAAATAGTAACTTTGAAATTAGAAATGGTGAACTTAAATTCAGATAAAACAAGCATAGGAAATTAAAAGTGAAAAGCTTGTAATATTTCTAGAATTGGTTTGCTCAGCTAACTAACTAACTAAGAGCATTCTCTGAATAAAAAGCAATAAAACTTCATTAAGGAAACTAAGTTCAGCTGGCGAGGTTCCGTAGAGACTTATATAAAACTAATAAACGGAAAAGTCAAAAGAATAAGTTACCAAATTGTTTATATTCAGGCTAAATTAACTGTGGTGACGAACAACGCTGCATATGTACAGGTGTACAATTTCCAAACTCACAACAAAGATGAATTTCTACTATTTCACTGTATTTCTACTGTTGGTTTTTTCAAAGGTTTCAAAATGCCGAATAAGGATAAACACAAAAACGACTGAATTACGAAAAATTCTCTTGTAACACTTTAATATATTTCAGTGGCACTCGCAGCTATTTCGAACGATCTATATTATGACCCTTGGCCAACGCCTTCACTGCTTATCTCGAACGCTAACGAGAAAAAAGCCTTTAACGTGTTTCAAACTAAAATGTGGCGTAATTACGATTTTGATAAATTTGGAGAAAATACAGAGACATACTCTGAGAATTTGGCTTATTTTTTTCTGGGTATAATTATAAATTTATTGACCTGAGAATGGGTTTTCTTTGTAGCAGAATGTAGAATGAGTGCAAAATCGGCTGAAAATAATTTGAGCAGTTTTCATGGAAATGCAAAATATCTACTTTAATCTAAGGATCCGATGTTTTCTTGTTCGCTCGGAATCTGAAAAGAAATTTATAACTGATAGGAAAATTTTCTAGCATTGAATTTCGAGATATTTGTTTGTTTTTGCGTTAAAGATGTAATTGTAATCGCGCGCTATGAATAAATGCACATAGCCATGAATTGGGACACAAGTTCGGCATGGCGCAAATTACCGAACATTAAACAAACTCATGGCTTCGTATTTTATTCAAACTTTCAAATTTGTTTATTCTTTTTTATTTGTTTGTTCCTTAGTTCTTCCGAAGTTCGTTCACTTGTTTATTTGTTTCTCGTTCGATATTTATTTACCAGATTGATGATCAATTTATCAATTTTTTTTTTATTATTTATTCATTTATTTGAATCTATTTTCAGACAACGTAACTAATCAATAATGGCCGACAACACTACATCCTGGAACCTAACAAACACCACAAGCGGTACGGGACCTGGGCCGAGTGGCGGGTTTTCTCCTATCCCTCTATTGGCTACTGGTGATATCACTGTAAACCTTTTTCAGTCGGCCAAGCTTTCCGACCAGTGAACGGTTGCCATACAAGTTCCGTACAGTTTGCATGTCTGCAGTTTGCAAAAATCCTCAACTGAGGAGGACTGCAAGCCGTTCATTGTCTTAAAATTCTAACCATAACAATAGGTTAAGTTTGTTTTGGGTGAGTTTGGCGGGATTTCAAAATAGGGACGTTTAACAACAACGACGACAACGTCGACCAAAAAATGAAATTATATGAATTTATATCCTTGCTTTCTATCGACAACTTACAGCCTTGCCTGTCTTGTATGTGAGACTCGTACATCAGTACATGTTAATGACCAATCAGCTAAAAGGCTCCTCCCCCGTATACCCCGTTTTATACCATGCCATAGTAAATACAGCCAATCAGAATACAGGAAAGCCGTTGTATATCCGACGGTATTCAACCCAATTTTCCCATCATGTGCTGCGATCTTATTCTCGGCGAAATTTACTGAAGCGTATTTTCTATGGCATGGTATAAAATGGTTACACAACACTTTCTCGTGGTATACTATGGATTATTAAAAACTAGCAATGGTATATATATATTGCAATTCCTGAGTTTTGATTGCTTAATAGGCAATGGTATATGAGCTCATATACCATTGGCCACAAATAAGGTAGCCGACACGCGTCAACGAAATCAGCTCAGTGAAGAGCTCAAATATTGCTGGTTTTCACTGTCACGCAATCAAAAAATAAACTCGAAACCATTCAACTACAAAAGCTATGAATTTCAAATATTATAGACGATAAATAGATAAAAAATTTCTCAAAGTTTCAGGTCTGTGTGGTGTATCGTTCGCGAGTTATTTGCCGAACCTTTCCACGCAAATTTAAAAAGCTTAGTATGGAGATGCCATAACTGTGTCCTTCCGAGGGACACAGTAATGGCCGCCGTGATGTCAGAGAAACCATCTGGAACTCAATTCTGTTTACAACAGCGGCTATCCTTGGCTTAAAAGCTAGTACACTTTCACATAAACACCACTTATAATATCTGAAATGTTCAATCTGCACAAAATGGAAAGGAAAAGTTTTTTTAAAAATAAAAACAGCTTTGTCAGGGGCAGTCAGCTTGATGTCACATACGACGGAGAAATCAAATATTCAAAACGCTCTGTTTAAAAAACGAATGACACTATCGATGTGGAAATTTGCAAAAAGGGATATATTTTTAGTTTATCTTAACGGCCTAGTGAATTTTGATTTCAGAATTTTATGACGTAACATGAAAACCAAGAATTGCAATTCTTCTGGGCGTTTATAATAAAACAATTATTCCACTCGCGCTTGTTAAATATGAGATCTTTACAGCCAACTCGGCGCTATGCGCCTCGTTGACTACAGTATCTACCATCTCATATCGAACGCGCGCTCGTGGAATAATTGTTAAATATCCCACTTGTCACCAGTTATATTTTCTTGGTTGCATAACTAGTATTAATAAAATTTTATTAGACACGTAGACTGATGAAATTTCCATAATTATATCCGTCCTCAAATAATACTAATATTGACTAACGTTTACTTCAAATAATCTCCTTCCTCGAAAAATCACCATTCCCCCGTTTCGAATCAAATGGTTGAAATTATCGCCCCGGCTATTATTCATGTCATCTGTACTTTTCAGTGAACTAATATAACAAAAGTTCGACGATACGAAAACTCTACTATTATCTTTATCATTATACTGTTTTATCCGTTTATCAAATTACAAACGTATCCCACACTTGAGCGGAATTTACAATTCAGGTCTAGAGGTAAACAGTAGTCCATTAAGACTGGTCATTTTATTGTTTGCTTTATTTTTCTCGATTTAACTAAACGGATCATCTTGCTTGGCGCATGTCACATAACCATTTGCTAAAGAGAATGCATAATGCTGAAAACATACTGCTTTTTGTGTGGCTGTTTAGAATGCACCTACATATTCGGAACTTTTGGTCGGTAAACCAATTTTGCTAAGAACTTATCAAATGACAATGATAGAACAATACCGTGTTTTTTTTTTCGTTTTATTCATGGCGGTATTTTTTATTCTTGAGATTTTCATGTAAGCCGGTGCGCGGGGTGCGATGCTTGGAAATAAACTATACTTAACACAGTAAGACTAAAAATAAATAGAGATCACTTATGCCGTAAGATATAAGATTGCTGTTTATTTGTTGTTAAAATAATATATGATAGGCCTCATATTACGGCAAATGATTAACTCTTGCGAGATCAAGCAACTTTAATGCTGTCAAGTTGGGCTTCTATTTAAGGCAGGACTTGACATAAAGTTCTTTTTCTATCGCTTTACATGTTTTTTTTTTGGAAATATCTCGTTCGCTTTTTAAGCAATGCAAAAACCCAATGATCGTTCTTTAAATCTATGTTTAGGGGTGTTGTGTAAATATTTGGGCGATTTTTGGAGATTTTTTAGAGAGTTTTTCTTTCTTTGTAAAAATGTAGAGAAATACAAAATTTTTAAGTTAAAAATTAGAAGACGGACACCAGACAGTCCCCTGATAACCAGCTGGCGTGCTCTTGCGTGGGGGTCAACTCAGTGTCTGTTGGTGTTCCAAAAATAATTTTCTTCCCTTCATTCCTTTTTATAAACTACTATTCCTTTTAAAAGTCCCTCCTTAAGCGAATAAATAAACTCCCTCTTACGCCGGGGAACAAATAAGGGAACAAATTAAAAAGACAAGCTGAAAAGAACCAGGCAGAACCTGACGTTATAGACTCCGCATTGCAAAAAAAATGTCAACTATCATTCACGATCATTCAGTTTCACATAAACTGAAGTCTCGATAAACATAACTCATGAAACTAAAAGGAAATAAAATTAACGGGATTCAGTTGAAGTTAGCCTTCCTTGACCATCCTGGCTTCATTTCTACTTAGCCGGTTATCCACGAGTTTAAGGGTCGATATTCAGTATCCTATAAAAATCACATGTCAATGTAGGCAGAAGCGAAATAGTTTATTTTGACGTTGACTGTCAAACTCTTGCAAATTGTTCTGGAACAGATGTTAAACTTTTTATGAATTAATACTTTCTTTATTGCGCTTGCTGCTGCGACAACTAACAAACTACAAGCTTAGACGAGACGAGCTCAGGATCAGCTTACTATCTTTCACGAACCAATATATTAAGGTACAGTAGATTCCCAGTATATCTTAGTCATCGTGAAGAACTTCTACTCCGAATTTCTCGCTACAGTTTTTCAAACTGAAACTTGTTTTCTCTTGGGGTTTTCCACTGCTTTATTTTTTTTTTACAATTTTATCTCAGTGGCGCTTGCAGCTATTAAGAACGATTTAAGAATTGGTTCATGCTTAGCGTGCGTATATCGAGTTATGGATGCACGCGGGAAGTTTCAGTGGAGAACACGAAAGAAGCGTAAGCGTTGCTCGAGGCGATAGCCGAGAGCAACTCTAGCTCTTAGCGGCATTTTTAGGGGGTTGAAAAGATAAAACAATCAAAAGACTGTGACCGGTCGATTACATGGACGACTACCTTCCTTGCCAGGATTATCGGAGGAAGCCGCAACACTGTGGCACTATAATGAGAAGTTCAAATCTTCTGGATTGGTTAATTGATGTTCGTCTTGCTTTCCATCATTGCAGTAGCGCCCGCGGCAATCGGAATTAGCGTTAGGTTGACTGGATAAGCAAGCATGCACATTTGTTGTTTTGTGGATTTCTGGACAAAGCTCTTAGTCTAAGACAGTGTGTAAGCATTGCAAAATAATCCTATCCAAAATTTCTAAAAGTAGTAGAATTGCCCCCGGGAACAAACAGATATTCTGTACTTGCTAAGAAGTGGACATGTTCAGTAGTTGTTTCTAAAACACATAATTGTATAACACATGTCAGATAATTCATCATTTTTCAATTTCTTGTCCACTCATCCACCCTGCATGTAATTTTAATATTTGTGTTTTGAAAACTGTCTAAATGCCCCTACTCATTTCTGGACATTTCAGAATTTTTTAGAATGAAAATTACTTTCCGAAGAGCTAATATTGATTGAAATGCATCCCACCTCAGAAATGATGTCCAAATGCAGGAAATAACACTTGAGAGAACCTAACCTTGCAAAATTTCCTGGGGGCATGCCAGATCCCCCCAAAGGCTCGTGCCTTCGGCGCTCGTGTTAGCGCCTCCAGCGCTAAAAATTACCTCCTAAAAAAGAACCCGCCTCACTAGAATCCACCCTACGGGCCTGGCTATACAAGCAATTGTTTTTGTCGCTGGATGACGGGAAAGGAATCTCGCTTTAGCTAAAGGTGAGAAGGAGGAGGAAGGCTAAGGAAGGCCAAAAAAGCTTCATTGTCTTAAAAAAACCCTAACCATGACAATAGGTAAAGTTTGAAATGGGTGACCTTCGAGTGACAGGGTTTTCAAAATGAGGACGTTTAACAACATCGACTCATCGACCAAAACAATGATTTTTTCAAAGGCAGAATATCGTAATTATCTATTAAGTGTGTCTATTAGCGTCAGAAACTTGAAAACACGTGACAAATTCACCGAAAGCCATCCTTGCTTTCTATTCTTTTCGAGGAAGAACAACATGTCAACTGTACTGATCAGTTCACTATAACAAACGTTTTAGGAATGAAAACTTTACTATTATCTTTTATCATCATGATACAAATGGTTTTTGTTATCACATTATAGAGGAATCCCACACGTAAGCTGAATTCGAAATTCAGGTCAGATGGAAAGAATAATCCAGTCATTTTATTATAACAATAGAGTTGATGTTCGCGGGCGTAAATATGTTTTTGGCCCGACTCAGGCTCATTTTCAATTCTATCGGCAGCAAAGAAATAGTCGTCATTTAGAAGTGTTTAAATTAATTGTGCTGTTAACTGAACTGGCAGTTTGGAATATGCCTGAAATTCGACTGAGCGAGTTTCGCTCGATGAAGACAAACTTACATTTACTTCGCCGCCTGGATTCTTCTTTAAGTTTCTAAATTCCTCTTCATCTAGCTGAGAAGACTGAGAATTTGCTTCCCCGTTCAGTCCTTCAACAATTTTGTCGTTATAAAGCTTAACTGCAGATGGAAGCGTCTCGACTCAAATTAAACAAAGCTTGAAGTGATGCCAGCTTGTGCCAGCCAGCAAGAAAAGGGCGCGAACAGTTGAATGGTTTTCAGTTCTGATTGGCTGGCTTCGTTATTTTCTTGTTTCTGATTAATTATTGGTCCACGGCAGCGGGCTAAAATATATTTTAGCCCGCTGAATTCTCCATGTTAGCCCGCAAAATACGCCGCAATGCCCGATGAAATGATTATAATGATGGTTTTTTAAATTTATTTTTCTCGATTCAACTAAACCGACCACCTGCTTGGCGTTCGTCCATCAACACGTTGCTGAGGACGGAGTTTGTTGATAGCACGAGTCAAGTTCGAGGCAATTTTTTTTTGAATTGTCACCTTTTCTTTTTAATAAGATCTTTTGACTAGAACTGTTATAGTCCAAAAAATATCGCAGAGGTAAAATAAAGATCTCATCAGTAGTCAGGTTTTTCACACGGCACAGTTTTCCAATGCAGACGCGATCTCGAAGATTTCATTTGCATTTCATTTTGCATTTGCATTTCTCGCACCGTCATACAATTCGTGATTTTATATATAAATTCCATGCCTTTCTATAAGCTTTTACCAGTAGTTTGTCAGTTTCTTGGTGGCTTTTCTATACATCTAGATCTCGATCAACGTCTATCAACACGTTGCTGAGGACAGAGTTTGTTGATAGCACGAGTCGTCGAGGCAATTTTTTTTTTGAATTGTCACCTTTTCTTTTTAATAAATCTACTAGAACTGTTATAGTCCAAAAAATATCGCAGAGGTAAAATAAAGATCTCATCAGTAGTCAGGTTTGTATTTTGTACGTTTATAGTATTCGTTTTATATATAATTCCATGCCTTTCTATAAGCTTTTACCAGTAGTTTGTCAGTTTCTTGGTGGCTTTTCTATACATCTAGATCTTGATCAACGTCTACTGCGAATTTCTCGTTATCTCGATCGAACTGAATTAAAACTTGTCTTCCTTTGGATTTTTGTCGAGTGGTGACCACTGCTTTACACGTCCTTTAATTGAGCTATCTCGGTGGCACTCGCAGCTATTTTGAACGATCTATATTCTGAGCCTTGGCCAACATCTTCACTCTTTGTCTCTATCATAATGATTGGAAATCAGCCTTTAACGTGTTCCAAACTAAAATGTGCGCAATAATGATATATGGATAAATTTTAAGGAAAAACAGAGACATACTCTGAGAATGGAGCTTATTTTTCAGGATATAATACAATCTTTACCAAGCGGCCGGAGAATAGTTTTTCTACGTAGCAGTATCGAAAATGTAATTCTTTGGAAAGGAATGCAAAATCGGCTGAAAATAATATGTCAGCAGTTTTCAAGGAAATGCAAAATAACTACTTTAATCGAAGGATGTTTTTCTGGTTCGCTAGGAAAATTTCCTCGTTTTGTAAGGTGGCAAATCACGAGTATTGAATTTCGATCCACGTGTTTGTTTTTGTCGTTGAAGTTGTAATCGCTATGGCTAAACAACCGGCAGCCAGTCAATATCTTTAAAAACACCACATGACAGCAGTCCGAATTTGTTTTCAACTCAGCCAATTCAAACTATGATATGTTGAGTAAGAAGTGCTAAGCGATACAAAAGGGCGCTATAGATCTTAAACCCAACCCTTGGTTTACGCTGGGCATAGAATACGAAGCCATCAATTGGGACACTGAAGTTCTGCATGGCGAAGATTGCCAAACATTGACGGAGTCGTGGCTTTGTATTCTATGCAAATTTGCAAATTTCAAGTATTTATTTGCTTTTTTTGTTCCTTCCTTCGTTCTAAAGTTCGTTCATTCGTTCGTTCGTTCATTCGTTCGTTCGTTCGTTCGTTCGTTCGCTTGTTTGTTTGTTTGTTTGTTTGTTTGATTTTTGATCTTAATTAATCAAATTGATTGTCAATTTATTTATTTAGTCTTTTATTTGTTTGATCTAATTTCAGACAACGTGACCAATAATGGTCGACAACACTACATTCGGGAACCTAACAAACAACACAAACGGTGCGGGACCTGGGCCGAGTGGCGGGTTTCCTCCTACCCCCCATTTGACTGCCGCTGATATCGTCGACATTTTCTTTCTCTGCATCCTTGCCGTGATGATCGTGTTTGCTAACTCGCTTATGATTGGCGCATTCTACGTCAATAGGCGACTGCGAACAAGAACTTATTTCCTGTTGATGTCGTTAGCAGTCGCTGACATGTTGGTTGGAACAATCTCATTGCCGTTATGGGTGTATTTCTCCATAACGTTTTCGTCCATAGGACCAGCAGTCTACAGGTCGTATGTGATCTTCGATGTAATCTTTGGGGTGTCCTCGATACTAAATCTCACAGCCATCAGTCTGGAAAGATGTTACTCGCTGCTTAGGCCGATAAAACATCGCAACCTCAGAAAATGTATGTAGAGAAAGTATGAAGAAATTTACAGCTTAAATATACTGATCTTAAAAATACTCTCGAAGCATTTGCGCCTTGAGTGCAAAACTAGTCAGTGAAATCAATAGTGAGGAAATTCTGACTGTAAAAAGATTTTGTCTTTATATATCTTCATGATGGATTGATTCGTTCCCAATTTCCGGTTTTATTCCATTTATAACGACTACAGTCGAACCTCTTTAATAAGGACACCAAAGGGACCAGGCGGAAGAGCCCGGGGGGGGGGCCCCTTCCGGTGGGGTGTCTGCCGTCCCCCCCTGGGCGAGCCCGCCCCCGAGACACCCTTCGGAGGGCGCCGCGCCCCCCCCCCCACTCTTCCCCCCTCCCCCTTCGGCCCCCGGAATAAGAGTGACCATAATTACAGAGGTAGGATTTATATGAATTCTGGTCTCCTTCGGATCGACTCCAACTGCCTGTATTAGGGAAGTGTCCGTATTATATTATCAGCAGTATATTAAGTCCCGAATGAAAAGGCCAAAATGGTTATCGTCCCAACACTAGAGTCCATGCATGGTTGTACTGTAGTTTTAACTAGGTTTGCACAGTTTATGTATACTAAATGTATACTAAGCCTACGACACAATTGCAAGATAAGCTAGAACGTAAAATAACAGAGAGTTAAACAATAATGTATTTAACTTTTGCTCTTTTCCAGGGGTGTTCGTAGCCATAATCTTGGCTGCATGGATTTTGGCGACATTGGCTGGAACGACTATAGAATTATGGGACGTGTTCCATGGCACAGTTGTAGTAACAGTGGTCTTCTTTTTTGTTCCACTCGCCATTATACTGGTAGCATATTGTACGATATTTCACGTGGCTAGAGCGCATGTGCGTGGTAGAGAAGGGGGATCGTTTAAAAAGGTATTTTAACTTCTTTAGTCAAAATTAATTCCAAGAAAATAAACGAACACAAAATATTAAACCAAGTCTACCTATAATAGTCAGTAGACACGTTCTGGAGGATTATTGCCTTGTCTTTAAATTTGCTTTGAAGTTTGCTAGATGTCACAAATTAAATGTTATGGCTATGGATCGGATGGAACTGGAAAATTGGGGGGGGGGGGGGGGGGGGGCCCCCCCGATATTAAATTTTTAAAAAATATAAAATAAAAATTTATTTTTTTTTTTTTTCCTTTATTATTATTTTATTATTTTAATATTATATATTTAGTTGGAAAAAAAAAAAAATATTTATTTTTTTTTTTTTTTTTTTTTTTTTTTTTTTTTTTTAATTTTTCATTATTTTTTTTTTTTTTTTATTTTTAAATATTCTTTTTTTTTTTTTATTTTTTTTTCTTTTTTTTTTTTTTTTTTAAAAAAATTATAAAAAAAAAGAGAAAGGGGGAAAAAAAGAAAAGAAAAAAAAAAAAAAAATAAAATTTTTAAAATTTAAAAAAAAAAAAAAAAAAAAAAAAGGGGGGGCACCCCCCCCCCCCCCCCCTTTACGAGGGGGGGGGGAAGAGTTTGCTTGTACGTCCGAGGGTTAAGTACCATTATTGAATGAACAAGTAAAAACAGTACTTATCTGTGTAAAAATATCTTTCTATATTACAGAAGAGGAAATTTAACTACAAGTTTGTATTTTGCACGTTTATAGTATTCGTTTTTCCTTTCATGAGTCCTTTTCCTACAGCTTTCCTTTAACTAGTATCACTGTTACATGGCTTTGAGCTTTGGGAAATCCTTCAAAAATTCAATGTACCTATAAGTACCTTGTTATAGACCGACGGAAAATAGAAGAGTTTAATTATGAGATTTCATTATTTCAGGAGTTTAGGAATCTCTATTTCGCACAGATTACTTTTGCCTCCTGGCTCGCCCGTCAACGACAAAATTATTTTGACAGGTTAATAATTTGTATTTTACTTTTTATTTTTTTTAGGATCTGCGTATTGCCATAACAGTGGCTGTAGTCACCGGGCTTTTTGTTATTTGCTTGACGCCTTTTTTCGTCCTCAGCTTCACAGTATCGGTGTGCAGCATAACAAAATGGGCAAGTGCTGGATGCCAGGGGCTCATTAAATTACCACAGGTATTTTGGAGGATAAACAAATGGCTTCAGTACGGAAATTCCCTTTGTAACCCCATCGTTTATGGCCTCCGTAATGAGGAGTTTCGGCGAACATTCCGCAAGATTTTGCTGGGTCTGTGCTGCAAAAAGGTCCGGATAACAGAATACGAAAAGAATTTGCATGGCGGCGTGCGTAAAGTACGAAGCAAGTCTCGCCCAAAACGCGAGCCCTGTTGTGAAAACGTGCAACTGCGATCGGTCGTGATCATCCCTTCGCCCCAGCCACCTGCGCGATCATTTAATATGCGCGAAAGCCACAGTGAAGCAGCTCAAAGCAGCGATCCAATCAAGCCAGAGCTCCTGACAACAAAGAGTTTGCAATTGGCTGACAGTTTGAAGCTGAACGAAGATCATGTATTTCACACTTCTCCTTCTGATCTTACATCAGCCTCCAGTCTCTTGACTTCGATAATCCCCGTTCCAGCAACTTCAACACAACTTTGTAACCCTGCATTTGAACACGACCAAGCGGAAACTGGTTTCTACCCTGGTAATGAAGCGATACCAAGGCAGGAAATAACCGAGAACATGAACGTTGCCCCGAGGTTTCTGCGCGCCGGGTCGATAACGAAACCCACCTTCATTTTATAGAAACTAACAACCTAGAAAACGATAAAGATTTCAAAGCCAGGGTCTAACCTGGCATCTTTTGCCAGGAAACGCTCACTGTCAGAAATATTTATTCGTTAACGTTCAAGACGTGAAGCGGCCCTACTAGACGGTCCTAAACATGTTAAACGGAAATTACGATCTCGCTCGTTCACGTAGTAGAATTTTGATTTCAATGGCCGATTTCAGAGGAAACACTCAACTGATTAACTCAAGGGGTAATGTTGCATGATACTGCAAAACAATTTATAATTTAAACTGGCTCTGAGTTGGAACATGACTGACTGACGACCTATTTATGACTGTAACGGCTACAAATGGAGACAGCTGCCGGCTGCAGAGCCCAGGGGGGGGGGGGGTACTACCATAAATTTCGGACAGGGTGTGCCGCGAAGGTTCTTAAACCCTGACTCTATTTAAGGATAAATAAAGCAAAATTTGATACCTTTTTAAGGCCCAAAACCGAAAAATGACACCTTATTTAAGGGGAGGAGAAGCGTTCCGTGACGACCCAAATAACGGCTAACCGCGCACGGCAAAACACAATCCTTATATATCGCTTTCCTTACTTACGGATAGTACAGTTTGTCCCTTTTTTCCTTTGCTGGCTTTTTGCTGTGACTTGGTACCGGAACACAATGCCAGGACCGAGAACCTCAAACCATATTCTATCCCGCGGCGCATGGGAGTACCCCCCCCCCCCCCCCGGGGCTGCAGAGCTAGAAAAAAGCCTCCTGGTTATATCCTGATTACTGCATGAATTCAGTAGCCCAGGGAGTTCTTATGCTGCTGTTAAACTTTTCAGCGGTCCTAGGTTCACCGACTGCATGGTTGCCATACATCAGTTTGCAAGTCACGTTGTATATAATTATAAATACGATGTATAAATATGTACCTGTACACAAGTAAAATCCCTGCTATTTTAATTAATAATTTGCATCGTCATTAACGTCGACCGCTTATTAGATAGTTGTAGTTGTGAACTTGTTCACGTCCGTTTGTGCTGTAGACTTCGCAGCTTAAAAAAAACAAGAACAAACAGATATTATACCGCTATGTTAAATATACGAGGCACAATAAACCCATGAGGAAAATATATTATCCTAATTAGTCCTTGATATTGTCCTTGCATGTTCACTTACTTAGCAATAAGTTGAAATGTTTAGTTAACAGAATTCTTATTCCAAAAAAACAGTCTCGTGACGGCTTGACCGTGAAGTACTCGCGTCTCGCGAGGACTTGCGCTTCGTACCGCTGGCCACGTGCATACACACACATAAACGCAGGCTGCGCGTCCTTACCCTTTTCTATACCATTTTTGACAGAAATGAACACTTTCATCTACCTGCCGTAGAAAATGGTACCCATTCACATACCCTACAGTCAGGACACCGTCTGCTTCCCTTTTCTATACTCTTGGATGGCGTTTTCCTTTAAACTACTTGGAAAAATTAGTCATTAGGTGCATCTCTGCGAAATATTTTGAAAGGGCCTTTTAAATACGTAAATGACAGTTTACTTTACCTTTGTCAAAACTTCGACTCAACCATTTATATACCTCTGGACTGAAAGAGGAACCCCTCTCGGACAGAGCCACCCTGTATGAAATTTCGTATTCTTCTCCTAATGGGTCCCCTTTCCGGCGGCGCGAGGGTTCCCCTCCCCCCCCCTCGTCCCCCCCCCCCCCCACGCCGCCGCCCGTCGGGCCCCTCCTCTCCCCCCACCCCCCCCTCGGTCTCTCGGCGTGGCGGGGGGGTGCGCGCGGCCGGGTCGCGGCGCGCGCACACGGGGGGGGGGGGCGAGACTCCTTCGCCCTTCCCGTCGTCCCCCCCTCCCCCTTTTTCTTTTTCGTTCCCTTCCTCCCCCGTGTTTCCCTCCCCCCCTCTCGGGGGCTCGTGTTCGTCCCCCCGGTCACCCCTGTTTGATCTGCGTTGTGTCCTTGCGTCCCTCTCTTCCTGGCCGTCTCATCCGATCCCGCCCTGTTCGCGGTGTCTCCCCGTGTGTTCCTTTTCTCCTCTTCCCTCCTCCGGCCCTTCTCCTCCGTCCCTCCCTCGCTCCCTTCGTCATGTTCTGTTCTGTCTCCTCACCTTATCTTGTTCCGTCTATCCTGCTCCTCGTCGTCTGGCAGTTTTCCTGTTGTGTTTTTCTTCTTTTTTTTCCTTCCCGTTTTCCTCTCCGCGTTCCTCCCCTCCCCCCCCCCAATTGCTTCGTTATTGGACTGTGAACATTATATTTTTTCCAATAAGCTTGGGGTTGTTCTATTTCAACTTTTTAAAGTCTTGAAACTATAATCGGTTCTCCAAGCCCAGAGGTACGTTTTCATAATAAAGCCGCTTGTAAACAGGGTCTTGATGACCCCTTCAGTGTTAAAAATGAACTTGAGTCACGTGCATGGGCTTCCGCCTCCCCACTCCCCCCTCCCCCCAACCCCCTCCCTTCTCTCCCGGTTTCTCGTCGTAATTGGAAAAATAAAGGGACGAACAACACGTCATTTAGTCAAGTTACTTATCCTTCATAACTTAATAAGTTTTTTCATTGTTCAGCAACATTCATGTTCATCCTGAGGAATGACAATCACTGCCTACAATACAAAATCATCTCGTCATGCAAAGGAGAAAAGATTGCGTGACGAGGCAAAAGTTGACGTGGTTACACAGTAACATTCTTCCGAAAGCGCGCCAAATTCGCATCCTGTGACGGATAGACGGACGTGAAGACGAACGTCGATGAAAAACACACGCCATGTGTGTTTGCAGAGAAAATAAGATTTTATTTTGTCCTATGCAAAAACACAACTCTTGTCAACATTAATCTGTTTGAAAGTATGAGTGTTTTATTTACCTTCTTTATTGTTTCACTGAACCTGGAGACGACGTGTCGGTAAGTTATTTATGAACAGAGAAAGTCCTGAAAGTCGGCATCGGACATGTTGGAGTCGCTCATTTATTCGTGAAACAATACCTACTTTAAATGCATTTTAATTTACCTTGGCTCTTGTCTCCAACGCTAGTTCCAGCTGCTATCGTTCGCTGATTGTTTTGAAATTTAAATTGAGAGGATTTCCTTCATCACATCGCAGTGGGAGCCTGACGCTGGTTAGTGTTATCTAATTTTGGAAATGCGATCGCCCCTTGGCGATTCTGTCATTGTTCAAAATACGCTTTTAGTTTAGTGCTTTGCATCTTGTTCTTCAGCTTCAAGCAATTGTTTCTGTCGCTGAATGAAGGGAAAGGAATCTCGCTAAAGCTAAAGGTGAGAACTGAATATATTCATCTCATAGCACGTTTTAGTAAACGCTTCCTTCTGTTGCTTTGTATATGTAAACTCATCTGTACAGTAGTTATGACATTTCGTACCTTTCGTTATTTCGTTATTTTGACATAAACATCTACATGGTTTTGAAATGATACAAAAAACAACCGCATTTGTAATCATATAGTGCCAAAAAAATAATGCCACTTCGATTGTGTACAATGAATTTTGAGGTATTCAAAAAATGTTTGGTTATATCTCGATTATATTGCAAAACGATTCGATGTTGTTTGATCTGGCCGAAAATTGCAGTGCCGTAAAATAACAACTGCAATTTTCCCGATAGTCTCATAAAAAGTTACCTGTCTGTATAGCAGGTGATCACGGTCATAAATATTTAATGCTGCGCTGAAAAAAATACAAGCTTTTATATACATGTACATGTAGTTATAAACGAGACTGGCATTTGTGTTGAGAGGCATCGTATAAGAACCTGTTCCACAGGCATTACTCAGAGTCAATTAATAAAAATTTTGGCTCTGTTTATATACATTATATAGAGAACGATAACTAACGTGTTAGGGATACCTAATAAAATGCTAGGGAGTTGATCTCTGATGGACTGTAGCATACTGAATTGTTTCTGGAGGAGCAGGGGAAGGTGGGGGGGGGGGGAAGCAATACTCCTACATGAAGTCACTCCCACGGGAGGGCAGGGGAGTGGCTCTTGTAACAAAAAAGTTACATGGGTGATTGTCAGAAATTATGAAAGGAACCAGTATTTGCAAACTTGTTTAGTGGCACCCTCCACGTTAAGACCATTTTGTCGCCGTGACTTACTTTGGCTGTCCTATTGGACTGGTCGCGCCGCGGGGTGGGTGGCTACTGCCTTTTCCTGCGACCACTGGCAGTCGGTGGCCAATGGCCACGTAACGATACTTGGAGGGTTGAGTGGGCTTGCATGGCTCAAATTCACTTTCACCCCTAGGAGTAAAGCTACAGTATACATGTACCAACAATAGGAAAATACCATTAAGAGTTATGAGCTCATACCTATGATAAGCATCCCCCTGGTTATAAGCCCATCTGTCATATGTTTTGAGCCTGTAAACAGGCTTCTAAGTGAGGCATAGGGCTAAACAAAATCAGCGAGTAGAGAAAGCTATGTGAGGTCAGAGGAGGACGATCTGCAAGAATGCACTAGGCTCTGCAGCTATAGGTCGATTTTTTTGCCCAGTAACCTTCAGGACAGCCTGTTTACAAGCTACATGTTTTGTTCCTTCTTAATACCTTAAAGGTATCCTTTGAAAGGTATCAAAATAATGGTCATCATATTTTTCGATTTTACCACCCTATTTAAGTGGTACATGTACATGTACCAAACCTCACCCTCCTTTACAGTATAAGTCACCCCACCGCCTTTTTATGGTAGTCCCCTTGCTCAGTTGTGGTTTTTCTAATACCCCAAGATTGAAATATACTTTTCCTTTTCTACGAAATCACCAACTGTGGAATGGGCCCAATTATTTTTATGTCGCTGCCCCCCCCTTTCTTCTCTCCCCCCTACTTTTTCTGTTTCCAACCATGGCCTTGTCCCGTATATTCACCTCACTGATCACATCACAATCGTCATTAAATAAAGCGTTAAATAAATAGTCAGTAGAAGAGAACTCAATAAGCTAATTTTTTTGTGGGGAAAATTATTTACCGAGATTATTTTTCAAGCACGGTTCAAATAAACCACTGTTAACAACAGTGTCGTCAAGGAGGCGCAGCACGTCAGCCACAGGAATTTGTCAACGAAAGTGGGTGGGGCAGCAAGGCAAAAATTCAGTCCCATTTCACACATCGTTGGCGCACATAGTTTGCAATTCCCTCTTTTTTTCTATGTGCTATATATTAACTGATGAAACTTTTTTTTCTGCAGAGTATCACAATAAAATGCTGGACTGACTGAGTACAGCAAGCTTTTAAATTATAGAGGGGCCAGTGCATTCAGTGGAACAAAACTGGTTTTTCTAACACATGGAAAACAATCATTTTCACGTCCTGGCTAGAAATGCTTGTTTTAGGAGTTTTCTGTTTCACACTCTGGGGTTACAATTTTGGACAGTCAGGTAATTATTTTTATATATATATATAAAATAAAAATATACATTTACTTTGTATCACCATTCATAAACACTGTTGTAACAATACTTAGGGACCAAGTGTAACATTGAGGTTCTTTATATATCACAGGTTTGAGATAATGGCATACTGTAAAATTGCAAAATATTTAGCCTGAGACCCTTTTTTAAGTTTTGGTTGACTGAGTTGGGTATTGTTAGAAACCTTTTTTGCATTTCAAGAACCATCCAGCTTAAAAATTGAAAGGGGCAAAATGTCTGAAAAATTTTAAGAATGTACATGTATTTATGTGTATTATACAGTACATAGGGTCTTTGGATGCACACATAGGAATACTGCATGGTAAATGTAACCTGTAAAACTCTCTTAACATAGCAATATTAAACACAAAACAAGTTCTGCAATCGTCAGATGACCAGCAAAAGTCACAGAAATACTGCAATGACAAAGTGCAAAACAATAATTAAAAGAAAATTTGTTTTATTGTGCATGGGTATTTTATAGTGAGAGGGAGGGGGTACTATTACTGAGTGATAGCATCACCTTATTTGGTCAAAGTGGCACTGTGAGTTAATATCAATTCCAGCCTTTACCAAGGGCTTGAGCCGAGGTCAGGGTCACTGCAATGTGTTCTTAATCTTGGGCAAGACCCATAACTCCCATAGTGCCTCTAATTTCAGCCCTGCAGGTGAATAAATAGGTACTGGTAAATTTATATACTGTGGGTAGTCCTCTGAAGGACTAGCTGGGTCCCATCGGGGGAGGAGTAGAAATACTAAACATGTCACTTAACACTATAGAAACTTGGATAAAAGAGATAGGGGCTAAAGCCCTTAGGAGCTTTTCCTTATTGACAATACTACTATATTTTGTTACTGAGAAGAATTTGTCTAATAAGTGCATGTAACTGAATTAGAGCAGTTTCAACTGAGTTTTGTAAAACCAAAACCAAAGTCAATCACTCTGCCATCACGAGACAAATACAATCCATCCAAAGAGCGTTGGGCCCCAGTGTAGTGTTTGGCTGGTCTGGATGAGGGATCAAGGTTTACCAATCACATACCGCAAACCAAAGCAAATATGAATGACTTTCGATACTCAAGTGAAACTGCTTTGAACAGTTCTTGAAGTTACATAATTGTATAGAAAATTTAATTTATTTATCAATATTAATTTTTAATTTGCTTACATTTCTTCTGTTTAACCCTGCAGTTCCATTCTTCATGAGAGCTTCATTGCCTTACATTATAACTATATCTGCAAAAGTTGGAGATAACATCAAACTAGATTGTTCATCTGATGGTCAACCACACCCAGAAATAATCTGGTACAAATACAATGTTCCCCTTTTGGATATCACATATCGAAGGTTAGAGGACACAATAAAGTCTGGAAAGCTGGTTTTGAGTAACATACTGCTAGCAGATGCAGGGAATTACTCTTGCCATGTGAACAACACATTGGGTTCCATTAGCAGGACATTCCAACTATATGTATATGGTGAGTTATTGGAACAAATGTGGTGTTGTGTTTGTTATCAAGGAAACTGTTCTGTGCAATACAATACAATTCAGTACAGAACAGTGCAGTGCAGTACAAATATTACAATACCCCCCCCCAAAAATCCCCCCCCCCCCAATTCCAACTGCAAAAATTCTCGGCTTATGGCAAACCAGTGGGCCTACATTTAGTTATAGCTTTTAAAGAAAAACATAACCTGTAAAATTATTAACCCCTTTTGTAGGGCTTGTTTTTTATTTTACATCGTTATAGAGTATGCTAAGAGACCTGTTACCCGGTAGTTAATTTACAACTGTATCATTTTGTTTAGATAGTTCTACCATGTTGCATACTTATATGCATCAACCCCTTCTTGTACAACTAGAAACCCAAACCCAAAGATTTCTGCAACACAAATTTGTATCAAAAAGTGGGACCCCAGCTCCCTTACCACCCCGTATATAACCTCTTCCCAAAAATAACCTCATCTGAAGGGGACGTTGAACAAATGTAAGTGGTACTCCGTCCAGGAGTATTACTGGGGACCAGCAAATTGTCATGTCATGCTGAGTCAGTCAGACAGTCAGTCATGAGTCAGTCAGTCAGTAACTTTATTTAATGAAGGAAAACATTTTACAGTCGTAGACTGATAACCCTGTGGCCCTCACCTAAATAACTAAAATATAAACTACAATAATTCAAAGATACCTACCTTACTATAAATAATAACGAGTATAAAATTGGTTAAATTGATAAAATCAATCAAATAAACTACAATCTTATTGGTACATGCAAAAAAGAGTAAAAAAAGACACTACGAAATTGAGAAATGGTCAGTATTTGCGTACACCTTCTTTCTAAGCTGGAAGTATTTCTCTTTAAAAGCATTAATGCTTTCACTGGATCTGATGTTAGCAGGTAGGGAATTCCATAGTAAAGTCATTTGATGTAGTGACAAAAGTTTTTCGTCCTTCTTTCGCCCTGTCGGTTGCTCTTGGGGCACCGTAGCGTGATGTAAAGATAACTTAAATGTAAAGATAACTAAAATCAGCGTTCCTGAGACCTACACCGCTTTTGTTTCAGAATCTTCAAACAGTCGTCCCATGATTGTAGAGTCTCTTATGACTAACAAGACAGCAGTCCTTGGAGGTGAAGCAAGCTTTCATTGTCACGTGACCAGCAACTCTGTAACATATGTCAGATGGTACTTCAAAAGATATGCCAATGCCTCTGACAATTCAACCCAAGCAACGGTTACAGAGATTAGGAGCGTTGTACCGGTCAAGGTTGCAAGTTTTTTGCAGGGGAATGGTTCAAATGGTCACCTTTTCAAAGGGGAAGCAGTGTTTCTTGTAAAAAATGTTTCGCTTCATAATGAAGGCGAATACATTTGTGAAGCATTTAACGAGCACGGCAAAGTGAGGTGTGGTGCGTTCTTGGTGGTTGTCGAAGGTAACCTTTCAGCTCACCATTGTTTCATGTTACAGATAGTAATACATTCTTACTGTATACAATTGCCCTGACACGGGAAGCTAAGTTATGGGAGGATACCCGCTCCTGCCCCAGACACTCTGCTGTCAATTCCGGAAAGAAGGGCGAAAAACCAAGAGAAAACACTTTCACAAAAATCTCTTTACCGTCACTTCACCGAACTCCGTTGTACTGACCACGAGGTGAATGAAACTGTGATATTTGAAGCGAAGGTCACAATGTATCATGCTACTAATGCGCAGGTACAACACGCCGGAATTAAACGAACTTACGCCATTCCCGCGTGACGGGCTAATTATGTATGCAGTGACAATAGTTGACGTGACGCCATACCGTTTTCTTGCTTTCATCCACTTGCATGTTACTCGAAACATAAGGAAGTGACAACAATACAATACAACAAAACAGAAGTCTCTCGCTGCTCATATGTTTCACCATCCCGTCCATACATGTAAGTTTAACGTTTGATATTCGCGCCGAAAAATTCCATGGTCATGTGCATACAGCGTAGATATCTTTTTTGGTTAATTGGTTGCTTCGTCTTGCTTAATCAAAAACTAAGTGTGTCTGGAAGGCAGAAAACTCAAATAATAAAAATTGCAAGGTTGGCAAGACGTTTGGAATCACAGAAGCGTCCCATACAAATAGTTCTCAAAGATGAATTGAAACTCTGAAACGTCTCAACTGTATGGAACGCTTCCCTTCAGAAATAGTAATATAAAAAGATTATACTAATTGAAAGTGGAACCAAACGTTTCGGGCTTGTCCCATCTTTAGTGTTAGATAACGTCATCCATCCATTCATTCTGTTCTTACCAATGCCTGCTGCCATCAAACATTGCATTTTTGTTGCTTTTCCGAAGGTCCTACGCCCTCAGCTCACGACATAGAAACCAGGTATGCAGCTCTGTTTGGAAAGGCGCAAGAGTTGCCCCTGGCTGTTCTTGTAGCTATACCTGTAGCTTTCCTGATTATTTTGACGGCCGTGTTTATCAGGGCGCTCGAAAGGGCCAAACGCAAACACGGCGTGGGACTGGTCAAGAAAGCAGAAATGAATGGAGATGCGGTTGTAATGAGCAAGTCTTGTAATGACGAGAAATCTACCAATCAGGTAACTAACCTTGTAATTTAATATGTTGAATAATAAGTTACAAAAAAAAAAGGTTGGTGACCCACTGATCAAACTTCTATTATCCGGATTCATTCGCGAAAATAGAAGAGTCGACAGTATCTGTGTAAAGTGAGCATATTAAGGGGTATGAACAGAAGTCCGGATAATAGACCATTTGCATTATGACGTAAAAGCGCAAAGACTTCTGGTAGTTGTAGTTAGGTTCGCGGGAAATTTTAAATCGTCAACAAACCCGCTTGCCCAAGAAAATCGTGATGGAGGTAAAGAAAAATACTCTCACCGAAGAAGACGTCCCTGTGGCTTCATTTAAAGGGCAAAAAGCAACCTCTCAGTATAAAACCAAGTCCGTTAAAATGAAAAAAAAAGTTATACAAGAAATTGTATATTTGCTGGGTTGCGTTTTGTAGTGAAGTTTCAACGAGTCGGAGTGTTTCCTCCAAGTCTCAGTCGCGCGGTTATTTAATTAAATTCCTAAACCTTTTGCTTGCCAGGTATTTTCAACTAATATATAAAGACGCAATATTTTACCCTTTCTAAACATGGGGGAGCACAGAACATGATGTCTACACTCGTAAAAATCTTTGAGGCTCACCTTTTGAGTCGCACAAGTAATCGTTCATCAACAAGATTATGAAAATAAAATTATATTTGCTCGCACGGCCCTCGCTCAGATTGAAACCACAACTGCTACTCGACGAGTTGACATTTCCAGTACAAAAACAAGAAAACTTCTTTGTTAAAGAATATTGCAATTACAGTTCTAATTTGACGAAAAAATACAATTTTAAGATAAAAACAAATAATCTGTATTCACCTGCACAGGGAAGTTTTGATTGATCAGCTTGAAAATCCTTTATGATTGACCCTTCATGATTCATCGATGTGAACAAGGAAAATTATTTGACTCGTTTCTCTGTCTCACTGTAAAAATAAATTAAATTGACCGTCTCGCCGCCGAGCAATCATGATATATGGTAAATTTTCTAAGCTTTTCGGTGAAAAATTAATTTACCTGCGATCGATGGAAGCGATCGTTTGTTGAACGTCTGAAAATAGATTAAGAACAAAGTCAATGGCTTGCCTTGCTTTCACTTGATTCCACACAAATTTAGTTATATCCTCGACTCGTCCTTTCAAGCAATCTGTTTCCAGTGTGATATTAGGCTAAAATTATTTACGAAGAGAAGTTGTCAGCCGCGATGAATGAATTTCTACCAAGTCAACTCCGCCACACAACGTACAAATTAAACTTACTTGAACACGAACAACATTTGTCTGTCGTGGTTAAAACACAGAAAAGTCAATTTTCATTCCAAAGCTATCATTCTGTTTTCTATATTTTTGACAGGTAACTGAAAAAATAAATGTATAAACAAATTTCGAAGCGACAAGAACGTAAACTTTGCAGCTCAAACTTCAGATCAAATTAAAAGTCCTGGATGTCCACCTTCACGCTTGGCTGCCCTTAGCCAATCATAAGCCAGAAATGGTGTTTTCCCGCGAACCTAACTACAACTACCAGAAGTCTTTGCGCTTTTACGTCATAATGCAAATGGTCTATGGAAAGGTCCGAAACACTGACGTTACGTACGTTTGCGTTATTGAGTTAGAGCTATTTTCTAGCAACTCTCATCAGAAATTGAATATTTGCGTTGGGTCGGTGGAGGATAAGAACGAATTAAGACGTTGTTCGCACGGCGAATCAAACAAAAAAATCAAACGGGGTTCAGATTTCTCGCACTGCTTTTCAAATGCCTTTTTTACAGGTAGTAATGTTTTTTTAATAGTCAGCTGTCGCTGTAGGTATTTAAATGAAGTTTACATTTCGAGCGTCAGGCCTTCTTGGCCTGCGCGAATGGGTGACTTGTTTGTCTGTTATCAGCACGTGTTGCGGCGCAGTCGCAGAAACTTTGTTATATGCTTGAATGCTTAGCAACGGAGAAGTAATCAAGTCAAGTTGCATGCGCGCTACGAAAGTAATTAAGTCGAATTGTTTTATTCGTCTTTAAACCATGATTATTCTGGATGACAAAAACTTCATCCAATATTTGCTGATAAATTCGAACTGAAGGATAAATTTATAAAACTATTCAATATGAAGGTAATTAGAAACATGAAAATAAGTTTAATGACACACTTTTCTTTTACGGTTTTCCAGAAAATAGAAAAAGAAATTGACATTGCCGAGCCTCGGCGAGTTTCAAATTTCCCAAAACGTAACGGAGTACAAACTGGACAGCAGATTACCCAATTATCCAAACAAGTCACGTGTGCGGAGGCGAGATGTTCTTCCGAGCGACTCCCGTCCTCTCAAGCCAGTGACATAAGCAGTAAACGATGCAGTGCTGCGCTTGAACTTGAGTGGGAAGGGATAGAACTGGTCATGGAGGATGGATTTGAAATCATCAAATTGTGTAAAGAAGAGGAAGTGTAGAAACGAGAGAAGAGGCTGGCGAGAGAAAATGAGTGAAAGTCGATTAAGGACTAGGGTATTTTGCGTGTGTGGCCACGATCTCATCTTAATGGGCACTCGGCAGTATGCGATGAAGATATATGTTGTTTGGTTAATTCGAAACGAAACCCTCTGAGGTCTTATCTGTGATTTTTTAATGTTTTCTGAAATCGGCTTTTTCTACACTGGATAATTTCTACTTGGCGTGTACAGTTAATTGATATGAAGAATTTTGAAAATCGGCTGGCAGGTTGAATGAGGAGAATGCTGCGTCTGCTTGCTGCTTGAGAAAACTTTCGATTACAATTGCAAAAAGAAGATCACCCAAACAATATCGTCTACTTAGAAATCCCTTCTTAGGTAAAGGTATTTGGTATAGTAAAATGTAGTAAATTCTGTGTGTAAACAATTGTAAAAAAAGGTCATGCTTTTAGGTACCTCGAGCTAGTTGTCATCTGGCTGTATAAAGTAAACCCGCAGAATAGCGTGGTTCAATGAAGGAATCTGGTGGATGATCAAGAGTCGCAAAAAGACAGAAAGAAAAATAACAATTTCAAAAGAATTAAACAGAGATTTATTGTGCGCCCTTGCTGCATGTTTCCCTTGCACTGCTAGCCGTCTGGCCATTCAAATGTTGTTTTCGTTATCAAAAAGTACCTAATTTTTGTGGTTACGCAGCGCTTTTGACCACTTGGTCACTGATCCAGGTTGCGGTCTCTCTCTCTTTTTTTTTAAAATAAATTTTATATCAACCCCAAGTGACTTCGGAATATTGCCTCAGCAAAGCCAACAAATGAATTAAACCAATCGGCATGCAAATTCAATCCATTGAAAACATCTGTGTCACATAATAAAAAATTACTTTAATCAATAAATTAATTAGTTTATCAATGACGTTTCAGTATATTTTTATCATAGAGCAATGCTTATTATATTTTTCGACGAAAATCCCATGTTATTTAAGCCTCTAACTGATTTTTCCCCAACATTATATACTACGTTTTGTATTATATTCTAAGTTCTGGGTGTATGACATTTCTTTCCTTTTGCCATCTAACAGCTTCTTTAGTTCGTGATATCCTACTCGTCTGCAGCGTGTATCCTTGAATTGTTACACGATTGAGCCAGCATTTAATTTATGTCCCGTTTTTTCTCCGCGGGGCGGAGATGAATATTATTCAAAGAAAGTAAAAGAATTTTCTCTTCCGTTCGTGCCATGACACTTAAGGCAAATTTATCACCAGTCTGGGAAGTGATTCCATCATCCAAACAGAATTCCATGAAGAAATTGCAAAATTTAATACAAAACCTCTTCTTTTAGTACAGCTGCCAATGATTTTAATATAATGAAGCCGGCGTTTTCAAAAGCGACAAAAGCCACAGCAGCAACCTTGTCCTCGTCTACCGCTTTCCTCTAAGCTTCGGTAAGATGTATTAGGATTAGTTCTGTTGTAAAATCAGGGCGATACGCCCACTGTCTGTCGGAGGCCAAGTTGTTCTGTTTAAAGACATGTTTGACTTACATTGTAGTTATCATTGGCCTCTGCATGATTAAAGTATGTAACTTGGGATGCTGAGAACGGATACCGATCGATAGTTTGCCACTTCCGATTCATCAGATTCATTGTTCTTCTTGTATACTCCTCGTCCTGTAGTCGTCCCGTCTTATTGGACCAATGGTCTTCCGTATTATACATGCTTATACTTATGATACTTCTATAGCGCATTTCCCGAAGTTCGATGCGCTTCACAATTTAAGCACGGGACAAGATTCATTTTGGGGTTGGTGGCCCTGTTGGTTGGTGACCCTGTTCACCATATTCCAGTAGGAGGTCGAGTTATTTACTTTACCAAGCATCTAAGAAAAATACGAGGCCGTTGTACGGGTATTTCTAAATGCCTTTAACTTGCGTTTGCTCTTTTGACTTTATATATTATGTGGTCTATGCATGACTTAGGGCCTGATAACATGGCGAATTTCAGCCCGGTCTGCACATGTGTCTGCCGTGGTGAAATTTTGTTGCGATTTCATGGCGAATTTCAGCCCGGGTTAAACACTTCTTTGAAACTGAAAAATTACCGTGGCCGCCATTTTCTTTCGTTTAAAACCATCACTGCGCTTCCATAAACTCACTTTTCAGCCGGGATTGAAATTTTAATGTGATTACATGAAGTTTTTCAGCCTGTTTTCTGAGATTTCCAGCCCGGTTTCAGAAACCGGGCTGGAAATCTCAGCCCGGGCTGTAATTCAGCCCGGGATGGAACTTCTTCATGTTATCGCAAACGTCTTTTTAAGATTTCTTTTGAAAGCCGAGCTGGAATCTCAGCCCGGAAAACCGGGCTGAAATTCGCTATGAAATCAAGCGCTTAAACTTTATTCTTTAGCAATACAGTGTAGGTGGATTAGAATTTATTTATTAGAAAGCCAGGTTTACTTGCAACGAATTTATCTTATATTCTGGTTATCGGCGGTAACTTAGGTCACTTGCGGGTACTGAGGAAATTCTGGGATTACGCAGAATAGTGCATGATAGCTGCATGTATTCACCATGCATGTATTCACTATGTAGCTGCATGTATTCACTATTTCTTAGCCTTGTTTTCGATATTGCTTGTACCATAACAACAAAACGGAGAAATATATACATGTGATGTAGATAATATTTCTTGTGCCAATTTAATTCCTTCTTTGAATAAGCCAATTAAGCCAGTTTTTTTTTCATTTCCCATTCAATGCTGTCGTCTCGCTGGAAATTGTTACTGAGAGGCTGAAATTTTGAACGAAGCTAAGCTATTAATATTTTTAGGGCTTCCATAGATGTATGACTTTCAACTTTTCAAGTTTGCGTTACTGGCAGTGCCCCTTTAATCAAAATGCTATGTTAAAAAATAATACAAAATAAACAATTTTATTTAATTTATTATTTTATTTTCTCTTGAGATTGACAATAAATTAGAGAGATTTGTGGCATTTTCAACAATATTAGATTTGTTCCATTACGTACATTATAAGTCTTTTATAATCATTATTTTTATTTTATGTAATTAAATGTATGCATTACATCATAACATGCTCATCGATATCCAATTGGTCTTTTCCTTTCATTCACTGATCAGTGTGACTCATTTTAGAATGAGCTCAATAACATTGTTTCTTGATAGACAATTTACGAGTTTCTTTTCGACTCTGGTCTCTAACGAGTGGTGATTTTTATAATTTTCACGCTTGAAATTGGTCCATTAAATTGAATAAATAAATTATTAATTATGTTTTTTTTCTTTTGTTTTTTCAAATTTTTCCCGCAGATTGTATTAATCGTTGCACAAGCACCAACACAGTCAATCTTATCGTACGCCAAGTCAGTCTTTCTTCTCTTGCATTCTCGAATATTCTTGCGAATGGTGACAACAATTTAAATAATCACGCTTATCCTGTATAAATGCCGGGCTATTACGAGTTTCAAATTTCAAATGACCTTCATGTGAATTACACCTTCATATAAATTGCAAGATAATATGCCCTACGTTTAAACAATATCCATTTTATATTTAATCAAACATGCTAGATGATTAAGTACGTTATCTCATAGCTGTTGCAAATACAACTGATTATTTGCTTGGGTTGGTAAATGTCTTCTCCGATGTGCTCCTCTTTCTGTTCAGCTTTCTAGGACGTTTTCCTAAAAAAAAAAAACAAGAATGACCGAATACTCACTCTAACATCTAACCCGCGCTCAATATCGGTGAAACAACACAGTTATTTCGGCGTCGTTATTACCAAGAATCAGACCATGTTTGAAAGGCCTGTGTAAACACACGCACAGACACAAAACCCATCCTATCTGAGTTGGATCGTCTACGAAGATACATATACAGGCACGAGCTTCGTCCGCCACCATTTCCTACCGTCCTCAACCACTTTGGCTCTCTCGCGTTCTCACACGTTCTCTCTTGTCCTTCGTGATCTGGTGTCTACGCGAGTCTGGTCGACTCTTGGCTTAGACGACCAGTCTCAGATCAGGTGTATTGGACAAGACTCCAGGCACTTGACAACGGCTTGAGTGTGAATTATAAGATGTCGCGGTAATTGAATGATTTAGCTAAAGGTTCTACCACGTTAAAAACAAACAATAACACACCGTGGTGTCTTGTAAAATGGAATATTAATAACACTGCGAGCAGTCGGTGTTTGTTCCTGAAATCCCACGCACGACTGGAAAAGTTACAATTAGGGACTGCGCAATAATTACCTGGAAGGGGGGGGGGGGGGGAAACTGTGGGAAACCAGAGGGGAGAGAGCATAGGGGAAAATCACCAATAGAGAGAGGGGGGCTGGGTGTAAAATTTTATACATACCAGAGGGGGGCATGACTTTTTTCACTCCTTTTTACAAACTGGAAAAGTGGTAGAAGAGCTATTAGTAGAAACTCGGCCATTTGCTGTCTAAATAAGCGAATCTGATTGGTTCTCTCATTGTTTTCTATCCACTGATAGACCACGACCGCACGCGCGTTGCTCTTTTCTTAATGTTTGGCTTCAAAGTACATAAAATTGGACTGCAATCCTTTAGAGTTTCTACTTAGATAATTAGACTACTCGCCCTTGTTTTCTTTGAGCAATAGCCAACTCGGCTGTGCCTTATTTTCTATTCGCTCATAGAAAACCTGGGCTCGTTGTCTGATTGTTAATTAGAATTCAAGTATTTATACTTGCTTACACTGGAATTAAACTTGGAAACATAACAACTCCGGGTGTTCGGATCTCTGAACTAGCTGATTATTTAATATTTTCCTATCTGTCATCCAGTTGGAGATGAATTCCTCTGTAATATATTAAAATGGTACTACTCTATTGGCACCAGATTTTTATGAAACAAGAACCCTTGCACTATGATATTATTCAGTGTAAAAGAAAGATGCCATTGTAGGCTAGCCTACATGGTATAATTAAACAGAATTAGTAACGGATCTATTCACATTAACACTTCTCGCAAAACCTAAACTGTTCAGATTGTTAAAAATCGCAGGATGAGGAACTTTTTTTAAGCATACATGACAGCCTTCTGGCGGCCATCTTGATGTCGTGTGGCGTGAAACTCCGAAATTCAAAAGGTTTTATCTTAAAGACGGCGGATGCTATCGAGCTAAAATACTTTAACAAGATATATATTAAGGACTTCTAATAGCCAGTGAAAGATAAAAACTTCAGAATCAGAGTCAAGTGATTCTGATGTTGGCGTCGCATGCGTTGTTTGTGCCTGAGAAAGACATCCAAGATGTAAATTAGGATTGAGGGAACCTATTGGAGAGGAATCGGTCGGGGGAGGGGGTTGCTCTAAATGTTATCAGTAGGTGAGGGGAGGTCGAAAAAAAATTTTTGCATAGTGAAGGGGTGGGGGGTGCGTCTTCATTTGAGCCATATTTTACCCATTTCCCAACCCCCCTCCAGGTAATTTATGCACGGCAGGCTTTAAACCAGGATTTAAAAAGTGGGAGTGCAAAATTTTTATAAGGCCTGATGTTGTCCCCATAGGAGGGCCTGAGGAGCATACAAGGTGCTTTTCTGCAGTTATGAGCGCAAAGGTATCTCAAGATTTCCAGATTTGCTAAAAAAAATTGTATACAGTTATTCATATCAATTTTCTCTGAAAAGTGGCCGTCCATAGGACTCCTGGACTCCCACCTGGCTAAAAGCCTGATGCACGGTCCCTCGTGCAAGTCCCTGTTTTTGCGACACGCACTAGGAAAAGAAAGAGGCTGCTCACTGTCCAGAATGGCAATTATACCACGATCAGTCGTTTTTTTGTTCCACTGGAAAAGTTAAAAAAGTGCAATCAAAAAGTTGTGAAAGGTCACAAATCGATAAGATCTGCAGCCTCGGTTTTGAAACTCAATGCTCAATCTCGATTTGCATAATTCGCATTCCCAATTTCGCGTCGTGCGATGGGAAATAAAAGAGACTGCGCGTTGTTTAAATACATGTACTATTGATCTGTAACAACACTGACCTTGGCTTTTGTGAACGTGTCGTAGCCAAGAAGGGCAAGCTGTAACAATACAAAAAGAAAGAAAGAAAGAAAAGCAAGCAAGCAAGCAAGCATGAAGGAAGGGAGGAAGGAAGGAAGGAAGAAGAGAGGGAGGGAGGGAGGGAGGAAGGAAGGGAGGGAGGAAGAAAGGAAGGAAGGAAGGAAGGGGCGCTTTGATTAACGATTATTCTATTTAAGTATTAAAACTATTAAGAAAACTGAACATTAATTATTTCCAAGTTGTTACTACCGGTAATTAACAATTTTATTCATTTTTAAGCGATGACTATCCTTAATGCCGGGGAACGAAATTCCTTTTGATCTTTTTATGGTTACCCCAACCGAGGAACACTGGTAACTAGAGACATGGGTGGGAACTAACTATAGAAATAAATGAGACGTGAACAGAGATCAAGTTTAAGGACACAAAGCAAAATACTCCCGGGAAGTTAGAAAGGACTAATACAAAAATATAAACGAAAGAGACAAACTATATTTCACGAGTTCTGTGATATTCAGTACAGACATTTCTGCAATTCAGGCCTGTGTAAACAACTTTGAGACCGCGTTTGAACTTGGTCACTCGAAAGTCATGATCATGTATCGTATATCAGGCTAATACCAGATGTCACGCTACAAGCTAAGATAACGCAACGTTTGTTGGAACATATTCAATACAAAAGTTGTCATCTAATTTTATTATCATGATACATTATTTTTTTGAGAAATTTCCTGTTAATTGTTTAAGACCCCCTTGGAAATCGTCGTCGCTTCTGCATGCATTGCGTGCTGTTTATTAGGAGTTTTCAAATGGTAGAAAAATTCGATAATCCTTTGTTTACACATTCTAAGTCCAGGTCGAGGTTGTCCGTCAACTTACCTTAAGGTTACTATTTTTAGCGACTACTAATTTTAGCGATTTTTTCTAAGCAAGATTTAGCGACTATTAAACTTGGCGATTTTCCGAAAAATAATTAAAAAAAAAAAACACTTTTAATATATAGCTAAGATGGAAATAAAAAATGTTCAGTAATAGAACAAAGTCACTTAAAATTGAACGAACATTTACATTGTCAGAAAGAACAAAGTAAATTGCAAATGTTAGAAAGTGGGTCCTCGTCAGGGAAATCAGACATATTTTCCACGGTGCCGGCGATCACAGCTCACTCCCAACACTTCTTAATTGTTTCCCTACCTTCTGACGTTGTCATATAGTTGAAAAGGGCCACTATAATATTATTCAATTTTGTGTTCCTCTGGCGGGCGGGGGTATTAATTTAACACGTATTAAATTTTACCGAGACAAATTTTAGCGAGTACTTAGTTTAGCGATTTTGGCCCAACTTGCTTAAATCGCTAAAATTAGTAACCTAACCTAACTAACCTAATGTGACTACTGTGCGCTTTTGTATGGCAACAAGTAAAGAATATGTAAGGAATGAGCTGGTAACCATAAAACGCGCTTCATTACCAAACATATGGCCCGACTACTCTATAAAACCTACTTTTCTTTTTAATCCTTCTTAAGCTTGGAACCAGGCTTTTCACGTCTTTTCCAGAACCCAGTCCGTTTGGCAATGCCCTCTTGAAAGTAGAGGAGAGAAGTTTCCGATCTGAGCACATATCTCGCATGTGACGCTTCTTTTCCCATGGGCACTGGGCACAGTAATTTGCGTCATTGTCCAATCTGCGGAGAAAACCGGTTAGAAAGATCAATTTTCTGTTTTTGGGATTGATATCGTACATGACGGATTATCATCCGTCGAAGACAGCAGACTGGCTGCCGAAAGCTAATAATTTTTAAACTATTTTGTTTACCAGAGAACGCCTTTATACAATTTTATAATGAATCCTGGTATCGGATGATTGTAACTTTTTTATACATTTTTAACATTTTATTGTAATTTGCCCTGAAAAACCATTTTTGGAGAGGTAAATAAAATCTTATCTTATCTTATTTTCATGAACCACTAGTATCGTACAAGAACTACTGCTGAATTTCACTCCTTATATCCTTCGTTCCTTCACACCTTCACTCCGTCCATCAGTTACTGTTAAACATTTTGGTCAATCGCTGACCTGTGCAAACCGCGTGTGCATATATTGCAGGTGTTGAGGTGGGTTGATGTTAGATTGAGCTGAGCCGCAGTTTAAATATATTTGGCTAAGAGTCGAAGTTACCTCGAATAATGCGAAAGTGTGTAAAGTTTAGCTGGAGTATCCGTTGGTATACAAACAAAAATACAATGAAATGAAATGGAAATACAATGAAAAGAAAAGGATTACAATAAATGGAGACAAAAATTATGTAAGAATCACGTAATAAATTTTTAAAAAATCACATAACTATTGTACAAAATTGTTTATAAAAACAGTAGCTAGTGAGTCTCATTAAGAATGAACGCTGGATAAAGGGGCGGGCGTTCCTCCTGAAGTAGAAATCTGAATGGGAGAAATCTCCTCAATGCAGTGCAGAATTAGAAGAAGATGACCCTGAGGTAAAACGGGAACCGAAGTCCTTGGTTGTTCATGTGAATAAGGCGTATTCTGGTTTCAATTCTATCGTCCAGCGTTTCTCGTCCTGGTTAAAATTGCAGAAGTTTATCGCACTGTGTCTTCGATGTCAGGGGAGATTCCTGATAAGGATAAAAGAGACAAAGCAACGAGATATCAGCCAAGATGACAAGTATGATGTTGAAGAATTGGAGAATGCAGAAAGAGGAATTCTTAAGTTCTTCCAGAATGACGCCTTTTCAGAGGAGATGGAAGCCATCTAAAGCGGGAAATGTGTTAAGAAATCGAGTGCACTTGCAAGTCTTGATCCGATCCTTATTGATGGTCTTCTCCGTGTTGGTGGACGGCTTAAAAGAGCGCCTCTACCTGTAGATTCAAAGCATCAGGATACTATTCCTAAAGGGTCCCACCCGGCTCGCTCGATTACTTATCATGCATTTTCATGAAAAGAGTGGCCACTCAGGCAGGGAATATGTCCTATCAATTTCGAGAGAAAGGTTCTGGCTGATTCGTGCCAATTCAAGTGTACGTGGTGTACTTTCGACCTGCTCTGCGTGTAAACGTCATGGTTCTGCTGGAGAACAAAAGATGGCGGAACTACCATCCCCTCAAGTCACTCCAGATCAACCTCCTTTCACATGCGTGGGAGTAGACTATTTCGGTCCGTTCCTTGTTGGTCAAAAGAGAGGTCTCGAGAAACGTTATGGTGTAATCTTCACCTGTCTGGCTGTGCGAGCTGTGAATTTGGAAGTATCTCACACGCTGGACACTGACTCTTTCATTCTTACTTTGAGGCGTTTAATCTCTCGCAGAGGCCAGGTCAAAGAAAGACGCTCTGATAATGGCCCAAATTTTGTAGGAGGTGAAAAGGAGTTGCGTACCTCGATTGAAGAATGGAATCAAGAAAAGATTCAAGAAGCGCTTTTGCAGAAAGGTATCAAATGGGTCTTCAACCCACCAGGAGCGTCTCACCATGGTGGTGTCTGGGAGAGACTCATCAGGTCTACACGTAAGGTCCTGGGAGCCTTGTGTAAAGAGCAGAATTTAGGTCACGAGAGTCTTCAAACCTTGCTATGCGAATCAGAGAGCATAATCAACGGAAGACCCCTAACAACCGTTTCTGATGATCCTAAGGATTAGGAACCGCTGACACCTAATCACCTTCTGCTTCACAACGACACAGCTCTTTCTCCAGGCCTGTTTGAAAAGAACGACCTGTACTCAAGAAGAAGATGGCGACAGATGCAATATCTATCTGATGTTTTCTGGTCTCGCTGGAAGAAGGAGTACCTTCCCCTACTACAATTGCGCCAAAAGTGGCTTCGTCCAAAGAAGAACTTTGCCGTTGGTGATGCAGTTATAGTCGTCGAAGAATGTACACCGAGGAATGTCTGGTCGATCGGTCGAGTTACAGAGGTGTTTCCCGGCAAATATGGTCTTGTTCGCCGTGTGAAAAGTAAAACGAAGACATCTAATTTGGAGCGACCTATCAGTAAACAGTGTTTGCTTGAGGAACTGAGTACGGAGTTCTCGTGACTATTTTGTTTGCGTGACAGCCCAGGTTTACGTGTCTGGCAGAAACATTGAGTGACAATCGTGACTTTAAGTGACAATTACTTTAAAGTAATTTTTAGTCTTGAATTAATTTGTTAGTAAATACAAGGTTTTCACCCTCGTATTTAGGGGGCCGGAATGTTGGCGCCAGAATTTTCGTTTCGTTTAGTTTTAGTGTAATAGCTTGGTGTTAGTTTTCGTGTTAATTAGTTTCCTTTGTTTTTAGTCTATTTCTGTACATGTTCTGTTTTATTTGGATATTAGTATGCGTGTGTTTATTCTGTTGTTTGCGAGTTTCAAGTCAAGTTTCGAGTTTACGGTCTATTTCGAGTTTATGATCAAGTTTACAGTTCGTCTTTTATGGTTTTGTCATTGGTCAAATCCGTCTTTGTAAGTTTCTCGTTTATTTTGCTTTGTCGTTTTCCTGTTTTCCTCATGTCGTTCGTTGTAAGTTATTTTATGCTCATTTCTGTGTTTGTTATTTTGTCATTTTCAGTTACCGTATCTATCTTCGTTTAAACGTGTGTATAGCAAGATGGATTTTGCGTGATTTTGCGTTTTGCGACTATAACTGTTGAGAGCATCACTTTTCATTTTTCGTTCGTCTTGTAGAGAATTAAATTTTTTTAGTAGCTTTAACTAAAGCTAATAAGTTTTTATCCCTTACGTACCATTGCCCTGACTGACAACAACTGACTATCACTTCTTTTGAATATGTCATTTGTGCCCATGCTCAGTCGTAGCTGTTCAGCTGAGTAACTTAATCACTAACACGAAAACTGGTCGACACTTGATGGACACATAAAATTCAAGTTGAAATGAAGTTTATGTTATGTTGTTATGATACTCGTGCAGTGCAGTTTCCGTGTTTTAAATACTCTTTGCCGTTTATAGAGCGTAAAATATGTATGTTTAGTCATGCCTGATACGCTTCCCATTCCCATTTTTTGTTTCTGAATCCCAGTCCCGGTGAGCCAAATCCCAGTTTCCCAGTGAAAAAATAGGCAAATCCCAGTTCCGATTTTACCCCTTTAGGCCCCTCTTTTTGCAGCTTTTTTATTGAATAATAACTGCCTTGCAGCACCGTTTAAAAGGTCATCATTAAATTAGATTAAATTGACGCGAGCATATTAACCCGATTTTAGGCCGATTGAAGTCACTAAGGGTTTACAGTACAATGGTGTAAAATTCACTGTTTCGAGAACTTTAATTGCATAGGCTTTTTTGGTAAGCCAGATCCAAAATGGCGAATAACATGAAAAAAAATATATTGTCCACCCTTGTAGTGACGAACATCTTCGTTGAAATAATGTCACACATTCTTATCCAAATGTTTTATCGTTTCTGATTATACTGCTGCTTAAACTTCAGATTGTTTGAAGCATATAACATTGAAGATCAATGCAAAATAGTCGTATTCTCAAAGAGACTTTTGGTTAGGTTTTAAGGTGACTGTTAGCCTGTGTACGCTACAATATTATGCTACAATAATGGAATCAAACAAATGCCCAATCATTGGTAAATAAATTGTGGGGGAGAAACGCGTGACGAGCCCAAAGAACGTCTGCGAAGGAGGCTATGTGTTTGTGTAAAGGGGGATAAGAAAAACGGTAACGTATAGGTGCGAAGAAGGTGGAAACTCAAGAAAAGGATGAGATCATCGTGCAGTAAAAGCGCTGGTAGTATGTGGTTTATTTGCCCGAGACTGAACTTACAGGAATTCGTAGTGTTTGAGGAGGTTTTCGCCCCAAGAGCAAAATGGCTTCCATTCATTGCATATTCTCTCTCTTTCGCGGTTCCCTCTTATGGTTTCGCTTATTGTGGCGCCTAGAGCAGCCCCAAGAACCAACAGAGGTCCTACGATGGGCACTTCGACTTCGAAGATTGAAGCAAGACCTGAACATAAACAGAACAAAGAGGTGTTTATTAACAGTGTAATAGCTTCCATTATATTATCGCGTTGTGCTTACCTATGAATTCAAATATTGTGAGTCTAAGAAGCAATTACTTGTTCCTTTTCTCACACCATATAGTGAACAAAGTATGACAAGGAAGCAATTCTCTGCTTGTTAGCAAAACAATAGCGCAGTAACAAAAGAAGTAAAACCAGTAGTTGAATAGACAAGTACTTAAATGAAATAAATAACTACATTTGAGATAGATTAAGAAAAAAAAACTAAGAAGGGTATTGCAAAACATTCTTGTCGAACAGAACTAATTTTGTAGCATTTGTTAGCTATCACCGCTTACCAAGACCTGCTCCAATTCCAGCAGAAGCTGCAAAGGCGAAGTCGTCCGCTATTTTCCAAGAATCCTTACCATCTGCTTTAAAGTCCTTATACAGGTCATACACGCTTATGCCGAAGAAAATGCCGTCGGCGACGACCCCAAGAGCAGTAAAGACTTTTGTTCCTAACCTAACAGATGGCTCCATCATTCTAACAAGTTTTTTACTTGCTCTCTCCATGTTATTCAGGTCCACACTAACTTCGGTTGCTAACTCTTCTTGAACTGTTACATGTAATTCCCCGTCGGGCGTTCTAACACCGTCAGTGAAGTCCTGTAATTCCACGTCAGTGCCTGCAGTTCTACGTGGTTTAAATAGTTTCTCTTTCAAGACTTTCATTAAGTCGTAGGTGCCTTTAAAAGAGGCTTTTATTAAGTTGTAGGTGCCTTTAAAAGAGCCTATGCCACCGACAGCTGTTGCTATGACGGATAGAACTTCCTCCACGTTGCCTGTACTAAAGCCACTCTTTGGATCGGAGATTTCTTTGATTATGCTGTATCCCGCAGCAACTGTTCCTAGCAAGTTAAATGTATGTGACATTCCTGTGGCAAAGCGAGGATTGTTCTCTAGGACCCGGTGAAGAAAAGGTAGTTTGCGCAGAGGGACTTCTGATTCTTTTTGTTGAGATTTAAATAAACTGGCCAGTCTATCCACTTTTTTTTCGATGTTTATCTTATTCATTTCTAAAAATTCTTTCCACAATTCTGCATGTTTGTCATTGAGCAACCAATACTGGCGGTGATTCTTAATTAAATCCAAAGTTTTTAATATTCTAGGTTTTGCTTGTCTTACTTGGTTAATTTCGGTAACATCTTGCAAATGTTCTTGAACGAAAATATCCAAAAACCTAACCTCAAAGTCTTTTGCACGAGCGTCAACGGCTTTTAAGACGTCGAGCTTTTTCAAGTCAAGGAAATTGCGAAAGATTCCGAGCTGTGTACTTGTCAGTGGAGAAACAATATCGTTCATTATTTCCGTCATGACGTTTACGAAAATTTTTCGGTCATCTTCTGAAACATTCCCTTCATATATTGTCGTAATTGCCATTTTTATGGCCTCTCGTTGTTTATCCTTGTCCAGACATTGTAATATCGTCCAAGGCTGTAGGAGAACAATTAGATCTAGAATTAGAAGTGACAATATTTGGTGTTTTTAAGTTCTACGCCCTGCTTGGTATATTGTAATACGTTTTGAGTGGGCGTGTGACGTTTCTATCTGCAGAAAAAATGTATATTTAAACAGGAGCGATGTTTCCCATAATTATGCTTATAAGATTAAGATATAAATTGAAATTAACAACCCTACTGCAGTCGTACATATAATGGAAAACGTTTTTCTAATGTCCACTTAGAAAACTGTTTGTCTGTTCTATTAAGACACTTCATAAAATTGTATTGTACACTGCAGTCTAAATCTCTCTTATAATTAAAATATGCACTTTTAACAGTTTTTTCCTTACCAACAACGTGCGTAATATACTTATGATGTTCACTAACAATTTGGTAGACATTCTAGTAGTCATTGTACCAGCTCTGCCATACTCGAAGAGTGAATTCTTTTGCCGAAGTGATGATAAATTGAGACTGACACCTAGCAATTCTCGTGATTTATTGTCAGCGGCATGTCATGTTAAATGTCATAATGGCGGCCATAAATATGGATTGAGTGTTTGTGTCCATCCCCTACGATATGTAAAAAAATCTAAACTCTGTGGATCTCTTTTACGATGAAAAATCGCGAAAGTTTTAAAACAAAATTTAAGAACCTACCGAGCCGATAGCAAGAAAGGGGACGTATTTCTAAACAAAATTCAACGTCCACAGTACTCTTTGTGGGCACGACCTTTTTTGCCAGCCGTAATTAGAACGAGCAGACCTGGACCTACCTTGTATATAATTGTCGCCTTTCACCGATCGCCCCCCCCCCCCCCCCCCCCCACAAACTTGACCCAAATTACCCCATTGATAATCACCCACTTATACAGTATGTCTGCCCAATTCCTGGTTATTTTTGCACTTATCGCCATATCTTTTTACCTGAGAAAAGAAGTGAGCTTAAATTTTCCCCATGACATAGCCTGTTCCTGCTATAGGTAGGTCCGAGTGAGAGTTTCATGGACCGAACCTCTTTAGTTTCTTTGTAATTTTGGAAAGTATTATTGCAGTTGATGGCCCAAACTGTCAAGTTGTCATAATTTCGGACAATCCAACGAAGACGTGGTCTTCGTTTTATTTCCAAATATTCGTCTCCATCATAACAGTATACCTCCCGTAAAAGATATATAAAGCAATGACTGCAGGTAAGTATTACCTTTTCCCGAACTTAAAAGGATTTTTTCCGCAGTTTTATTTGAGGCCTACCTCGAGTACGGAAATCATACAAACCCGTCGAAGGAACCTTGTGAGACGAGAAGGATCATAAACCCAGATTACTATCACCGAATTTTGTTTCATGGTACATACAGTCGAACAAGCAAGGTCACGCGTACCCCTATTAATTCTATTACATGTAATGAATTGATTTCGTGTTCTTGATATAACTGAAAATACTGAAACTAGTATTGCGATCGGTAATCTTAAGCCGATCTGTTTTTGCAACCTAAATTTTCGGTGATTACTGTTCACCTTCATCAGAGTTAGACAAAAGTTCCTTGGTGCTCGCGCTACCAATCCGTGCGCTTCTGACGATCTTTATTTAAATTAAAGGCACATAAGTGTGAGGGAACTCTTTGCGTTCGTTTACAGCGTTGCTGTCCAACGTGGAGTGCCACGACTCCAAGAAAAGCCTCTTGTTGTAGTTGCTTATGCCACGCTCGAGGATATGTGCGTCTTTCGGATGGATGTTGTGTTTCGAGCAGCATGCCGACTCAACAGAACACAACATCCATCCGAAAGACGCCCAGATCCTCGAGCGTGGCATAAGAAACTACAACAAGAGGCTTTTCTTGGTGTCGTAGCACTCTACTTTGGACAGCAATGCTGTAAACGAAAGCAAAGCGTTCCCTCGCGTATGTGTGCCTTTAAGTCAAAATTAAGAACGTCAGAAGCGCACGGATTGGTATCGTGATTACGTATTAACAGTGATTTTGAAATGCATGAACAGGTAAAAACGAATGATATAACGTTCCAACGACCACGCGGGTGCTGTCACTGAGGACCTCCTCAGTTGTCTCAAAGTACTAAAGAAATGCAGGAACAAATATGATTGGCTTGTCAACGAGATGCTATACATCAAGCAATTAAGAGGATAACAAGATTCTTTTCTGGTCTCGCTCTAAAATGCGAAACAGTCAACGAACAATACTTATGTAGTGATAAACCCCGTTCTTTGAGCCTGCCTTGGTAAAAGAGTTAGCAATTCTCAGTGTTGAGTATTTTGCGACAACTGACTGTAGCATAGGGAACGTAATTCAAGGTGCAGCGAATTGAGAACTTAGGAACTTCCTTTCTAAACCTTTTTAAATTCTCCCGCCTAAACTAAACTAAACCAGCCAAAACAAGGAGTTTGCAAAAGTAGACTTATCGACAATTCATCGGAAAGTATCGTTCAGATTTCATTTATAGCGGAGCTTCCAGCGGCCCGAAGGGCCTCAGAACGGAGCCCCATACCCATAGAAAATTAACAGAACCCATGCTTTTGGTTTTTCATGGTCATCATGTCTAGCGGCATGGCTCGCGGGCGCGTGCGACGACGACGCCAGGTTACATCTTTGATATTGGACATCCATGTCATGGTCAATTGACAGCTGTCAAAACAAGGTATCTGCTGACCAGTATCACATGACCATATCGCGGGCTCACATATAGAACTCATCGAGGTCGAATGATTTTTTGAAGTTTACCGCTGACCAAATAATGGTTTACATTGGATCGCGGGCTCAAGTGCTTTATTTTTTCTATTATTGATCAGTAAATTGGGAGCTTCGCTTTTAGGCTTGCCTAAATCTATTTAATAGCTTGTAAAGAATAACGGAATGTGTATACGTAATTGGACTACATGCTGTCCAATTTGGAAATAATTTGATGAAAAAAATTCCGAGGGCACCCAAAATTGGACGAGGCCGTAGGCCGAGTCCAATTTGGCTGGCACAGGAATTTTTTTGAATCTAATTATTTCCAAATTGGACAAGCATGTAGTCCGGTTACATATAAATTATATAGCTTGTAGTCAGTCAATCCAGCGTAAACAATAAACTTATGTCCAGAACGGGAAAAGTATTCAACAATAGTAGGCATAACACAGCACATGCAACTCACTCAAAGCATTGTCTTCACAATTAAAACCTTAAACAAAACAGTGCAATTTTATTCACCTGAGTTTGCGAAGCTTGCTACAAAGTGAGTGAAAACACTGCATCGATCAATGAAAGTCGTAAACAAAGTGTCCGAAGAGCTTTACAACTTCTTGAATCTGACATACTCCTTTCCACTATCTCGTTCGTACTTCATCGCCGTCTTTTCTTTTCGAATTTCAGCAAAAAACGAAAAAGAATTGCATCTAGCTCGTGGCAGATTTCTTGCTTCGCTTCGCTGCACATAAGCTTACGTAGTGTAGCTAGCTCCTCTTCTGACAACGTAGAAAATTTCTCTTTGTTGTTGCTATTGCTGAAAAGCTCAAAAGGAATGGAAAAACGTAGCAAACAGTAGAACCTGCCTTATAAAATTCCGCCATTGTCGACTAACACGACAAGTTTACAGGGCTGACGTTATGCTTTGTGCTAATTGGCTAATATCCGTCACATGTTGTTTCTTCTTCGATTTGATTGGATGAGACAAAACTGTCCAATTTTTCTTAAATTGGACAGTTTGTGCATTTTAAGTGAAAGTCCTAATTGAAACTATCCAAATTTAATCCCAAATTGGACAGTTCTCAGAAATTAAGGAAAAATAGCTGCGCTGACAATATAGGATTTACTGACAGCTATATAATTAAAAGCAGAATTAGTGCCCAGAATTATTAGCATTCGGGAGTCAGGCAGACGTACTGTACATCCCGCAGACCAATTTTTGTATAAATCGTAGGCTCGTTTAACGAAGGCTGATAATATGTACGTCGACTTTTTTCGACTGTGTACTAAAAAAAACAAATCTGCTATAATTTTTTAACAAATCTGCATTTCGTTTAGTGTCACAATGCACTCACTCTTATCAGAGGAGGGCTGGTCATTACATTTCCTTGTGGAGGGTTGAGTGGCAACTCTAAGGAACGCAATATTTATCAACAGTGTAATGAAAGTGAACCAACCTGGTTGAGTATTTCCCTCGCCAGCAGTGTGCTCATGAGGTCTTGTCTCACTTCGATTCCCAATTTTGGTTGCAATAAGTCTAAGACTTTCAGGTAAGAATCCAAAATAGGCAGTACATACGACTTGTCGTGGGTCAGTAATTGTTCCAAGAAATCGGGACTTTTAAGTCTGGTGGCAATTAAGACAGCTATTCCACCGTAGGCCGAGTACTTTTTAGAATCTATGTCAATAGTTAAGTCCGGCGCCACTTCCTGACGTATCTCGTATATTTGTTTGGTCATCCACTTGGACTGCAAAAGTTGGGTGAGTTTATCGTGAAGTTTTTGGTGTTGGATTTTGTTTTCCCAAAATGTTAAGTTAGATAAGAAAACACATGCATGTAAATCACCAAGTTCCTGCCAGCTATGTGTACCGCGTGGCGGCCTAGCAGTGGGGCTTGCAGGTGGTGGCTTAGGAATGTGTTCATTAATCTTCCGCATAAGTGACGCATGCACTTGCTCACCAATATTCTTCAGTAAGGTCAAATTGAAATGCACGGAAACAAATGGCTTAAACAATCCTTCTCCAAAACTACCAGGGCCAACAGCTTTACTGACTACCTTAGTCAAATATGAGACCGAGTTAGGAGCTATGTTTATCACAGTGTCGTCGTCAAACAGAAACAGTGTCGATATTGCTGCACACATACCAGACACCTTAAAAGGAGGTGGAATCAGCCAAACGAATGAAGCTGGAGGATTAGGATATTCCAGACTTTCGAGACCGCCAATTCGAGTAAGATTTTTAAACTCTCCTGGAGACATTGAATCTGACGGTGGTATATATTGTACACTGTAAAACAGTCCAGACGTCATTCTTCGTTGGGCATAGCTTCCTTCTTTGTAAACAGTACTGAATAGAACTTCAATTTTAGCTTTTACATCGCGTGGAAATGCCGGTAAAGGAATAGGACCGCCGTTACCTCTAAAGATAAGTTTTACTAATGCTGGGTTTTCGTTATTAGACACTACTACTGGTGTTACGGTAGTTTTGGCAAAGCGAAGAAGACCACCTCTTATTCCTGACCGTGGTGAAGATGTTTTAAGGGAGATACCTTCGCCAAAATGAAGAAGAGAGTATTTGTTGCCTTCATAAACGTTTGTGGGTGAATTTGAAGGTGATCCATCTGGCACTGGTATCGGACGAATCGGTGAAGGTTCCATAGGAATCTTTAGATGCCATGGGCCAAACAAGGATCCAAACCTGACTTTGGCGCTCTGAATTTCTTTTTTTGTCGGAAGAGAAAAAGGCAATTGGTAGTAACCAGGTTGAAACTGTTCTGTTTTAGGCCAAAGTAAAATGCAGTCATTCGGACCAATTTCACCGGATACAACTGAAAAGGCGCCATCACCGTCTGGATCGCAAGATTCTGTTTTAAATATCCAGAAGTTTACTAACGGCCCAACCAGTTGATCGCATTGTAGGGATTCACAATTGCCATTCACGAAACTCCAACCTTTGGAGTTCTTGGGATTGTTATCTGGGGTTTGGATGTTAATCTCATCTCCACTCTGGATGGCAATTCTACCATTCAATGCAGTTATTTTAAATAAGTACCAAAACCAATCATTGTTGGGCATGTTATCACTAATAGCATTCGCCTCGAGAGAATTAAGGTCAGTATCTACTGCATTTATAATGTAGCTAGACGAGACTTGGCCATTTTTTGGACGGATGCGTCGTAAAAATTTCCTTGATGAGTCCTTATTCTGCTTATATAGATAGGCATAATAAGGAACACCACTGTCCGCTATTTCAGGGCCGACAGGCTGGGCTACCAGTTTGTCAACTGAAATCGATGGAAGGCCGTTTGAATCGAGTGTTATGTCAAGGAAAAGAGTGGAAGCGTTTGAGGTTGTACCGGCGGTGAGAAACAGGTGGTTTTTGACAATCCTAGCTGAAAGCCGCGTATCAAGACTTCCAATGTCAGTCACAAGAAAAGAGCCCCTTCCTCTATCTTGTGATGTAGCTGTCAGTTTTCCTTTCTCATGGATTTCAAATATATTCCATTTAAATCGCAGGGCCCCGAGAGTTTGGTCTTCCGCGAAACATTCTATCAGGATCAAGCGATCACGGCCTTCGTCTCGGGTTGCTGCCAAACAACCTTTCTCTGCTTTGCTTGAATGTATGAGAACCTTTTGGTTAGATTCTAGTTCTAGATCTTGAACCGAAACAAGTGTCCTCTTATCCAAACTGAGTTCAAATTGCTTTGCTACGACATTGGATTCACCTGTCACACGAACTATGTAAATATTTTGATCTCGAAAAACTGCTTCTACAGGTAAGCCAGTTAACGGGGGCTCAAACTCATCCAGAACCTTTAAATCAGATACAGTTTGTGAGGTTGAAATAACGTAATGAACCACATTAATCTCGTCTGACTGTCTTAGGGACCAGAAGCCAATACTACCAATAGCTGTTGGATTTGCATTCTGGATGCTTCTATCGATCTGTAGCTTTGTTCGTGCTGTACTGAAGAGCTGAATATTGCTTATTTGACCATTAAACCTCTTGAGTTGTCTTGAATCGAGTTCGTTTACCCCAAACACCAGTGTTCCGTCTTCTGAGGCAGGCATGACGGCCATACCTTGCCATGTGGCTTTCTGGCAGGTAATTTCAGCATTCACTGTTACCATGAGAGAAGTACCAACTTTCCCAGTCACTGCTATGTGGTTGAATGCCAGTGCTCTAACTTTAGTGTCGTCCCCTATGTCTGTTGTGCAGGTCAGTGGAGTCCCAACCTTATTTGGAATCGCAGAGAACGTAAGAGAGCCATTTAAGTTTAAGTTTAAACTGATAAGTCCAGATGATGCAGATGATTTGAGAAACAAAGCCATGGGAGTTGCATCAACAGGCATTCGCCTGGGCCTTATCCAGAATTCAATAGAAAAGGCAGGTGAACCCATTGTGCTCATTGCTGCATAATGTGGAATTTCGATTTTGTCAACAATTCCATCCAGGTCAGCTACTCCGCTGAGATCGTTGTATGGATCAGCTGCTAGAACCGGCCCGGCTAGCGTCGCATCACGGCGTCGTCGTTGAGAATTCAAAGGGTCCAGCTGCTCCGGCGTCATGTCTACATAACCTCCAAATTTCAATAGAGCGCCGTACCTCACCTTTTCAGTTGTGGAATCGAACTTGACATTTGGAGCAATATGGTGGAGACCGGTAAAAAAAGTGACTTTAGTCGATTGTCCACCCGATTTAAGATCAACAACCGAGACTGCAGGCTGGTGTACCTCTTTCACCTGGGTAAAAAGGATTTAAAAGACATTTCGTGTAATCAATGGTTCTTGTTGTGCAGATGTGCCAACAATTAAGGCAAGACATATAGAAGACATATAGAAGACCTACCCTTTTTTGCACTCGAGGCGAGGGACCATCGTTAACTGGGTTTCCTTAATAAAAAAAACAATAATAGCTTACACCTGTAATAAAAAGAACTGGATCTTGTGATGATGATGATGATGATGACGACGATGATGATGATGATGATGATGATGATGATAATGATGATGATGATATTTTTAGAGCACCATTTTTCATAGTTTTAATGACGCCTTACTAAAAATAATAAATATATAATTACACAAACAAGATATAAAATAAATAAAATTAAATAATTAAATAATTAAGTACGATTAAATAATTCTACAGCTCTAATATTACACCTTTCAGTCTAAAATTTGGCATGAAGTATCTCTGTGTGTGACTCTATAACCCTACATTTTTGTTTTTGAGGAAAATCTTTCGAGAGCCGAGAAATTAGCAATTCTGTTCAACGTGCCCATACATTTCTCTGTAATTTATAATTATATAAGTACCATTAAATAATTCTACGGCTTGAATATTACACCTTTCAGCCTAAAATTTGGCATGAAGTATCTCTGTCTGACTTTCAATAACCCTACGTTTTTGTTTTTGATGAAAATCTTTCAAGAACCGAGAAATTTGCAATTCTGTGCAACGTGTGTACTGTCGTGAATTGTAATAAACGTCGTGAATTGTAATACCTGTCGTAAATTGTAATAACAGTTGTCATGAATTGTAATAGCTGTCGTAAATTGTAATAACAATTGTCGTGATTTGTAATAACGCGCCTATCGCAAATTGTAATAACACATTGTCGTATTTTGTAATACTCCGAGCTGTCGTAAATTGTAATAACACATTGTCGTGTTTTGTAATAATCCTTTAAAATAAGAATTAGCAATCATACAGAAATCCGGTTTTCGTTTTCTAAGGAAAAACAGTTAAAGATTTTGTGGTGTAAGTTTATTTTCCTGCTTGGTATCGTCATGAGGTTTATTCAACATTATTAACCAACTACTCACCGGAACTGCGACAAATTTGCAGCAAAGCACGTTGTAGGGAAACGTGAAGTTACATTTGTTTTTCCTCAAGTCGGTTTTTAACAAGTCATTGGTCTTCATTTTTGTGAGGGAAAACGGTCTAAACATATTTTCATGATATTTAGCTTGTCCCTTCGGTGTCGTCTGATCGACTTAAATTTTCACGTTAAAAAAAGGAAAACGAGCTATGAGGAAGATATTAATGACGTAGTCAAACACAACAGATTAACGGCATTTCTTAACACTTAATAGCAGTAATGGCGGTTCTTCTTTCCTTTCTCCGTGTTTTCGTTTGATTTTTACAACCACATCGACCTTGTCTTCCTCAATATTCATTGCCGTCATATAGACTTTGTGACCAGTTCTTGTTGTTTTTAGGCTCCACGGCAATGATGCTGTGGTATCAGACCACCCATTGTAATTACGAACTCCTCCTATTTTCACAGTGATGTTCAATTAAATAGTTTTGTTTGGATGGCTTTTTTATTTTATTTTGACTGAAAGAATTGTCCGGTGAATATCCCTTTTTATAATATTATCGGCGGAGAAAGGTTGAAGTCAGATAACTAAAAATAAATGTTAAAAAGGTGAAAACTAAGAAACAGCGAAGTTAACTTTGTGACCAGTTCTTGTCTTTCCGAACAACTTAGACGCTGCCTACAACAACAAGGTGTACGCGCTGTTTTCAAGTCGGAAACTACATTAAGATCACACCTAGTACGGCCGAAAGACGCCGTTGATCCGACTAAACAAGATGGCGTTGTTTACAGAATTCCCTGTGAGTGCGGCAAAGTTTACATCGGCGAGACTGGAAGACCTATACAAGACAGGATCAAAGAACACGACCGGGACATCCGACTCGCCCGTATCCAGACCTCCGCCGTTTCAGAGCACACCCACAACACCGGACACTACCCACTTTGGAATGAGGTTACGTTTATTGATCGTGAACCACACTGGTACACACGCAGAGTCAAAGAGGCAATTCAGATAAGACTTCACCCTAATAATATCAACAGGGATAGTGGAATTGAAATTCCTGAAGCATGGATGCCCAAGATCAAAAAACACAACACCAGGAGAACGGAACGGCAGCGGACCCCTGAGGGAACAACAGCACACCGGAACAGAGAGGATCGAAATGCACCAATCACAGCTGTTGAAAACCAACCAATCACAGCGCAGCAGCGTGCTTTATAAGTTCATAACCAGTCGACCTTATCGCCTGATGAAGACTAGGGATCTACATCACAAGTGACACTACGTCGTGAGACAAACGAAAAATACTTTATTATTATTGTACTCTTCCACGATGATTAACAACAACATTTTTTACGATAGCGAAGTTAACCTTTCACACTCCGTGCCAACTTTCCTGAGAGTGAGGGGCTGCATGGGTAATGCAATTAAGTAATAAGCTACCATTTCTACCCTTTTATTTAGAAAAAAAACTAGCTATTTTCTTTCTTTTATCAAAGTAATGCACATTTTTAGAAAAAAAAAATTGCCGGAGCCTCTTACTAATTCCCTTCGCTGTACGTCGCCAGAGTTTAGGGGGGTACTTCTTGGACTGGAACTAGTTACGAGCGCGAAGTATTATGTTTTCAATGTTGTAGTTTTTTCTCGTTCCAAAAAAATTCACCATAAAGCATTACCAAACGCTCAAAAATGGCTTGCCAGGCTGCCATTAGCAACTGCTCTGGATCTGAAGTTAAAAACAGAGTGTGATAATACCGCTTATTACAAAACACGACAATGTGCTATTACAATTTACGGCAGCTCGGAGTATTACAAATTACGGCAATGTGTTATTACAATTTGCGATAGGTGCATTATTACAATTCACGACAACTGTTTTTACAATTTACGGCAGCTATTACAATTCACGACAACTGTTATTACAATTTACGACAGCCATTACAATTCACGACGTTATTACAATTTACGACAGTACAAACGTGCCCATACATTGCTCTGTAATTAATAATGAAATAAGTACCATTAAATAATTCTACAGCTTGAATATTACACCTTTCAGTCTAAAATTTGGCATGAAGTATCTCTGTTTGACTCTTTAAACCCCTACGTTTTTGTTTTTGATGTAAATCTTTCAAGAGCCGAGAAATTTGTAATTCTGTGCAACGAGCCCAAACATTGCCCTATAAATAGTTCAATAAATTCAAATTAGTACCATTAAATAATTCTACGGCTTGAATATTACACCTTTCAGTCTAAAATTTGGGATGAAGTATCCCTGTTTGACTCTTTAAACCCTTAAGTTTTTGTTTTTGATGAAAATCTTTCAAGAGCCGAGAAATTTGTAATTCTGTGCAACGAGCCCAAACATTGCCTGTAATAATGTAAACAATTCTGCGATTAAATAATTCTACCGCTCGAATATTACACCTTTTGGTCTAAAATTTGGCATGAAATATCTCTGTATGACTCTTAATAACCCTACGTTTTTGTTTTTGGTGTGGATCTTTAAAGAATCGAGAAATTGGCGTTCTGTGCAACGTGCCCATACATTGCTTTGTAATTGAATATATTTAAATCACTCGTTATGCTTGAATATTAACGCTATATGCAGGGCAGAAATTTGGTAGAAATTATCTCTGTAGGACAAGCTAAAACAAAGCGATTTTTTAGGGTTTTGCTTACTTATGCCCGAGTTATTAAACATTTTTTTTTAAAAGCGCGTCCAAATATAATATTAAAATATACAAAAAATATTTTGTACCATACAAAGTTAGGATAGCTCAGTTGGTAGAGAACACTTCTACAGAAGTTGTGTATGCCTTGGTCGTTGGTTCAAATCCAAACGGAAACTATTATTATTATTTTTCTTTTTTCTCAGTTTTTTTTTAAGTCAGTGTGCCGTTTTATTTAAAATTTAAAGGTTGAACAAACGCAACAGTAAATTTTGATATTTCATTATGTTGAGATCGAACGCCGGCTATTTCAGTGAGACTTCAACCGCTGATGTCAATAGAATTGGAACGCTTGTAGTGTAGAAAAAACACCACCGAGAAATTAAGCTGTTATGCCCCAGGTGAAACTAATTTTTTGCATATATATAAATCATTCGCTCCCCTTCAATATTAACGAAATTTGGTGGACATTATCTCTGTATGACTAGAGGCATTCGTTTAAAGCAATTTGTTTACTCATAGCTGAACAATTAACGATTTTGTAAAGCGTGTCCAAATATAATATATAAATAATCAAAAAAATATATTCTCTACCGTACAAAGTTACAATGGCTCAGTTGGGAGAGAGTAGTTCCACAGTAGTTATGCTGTATGTCCCGGTCGTTGGTTCAAATCTGGACGGAACCATTTCTTTTTTCTTTTTCCTTTATTTTTATTACGAGTAAAAGTCTCGCTTGCTCTTTTGGGCGAAAAAAAAACTTTTAAATTATCTCGAGCGTGTACGAGCAAACGTCTTGCTTATATATTTTCTCAAAACTTGCTAACATTTGTTTTAATTGGCAAGAGTTCAGTTTATTAATCTTGAGTGTGTGCGGGCACATCTCATTGCTTAAATAGTTGGTTAAAGGCATCAAAAGTTTAACTTACTTTTATTGTTTACATTGAGTTGTTTCATTTGAGGGAGTAAGGGGTCGCTTTCCGAGCGAAATTCTCGTTCGTATATCTTTATCTTAATCAGTTTGCTGGGCAAAAAGCCAACTGTGTGCGTCCAGCAAAAATTCTACACAATACAATTCCTTTGGTGACTAGGAAGCTAGGAGCTGCGTTGTTTGATATATAAGTGGTTTATGGCCACTGTCGTGCATGTTTAGAAAGTTAAAGAAAATCGTACCTTTCAAAATATTAGCGAGATTTCTTAAAAGTATGGGCGAGATTAAACATTTGAAAAAATAAACATACTTTTAAATTTCAAAGATTTGTTTCGGCCACTCTGTATCCATTATCAGTTTGAAGATGTTTCTTTCAAAATATGACATTTACACGGGCACACGTCTCATTGACATGGTCAAAGAGGATATCCCGCTCCGTATTGTCTCCATGATCGAGCTACTACAGAGTTTGGTATAAGGGTAGCCTATTCTCTGCAATTAATGTGCCACTCAGGGCGAGGGTCTTATGTGCTTGACGCTCCCCGAAGAAGTAGTACTGCTCTACTCTTCCTGTTTCATGGATGTGGCGTTCATGGTGTTTTTTAACTACATGTAAACCGATGATCTCGGAGAGTCAATAACAGTGAAATAATGTTAAATGTTATAACCGACCACGAAAATCACAAAAATGATTGTCACTATCTTGTTTGTGCGGTTGCCCCTAGATAAATAATTACACAAACAAGATATAAAATAAATAAAATTAAATAATTAAGTACGATTAAATAATTCTACGGCTCGAATATTACACCTTTCAGCCTAAAATTTGGCATGAAGTATCTCTGTATGACTCTTTATAACTCTACATTTTTGTTTTTGATGAAAATGTTTCGAGAGCCAAGAAATTAGCAATTCTGTTCAACGTGCCCATACATTGCTCTGTAAAATTAAATAATTAAGTACGATTAAATAATTCTACGGCTCGAATATTACACCTTTCAGTCTAAAATTTGGCATGAAGTATCTCTGTATAACTCTTTATAATCCTACATTTTTGTTTTTGATGAAAATCTTTCGAGAGCCGAGAAATTTGCAATTCTATTTAACGTGCCCATACATTGCTCTGTAATTTATAATGAAATAAGTACAATTAAATAATTCTACGGCTTGAATATTACACCTTCCAGTCCAAAATTTGGCATGAAGTATCTCTGTTTGACTCTTAATAACCCTACATTTTTGTTTTTGAAAAAAATCTTTCAAGAGATGAGAAATTTGCGATTCTGTGATATACCTATACATTGCTTTGTAATATGTAAATCATCTCTGTGATTAAATAATTCTACGGCTCGAATATTACACCTTTCAGTCTCAAATTTGGCATGAAATATCTCTGTATGACTCTTAATAACCCTACATTTTTGTTTTTGGTGTGGATATTTCAAGAGTCAAGCAATTAGCAATTCTGTGCAACGTGCCCATACATTGCTCTGTAACTGCATACCTATATTTAAATCATTCGCTACACTTGAATATTATTGCGACATGCAGGGCAGAAATTTGGTGGAAATTATCTCTGTACGACAAGCTAAAACAAAGCGACTTTTAGGGTTTTTCTTACTCATAACGAGTAATTAAACATGTTTTTTTTAAAGCGCGTCCAAATATAATATTAAAATATACAAAAAATACTCTGTACCATACAAAGTTACGATAGCTCAGTTGGTAGAGAACACTTCTACAGAAGTTGGGTATGCCTTGGTCGTTGGTTCAAATCCAAACGGAAGCTATTATTATTCTTTTTTCTCAGTTTTTTTTTTAAGTCAGTGTGCCGTTTTATTTAAAATTTAAAGGTTGAACAGCAACAGTAAATTTTGATATTTCAGTATGTTGAGATCGAACGCCGGCTATTTCAATGAGACTTCAACCGCTGATGTCAATAGAATTGGAACACTTGTAGTGTAGAAAAAACACCACCGAGAAATCAAGCTGTTATGCCCCAGGTGAAACTAATTTTTTGCATATATATAAATCATTCGCTCCCTTCGATATTAACGAAATTTGGTGGACATTATCTCTGTATGACTGGCTAAAATAGAAGAATTCGTTAAAAGCAATTTGTTTTAATACTCGTAGCTGAACAATTTGTAAAGCGTGTCCAAATATAATATATAAATAATCAAAAAAAAATTCTGTACCGTACAAAGTTACAATAGCTCAGTTGGGAGAGAGTAGTTCCACAGTACTTATGCTGTATGTCCCAGTCGTTGGTTCAAATCTGGACGAAACCATTTTTTTTTTTCTTTTTCCTTTTTTTTTTTCATTACGAGTAAAAGTCTCGCTTGCTCTTTTGGGCGAAAAAAAAAATTAAATTATCTCGAGCGTGTACGAGCCAACGTCTTGCTTATATATTTTCTTAAAACTTGCTAACATTTATTTTAATTGGCAAGAGTTCAGTTTATTAATCTTGAGTGCGTGCGGGCACATCTCATTGCTTAAATTGTTGGTTAAATGCATCAAAAGTTTAACTTACTTTATTGTTTACATTGAGTTGTTTCGTTTGAGGGCGTAAGGGGTCGCTATGCGAGCGAAATTCTCGTTCGTATATCTTTATCTTAATCAGATTGCTGGGCAAAAAGCCAACTGTGTGCGTCCAGCAAAACTTCTACACAATTTAATTCCTTTGGTGACTAGGAAGCTAGGAGCTACGTTGTTTGATATATACGTGGTGTATGGCCACTGTCGTGCATGTTTAGAAAGTTAAAGAAAATCGTACCTTTCAAAATATTAGCGAGATTTCTTAAAAAGTATGGGCGAAATTAAACATTTGAAAAAATAAACATACTTTTAAATTTCAAAGACTTGTTTCGGACACTCTGTATCCATTATCAGTTTGAAGATGTTTCTTTCAAAATATGACATTTACACGGGCACACGTCTCATTGACATGGTCAAAGAGGATATCCCGCTTCGTATTGTCTCCATGATCGAGCTACTACAGAGTTTGGTATTAGGTTAGCCTATTCTCTGCAATTAATGTGTCACTCAGGGCGAAGGTCTTCTGTGCTTGACACTCCCCGAAGAAGTAGTACTGCTCTATTCTTCCTCTTTCATGGATGTGGCGTTCATGGTGTTTTTTAACTACATGTAAACGGATGATCTCGGAGAGTCGATAACATTGAAATTAAGTTTTAATGTTATAAACGACCACGAAAATCACAAAAATGATTGTCACTATCTTGTTTGTGCAGTTGCCCCTAGTTACACAAACAAGATATAAAATAAATAAAATTAAATAATTAAGTCGATTAAATAATTCTACGGCTCGAATATTACACCTTTCGGTCTAAAATTTGGCATGAAGTATCTCTATATGACTCTTTATAACCCTATCTTTTTGTTTTGGATGAAAATTTTTCGAGTGCCGAGAAATTAGCAATTCTGTTCAACGTGCCCATACATTGCTCTGTAAAAATTAAATAAATGCCATTAAATAATTCTACGGCTCGAATATTGCACCTTTCAGTATTAAATTTGGCATGAAGTATCTCTGTATGACTCTTTATAACCCTACATTTTTGTTTTGGATGAAAATGTTTCGAGTGCCGAGAAATTAGCAATTCTGTTCAACGTGCCCATACATTGCTCTGTAAAAATTAAATAAATGCCATTAAACAATTCTACGGCTCCAATATTACACCTTTCAGTCTAAAATTTGGCATGAAGTATCTCTGTTTGACTCTTAATAACCCTACATTTTTGTTTTTGATAAAAATCTTTCAAGAGTTGAGAAATTTGCGATTCTGTGATGTTCCTTTACATTGCTCTGTAATTATGTAAATCATCTTTGTGATTAAATAATTCTACGGCTCGAATATTGCACCTTTCAGTCTAAAATCTGGCATGAAGTATCTCTGTACGACTCTCAATAACCGTACGTTTTTGTTTTTGATAAACATCTTTCAAGAGTTGAGAAATTTGCGATTCTGTGATGTTCCTTTACATTGCTCTGTAATTATGTAAATCATCTTTGTGATTAAATAATTCTACGGCTCGAATATTGCACCTTTCAGTCTAAAATCTGGCATGAAGTATCTCTGTACGACTCTTAATAACCGTACATTTTTGTTTTTGATAAACATCTTTCAAGAGTTGAGAAATTTGCGATTCTGTGATGTTCCTTTACATTGCTCTGTAATTATGTAAATCATCTTTGTGATTAAATAATTCTACTGCTCGAATATTTCACCTTTCATTCTAAAATCTGGCATGAAGTTTCTCTGTACGACTCTTAATATCACTACATTTTGGTTTTTTGTGTTGATCTTTCAAGAGTCAAGAAATTAGCAATTCTGTGCAACGTGCCCATATATGCTCTGTAATTGCATATATTTCAATCATTTGCTGCGCTTGAATATTATTGCGACATGCAGAGCAGAAATTGGGTGGAAATTCTCTCTGTACGACAAGCTAAAACAAAGCGATTTTTTCGGGTTTTGTTTAATCATAACCGAGTAGTTAAACATTTTTTTCCCAAGCGCGTCTAATATAATATTCAAATATACAAAACAAAATAGCTTGTACCATGCAAATTAAGTTACGATAGCTCAGTTGGTAGAGAACACTTCTACGGAAGTTGTGTATGCCTTGGTCGTTGGTTTAAATGCAAACGGATGCTATAATCATTGTTTTTTTTCTGAGTATGCCGTTTTATTTTGTCAAACGCAACAGAAAATTTTGATATTTCAGTATGTTGAGTTCGAACGCCGGTTATTTCAGAGAGACTTCAACCGTCGATAGAATTGGAACGCTTGTAGTGTAGAAAAAAAAAACACCGACGAGAAATCAAGCTGTTATGCCCCCAGGTGAAACTAATTTTTTTGCATATATATAAATAATTCGCTCCCATTCAATATTAACGAAATTTGGTGGACATTATCTCTGTATGACTGGCTAAAATAGAGGCATTCGTTTAAAGCAATTTGTTTACTCATAGCTGAAAAATTAACGATTTTTTAAAGCTTGTTCAAATATAATATATCCAAAAAAAAATTCTGTACCGTAAAACGTTACAATAGCTCATTTGGGAGAGAGTAGTTCCACATGCTGTATGTCCCGGTCGTTGGTTCAAATCTGGACGGAACTCATTTTTTTTTTCTTTTTCCTTTTTTTTTCATTACGAGTAAAAGTCTCGCTGGCTCTTTTGGGCGAAAATTACTTTTAAATTATCTCGAGCGTGTACGAGCAAACGTCTTGCTTATATATTAAAACTTGCTAACATTTATTTTGATCGGCAAGAGTTCAGTTTATTTATCTTGAGTGTGTGCGGGCACATCTCATTGCTTAAATTGTTGGTTAAATGCATCAAAAGTTTAACTTACTTTTATTGTTTACATTGAGTTGTTTCGTTTTGCGAGCGAAATTCTCGTTCGTATATCTTTATCTTTTAAATCAGTTTGCTGGGCAAAAAGCCAACTGTGTGCGTCCAGCAACAATTCTACACAATACAATTCCTTTGTTGACTAGGATCCATTATCAGTTTGAAGATGTTTTTTTCAAAATATGACATTTACACGGGCACACGTCTCATTGACATGGTCAAAGGGGATATCGCGCTCCGTATAGTCTCCATGATCGAGCTACTACAGAGTTTGGTATTAGGGTAGCCTATTGTCTGCAATTTATGTGTCACTCAGGGCGAGGGTCTTATGTGTTTGACACTCCCCGAAGAAGTAGTACTGCTCTACTCTTCCTCTTCCATGGATTTGGCTTTCATGGTGTTTTTTAACTACATGTAAACGGATGATCTCGGAGAGTCGATAACAGTGAAATAAAGTTTTAATGTTATAACCGACCACGAAAATCGCAAAAATGATTGTCACTATCTTGTTTGTGCGGTTGATAAATGAAATAAATAAATAAATAAATAAATAAATAAATTAATAAATAAATAAGCAAATAAATAAATAAATAAAAAAACTATTCAACTATGTAGAATTCTGCAAACGATACGGCAGTTTTGCCTGTCGTCTATGATGACAGGATTAAACGAAGATGCTGTAGCCTGCAGGAAGGCAGTTTAGCGGGGCAGAGCGCGAAGCGCGAAGCGAAAAATAAACCACCTGTAGACACACCAGTTGTCGATGCTCTTTCACCCCTTTGGAATGATTGTCTTAATAAAAAATAAGTGACAGACTTTTTGTCTTTTTTCGCAAGGGCTTTCTTGTAACTATGTGTAGCAGAATTAGTTAAGAAGGCTGTAGGAAGTTGTCACTTCTTTTGTCATATCTTTTAATCTATCAATCAGGAAAGACTGTTTGCCAGGCGAACGGATTGAAAGAGCAATGGTGTGTCTTCAGACACAACATTGAATGTAGCTATCAAGGAGATCTTCAATGTAAGCAGGAGCCAGGCCATAGAGAGTCTTCTAATTAGGTAATGATAAGTATCTTAAATTCAATACAGAGATCGATTGGAAGCCAGTGGAGACTCACAAGAAAAGGTGTAATATGACAAAATTTTGGGCGCAAGAGAAACAGCTCGAGCAGCTGCGTTCTGCACTCGTTGGAACTGTTTAATTACATGCTTGTGTAAACCATATAGTAACGAATAACTGTAAGCAAGCTTTTATGTAATGAAAGCGTAAATAATCAAGAAGCTGGGCTGTATCAAACCTGAGATATTTAAGAATGATGCTAATTTTACGGAGATGATATTTATTTTATATTATTTATTTATCTATTTAATATGTTATGTTGGGATAGAGATTTTGTTTCCAGTTCGTGGCATTTTACTGGACATAGAAATAGAAGATTGTAATGAAAGCCCGTACTTTTTTTATCATTTTTAGCGGATATGGATTGAGTACGCAATTTCCTATACCCACGGTTCATGTCAGGTTTAACGAACTACAGGTATTCTTACCGGACGCTTTACATGTAAATGCCCTTCTGTCGAATGGTGTGTCACTGTGAAGTCTTTGCTTTTTACAAGCCACGTCTATCCATGTTCCATCTGGTTTCATTGCACCGCAGTCTTCATCTATTGTAGCATTGTTTGGTTCATTCATCGCCCAATTCGTAAAATTCCCATAAGCTGACCTATCGATCCACTGAAATGAATTGTCTCGAGTATTGTGATCAGTTAGACCTATCCATTGTTCTTCCCCATCTAAGGACAGCGACTTTATAAAGTCGTTTTCTTGTTGACTGTGAATAGAAGTCAAATGAACCGTGTCACCATATTTTCGACAGATACCCTCGGCCAAATACCAAGAATTTGCAGCCGACTTTCCGCGATATGCGTAGTAATGGCCATTCCAATAAGTCCAATCACCTGTAATATTAAAAAGCAATTGAATCAAGGCAAACCATTCAAAATGTTCTTGAAGCATGCGCAGTGTAATCGTTAACTGCTTTTGCCTCATTATAACTAAATTGGGATGGTTGTAATTAGTATATACTAAAACATTGGATGGCGTTGTTGGTTGGTTGTTGGCTAGTCAGACTCCGGGTACTCTTTCTTATTCACCTCCGAGCAACTCGGGCGCAAAAAATTGCAATCGTTGACAGGAATTGATGAGTACGTTTAAAATAATCCTTTTTGAATATTTTATCTCACTGTTTTAGTATATACTAAAACAACTGTTTTAGTATATACTAAAACAACTATTCACCTGAGTGTCGGTGGTCAGTGGTGGATATTTTATTAGCCACCTCCACTTCGGTGAATAGTTGTTAATTAAATAAGTGTCTGTCTAATAAGACTTGTAGTGGGTAATACGATTAAATAACCGAAATTCGAGTTGTACAAGAACAGTTAAATCGTGCTCGGTCGAAATATTCTCCACTCAGTCCTTTTACTGTTATTCAGTGTTTATATTCAACAAATTGTCACGATGCCCATATATTTTGAGAATGTCAATGTTATCCGTCATCAGTACGTAACAGGTCGTAACAGATATCCTGCGATATTCGAAGGTTCACAAGATTCGTCCTTCGTCCTTTTGCAAAGCGCAGTAAAACCACAGTTCTTCTAGCTAAAAAACGTTTCGTTGACAGTTTGTTGAACCTCTCAATCTTGCCAAACATCGTCAGATTTTTGGCCAACGCGGCCTACAGCCACGTCGGCTAAGTAAAAGGCGATTTTCCGTGCGATTTCGCAGGATAATTGTTTATTAAAATGCGGCCAAGTTAATAAGGTCAATTTTAACGAGGAGTGAAAACAGCAGTTTATCGCACATTAAGTTTGCTTCATTTTCCAAAATTAAACTTCACTATTGCACTACTTTCTTATTAATAAATTCAATAGCAAAATTTCGTGAGTGTTATCGTATAAAGCTTTAATTCTCGAAACTGTGAACACCGAATCTTGTAAAACCTATTTGGAATATGAAGGATGATAGAAGTACATCACGGTTAGTTTTACTAGCAGATTATCGTTGTTGGTGATCGATGTTATAAGAGGGTCATGAAGGGGTATATTGGGAATTGGAATGCGCCTTTTTTGGACTGGGAAAATTGGATTCACTGCACTGGGACTAGGAGTTAACCACTGGGAAAGGAATAAACAATTTTGAAAAATATGAATGGGATTTCCCTTCTTTAGCTGTCTCCTACTCTATTATTTGACACAACTGTTCAAATAATCCTATTTTTTTTTTTTAAAAAAAAAGAAATAAAATTCTGTATCAGTAGACCTCAGTAGACACATAGAATCAGTATTTTTCGCCTCCGAGCCGCATGCCGCTCCGAAACCAAGTCAAAAAAAATAAGCAGACTTCACGTTTTAAAAACTCTAGAAGTTACTGGCTTCTAAGAAAGTGAAATGTGCATGGAAACTAGACTTACAAGAGTTTGCTTTATCAACTTTTTGTAAGGTAGTTTTTAAATACGCTTCTCTCATTACACAATATCATGATAGTACATGCACCAAGTTTCCCCCTTATATTCTAGACTACTCCCCCTTATATTCTAGACTAAAAATGGACACAACTGCAGGTTTTGCTGCCTTCGAAGACCGTCAGTGGCCAAAACGTGTTAAATTAAAGAAAATTTATAACATAGCGCGCGCAAGCCCTATCTAATTCCAATTGAGCGATCATGGTGTATTTCTCTATCAACGAACGGCCATGCGTATATACGATAACATCGTTTACTCTGAGTTGGCTATAACCTCTCGTATCCAATGAGGGCGAAAGGAAAAACTGATTTAGTTTAAAATCTTGGACATTTCATTTTGATGTAAATGAATTCATAATGCGAGGAGGCTGGAAAATTTGAAGCGCGGTGTTCACTTCTTATGTTGAATGTATCCGCGAGGAAAGCGAACGAGAGAGGTTTACTTCAAATTCATCTTTACATCCTGGAAAATTGTAACAACAAGATCCGAAGATCCGAAGCAAGATCTTTTCTGGAAATTATACGTCTTGTGCAAGTCGAACAAAGCAAGGGTCTGCACTGTACTTGTTTTAATACAGTGCCACGGCTGTCGTGAAGACTATTATTACTGTGCTGAAACTGATGCGAAATTAAGCTCAGAGTGCTGACTCTAACAAGTCTTAACTTAATACAGTAAATGGTTTGAACCCAGGAGTATCAGTTGGTCGTATAGTGTGTTCGTCCGGCCGGGTGAGAGTAGTTCCGAGAAGTAACTGTTGTTGGTGACTGACGTTTCGACAACCTGAGCGGAAGTCATCCTCCGAGTCAAGTGAAAAAGCTTTTGTCAGTTGATGATGTTATAAGTCTTGTCTGTTGAAGTTGATTGGTCAGTTTAGCCGTGACGTTATTCTCAGTGGCTGTGAGATTCATGTAAAGTTTGTCAACAGTAATTGGTCATTTTCGATCCGTCTATTGTCAGTCAAATAAAGTTGTTCTGTTCCGTCTATTGTTGATAATTGTTGTCAAATTGAGTAATACTGTTAGCCTGTTAGCTGTGCGTTTGTCGGTCCTGTTTACATCGTGAATAAGTCGTTTGTAAAGTGGCGGTAGTTGTTGACATCTGTTGATAGGCATCTGCTCTGAGTTTGTGTACCAGCCTTTTAGAGTCAGTCGTTGAAAATAGTTAGTACTGTAGGTTAGGCATTCAGCAGAGTCCCAGTCGATTTTGTGGTTAGTTTGTCGATTGTGCCGATGGTGCATCCATAACTCGATATACGCACGCTAAGCATGAACCAATCCTTAAATATCAACTATTCGTACCTTTTCTTTCTTTTTCAAATATTTCACAGTTATCTTTGCCAAATATGTCGCACATCACGGTTCATGTATACTCTTGAAATAAATACAGTACGTACTCAGTGAAGTAAAATACCTCTTACCTTCAGGGTCAGAAGTTTTAGTTGGAATGTTGCTGCGACTCTTTGATACTAACATGAAAACATGCAAAAAATGTAGCAATGATTGGGTCATTTAAACATGTAGATATACATTTTCTTAACCCTTGTAAGTGTAAGGTGGGGATGGAATATTAGAATTAAGAAAGGGTAATGACTCTTGATGCTAAAACTTTTTTAATGTTAACAACTGTTCAACTGACATCATAGAAACCACTTTTCGTCATGAAGTCATACGACGCGCGTCATAAGCAACGAATAAAAGGAAGCCCGGTGCTATCTGCCCAATGCAAAACAAATTTGGCTTGTGGAATTAGAATGGGTATATCAACTCCCCCATGAACGGTCGTGGTAGTATTACTGCTTAAACGTTCGGGCCTGGTTGTTCAAAGCACGATTGAACTGATATAGGATTAGCGTGGTTTTCAATGTCTCTTTTTTTTTAACTTCTCAGTGAGGCTTTATTTTTATGTTTTCTGTCCTCCAGTTTTGACGTCGACTAACCTCAAACTCCACAAAACATATAAGCATTAAATAAAAACACTTTTATACTATAGAAATTGAACTCTCGATCAACTCTTAATCCTGAGTTAGTGTAAATCGGCTTTCGAAAAACCCGTTCCAGAAGGCTACAAACCGTGAGGAATGGAATGTCAGTGCCATTATTATTACCTGCGCTATCAAGCATTTGTCTTTTGGAAACTAAAAGAGAAAAAAAATAATCAAGATTATACAGCTATATACAAGTCAACGGGTGGTACAATATCTTGTTACATGCCTTATTCACAATATCTGTCATATTGTAACCACGTGATTCCAAGAGGATGAACAACGTTAATTCGCGAAATTTAGCTAGTTTCTTTGTACAATATTCATTTTTATGGGTATTGTATCCATTCATTGTAGCAAATAATAGAAATGAGTTGTTCTCTTTTAAGAGAAGTGAAAACTTTTGTTACTGCGAGCAGAAGTTATAATCAGAATTTGAAGAAAACTATGCAAAATCGATATTTTGTCAGCATTGCTGGCTTTTAACCAAAATGCACTGTGCGACAACGTTCAAGAAGAACTATCAATCGAAAAACATGCACTGCGACAGTACCTGGACAACCATAGAGCTCCGTCCTCATTGATATACCTTTTTCCCAGGTAAGTGGTCGAAAGCGGATGTAACGTGCCGTAATTGGTGGAATGAGTTCATGATAAACAACAGTGTCCTGGTCATAGTTTGCTGCAAATTCCTAAATCAGTAACATGGTAAATTATCTACTTTACTGAAATTCCATCTCATCCACTAACGTAATAATAGTAAACTTACTAAAGAAAATTTCTAATTCAAGAATCAGACTAACTGAAAGATCTACAAATGTTCACGAATTGACTACTGATAACTCGAGCCCTCCAAAGAATTAAACAAGGTTCGATTTAGTAGAAGCTAGAGATATTGTTAAGTGGAACTCGGCAAGTATCTAGAAATAAGGGGATAAGAATAAGGTTTTAAGAATAGGTGGAATGCCATGGGTGTTAAGAATAGATCGAATATACTTGAGTTATCAATTTCTTAACGTCCTTAGGTAATTACAATATGCCTTAGGTAATTATATGCCTAACTTGGGAAATTAGAGTAGCGAACGAGTATTGGGTATACACAAACAAAGAGCTAATTTTGCTGGTCTACACTTATTCTTATTTTCACCTTTTCTTTTTCCTCTCCTCGTTGCCTGTAGTACTCGAAGATCGTCCCATCATTACTGTACTGAAGCTTGTACTTAATCACCCATTGGTCACGGTTACTACTTCCTTGTGTTGCCACTCCTGTCACTCTGGTCTGCTGACTACCCAAATCGACCTGCAGCCACTGATTTGCATCGTTAGTTTGAGCTGTCCAAGATCCTGCTTTGGATTTAGATCCCTTAAAGTGTAGTCTGCCCTGGGACGCGGCATGATTGGTATCACATTGTGAAGAGGCACTAATTTTTTCGTTTGAGATTAATCGGTTTTCCATTCCTAGAGCTCCGTGGCAATCTAAACGTATTGAAGCATCAATACGATTAATGAACTTCAGCGAAAAGCGTAGAAGTACATTCCTGTTGTTTTAATAACCTCACTCACCTCGTATGAAAACACTTGCAGAAATTGCATTATTTTAAAATCTGCATCGTCTCATTGGTCCTAGACCTTATCGTTAGGACCGAAATAAGTTTTTAATTAAACAGGTGTCCTCACTTGTGTCGATTGTATTTGGCCAAGTGCTTATGGTGTATAAGGGCCTCCACATATGAGCCCTGGTTACCAAGATCTCGCTTCACTCCTATTTCCTTTGTAAAAATTCAGATGTGTTCGTATGAGAAGGTGCGTCAGCCCGGTTCCCGTGATTTCGGGAACCGGGACGAAAATTTTCCCATATGATCACTCCAGCCCGTTTTAACGGGATAAAACTTTTTTTTACAAAATAGCTTCGCTTTATAATTAATTTCGCAACAGGGCGGTTAAAATGTTGTAATTTGGCCATATAGGTAAAGCATTACTTGCCGGAGTTTATCCCAGTTTCTGTAGCAATAAGCGGCTAGGATTAGGGCTTTCCACAAGTTGCTCGAGATTTCCCAAAGAGTTGCCCGTAATTTCTCAAAAAGTTGCTCAAAAGTTGCACCAAAAATCCAAAAAAGTTGCTTAATTCTGATAATAAAAGTTGCTCAAAAGTAGCTCCAAAATATCCAAAACGCTGCTTCTTATCACGAGAATTTCTCTAAATATATGCTAATTTCCATTTGAGAGTAAGATTTCCAAGCAGTTTTATGCAATTTTACAGCAAAAGAAGTATCTAAATAACAAATTAAGGGGAAAATTGTTTAATTAACAAGGATTTTTTAACTGAGAAAAATCGTGAAGATATCAGTGACGTCATGTTTGCTGACAAAATGAGCCGAAAGTTGAAATGTCTTCAGAGGTTCCTCGAAAGTCTTTGGCAAACTTCGTAAATCTTCGGAAACGTTCGTATTGCCTTTGAACAACACTCGGATAATCTTCGGAGATCTTTGGTCTGGAAATTTCTCAAAATGAAACAAGTTGCTCGAGAGGAAAACAGTTGCTCGAAGGGGAAAAAGTTGCTCGAATCATGAAAAGTTGCCAAAAAGCTGCCGAGCAACTTGTGGAAACCCCTTTCTAGCATTATTTCCACCACCCCTTGGATGGGATGCTAGCAGTAAATTCCCATTTATACACGTGGGTGGAGCAAGACTAGCCTGCGTTACAGACGAACAAATCCCCGGTATAATTCGGGATTTTGTTCGTCTGCAACGCAGGCTAGATAGAGGAAGACACGATGAGGGTAAAGTGTCTTGCCCAAGAACACAACATAGTGACCCCGGCCGGGCTCGAACCCAGACCGTTCTATCCGGAGTCAACGGGTAACCATAAGGCCACCACGCCTCCCACTATATAATTAGCAATAATTAACTACAAAAAAAATCAGCGAGAGAAATCTTGCTCAAACGGAAACGTAAGAAAAAACTGGAATAAAAAGTGCTAGTATGATAAAAATGTAACACGAACATTAAGAATTAACAAAAATTATTTTTGTTAATTAGGTCGATTAGGTATTTTAAATACACATATAACTTTTGAACAAAAATTTTAATGTTCCGAGTAGAATGACAAAGTGAAGGAAGACAACGGTGTTAACCGGAAATCAAATTTTAAATAAGCGCCAATGTGCCGCCCTCGAATAAGCGACGCACTGGAGGCGCGAAAAATTTAATAAGCGCCGCGGCGCTTATTTAAAAGGTCTGGAGCCTAGACTTAGCTATGGAAACCTATTACATAAGCATAACATACAGTACCTGAGCAACCATAAAGCTCCACTCTCATTGATATACGTCTACGCCAAGTGAGTGGTCGAAAGCGGAAGTAACGTGCCATAACTTCTGGAGTTAGAACGTGATAAACAATGGTGTTCTGGTCTGCGTTCCCCGCAAGTTTCTAGATCAACAGGATGAGAAGAAATTAGGCCCCACCCTCAACTGTCTTGTAAGACAGTTTAAGCTAAGACTTAGAAGGCTTACTTCCTGTAAATAGACCAGATTATCTTTACAAGAGATTGACGAGATTAAAAAAAAAAATACATGATTTACAGTCAGTGTTACCTTGTCTTTGGCTCTTCCTCGTTCCCGGTAGTAGTAGAATTCCTTTCCATCATTACTGTATTGCAGCTTGTACTTTCTGACCCACTCCTTGTGTGCGTTTTTTCCTTGTGTTGCTACAGCTGTCACTCTAGTGTGCGCATTACCCAGATCAACCTGGAGCCATTGAGTCGCATCGCTAGTGCGGGCTGACCAACATCCTCCTTGGTATCTAGATCTTAATCTACCCAGAAAACCGGCAAATCTACGACTCCTCTTTGAAGAGGCACTTATTTGTACGTCAGTGATTGCATGGCTTTCCATTCCTAGAGCATCTCGACAATCTATATATGGGGATAACACATGGTGGCGCGGAGATTAAGAAGATAATACATATGGTTGCTTGGAGATATGAAATTTATCTTCGAGTGTGCAAATCGATATCTCACGAGTGAGCGCTATTAACCTACTATTAACGAGGTTTTTGGCGATTTTCCAAAGATTTCCGAAGATTTTCAAAATGTTGTCCGAAGTTCGTACAAATGTTTCCGAACATTTTCCAAATTTTTCCGAAAATATCCGAAGATTGCCGATGAAGATCTAAAGATGTTTCGACTTAATATCGATAAACTTTGTCTCATTCAGCATTGAAACAGGGCAAACTTGTCAGACATCGTTTCAAAATCGATATCTTCACCTGAAGATAACATGTTATTCTCACGTGTGAAGATATGATTTTTTCGCGCGAAAGATCATTTCCTAGTATTTCATTGATGTTTATATAATAACTAAATATATTTAGTAGGATTCTACTAGTATACTAATGAAAATGCTGCAATCTGATTGGCTGAGCTACTGTACACTATAAGCTCTTAGTGTCCAGTGGCTGAAGGTCGTCTACTGAATGGCGACATTTTCTCGTTACTCCGAAATTTCGGATGAATTTTAGAAATATCATGAGGAAATTCCATTCTCAAGAACACTGAAAGGGGGAAATTCATTGTTACATGAGTTCAAAAACGTCAAAATTACTGAATAAATTGATGAGCGTAAGTACACAACTGAAAGTTTCAAATTACAATCAATCCGCCCGCGCGATTTCGCTAAAGCGTGAAGTTTATTGCTAGTTCATACGTACAAAAATAATTAGAAATCATTTTTTGAAGAAAAATGAGTTAGAATTCTACTAAAACAATAGGATTATTCGCTCTCAATTTCTATTTGGCCTCGGCAACTATCACCTCATAGAAATCTCGAGCTCATAATCTAAATGTTCAGTAATGGTGCGCATGTGTGCTCAGAAAGTCCGAGTCTTGCAAGGCGTTGCAAAACCACATCATTTTTAGGCTGCAAAATATTTTTCTTTGACATTTTGTTGACTAATAAAAACAATTATCTTGTTCAATCTTGGGGACAAAAGGGAGTTAAACTTACCGCGCGGTTTAAGTTTTCTTTAAAAAAATATAAAAAAAATTGAGTTCTATTGCGGGCTCAAGAAGAGCCCGCAATCCTAATTTGCACGCCATTTCTCGATTTTGGAGCAAAATTGTTCTGCCAAATCGATCGATAAATCCTCGTAAACCAATCAGAGTCTATTTCCACTCGAACAAGAAATGGCCGCCGCGTTGGCCAGTGTACTCTGTTTTCAAAGTCAAAGTTCGCATCATTGGAGTGTTAACGTACATTTGTGCATTTAAAAGATTGTAGAATAGCAAATAGAACACTGTTTGGACGAACTTCATTTAAGATCCGACGCGAACCGACGGTGGAACCGAAGAAGATAACATCAACCAGGGCATGTTTTTTTTCACGTGAACAGTCAACAAGAAGATATAAAAACAACTTTCACGTCAACACTCGACAAATTTGTCAACGGGACTGCAGTCAACATTTGCAACAGTAATATCACTGGAATCCAAAGTGCATGTGGTGGGTTTAAATACGGTACTCGTAGTGGAATCGCAGTGCAGTTTCGCAGTGGACTTAGCCTTCTACTAAGTGGATTTAGCTACGAGTCACAAAGCCTTTTTCCCTGCCGGCTCCAAAGTTCGAAGGAATGTACGTCAGACAACGTTTCGCATGAGCGAACACGGGAATGGACTGGCGGTAAATAATTTTATGCCGACACAAAATGTGATCAAATTTTAGTTTTTATACAGACTTGACTTGTGAGACTTCATGTCTACTGCACCTGTAAACCTGATGAAACTGAACGGTTTGCAGCCATTTCAGCCTGTGCCCATTGGGAAATTAATTTTGTACGCACGCGAACTCACGTCTGATTTGTTTTATACCCGGGGGGGGAGGGGGGTACTCCCATATGTGGCCTATATAGGTATGTGCCGCCCGATAGGGTATGGTTTTTGAGGTTCTCGGTCCTTAAATAGGGTATCATTTTTGCTCCTTTTGGCAATGAGTTCCCGGTGTGATCCTTAGATAGGGTACCTAAATTCTATAAGCTAAAATAAACGCCCAGCTAAACCAAAAAAGGTATCTTAAAACTGAATTTTCTGTTCAGGTATTAGTAAAGCGATTTTATAGAGATTTGTGTCTTATCTTGCGCGGTTAGCCGTTATTTAAGTCGTCATGGAACGCTTCTCCACCCCTTGAATAGGGTTTCTTTTTTTTGGTTTTGGGCTTTAAAAAGGGTATTAATTTTCGCTTTCTTTATCCTTAAATAGGGTCAGGGTTTAAGAACCTTGGCGGCACACCCCTATCCGAAATTTATGGGAGTACCCCCCCCCCCCCCTCGCCTCCGCGGGGTTTTATACCGCTAGCCTGCTTCTATCCGGACGTGTCACAAAATCCTTAATTTAATTTGCGCCAGTTACAAACACTTGAAAGAGCTGTTATTTGATAGCTGAAACGTGACCTTGCTGTGTCGGCAATGCAAGAAAAATTATTCTTCTAATACTAGTGGTACCTATCGGTAGAAATGCCAACGAGTACAACGGGAGATCGAGAGAAGAAGGGAGGATAATTGTAAATGTTTGGCTGAAAGTACGCTTTATGATTTTGGTCCGATCAATAAACATTGGGTGTTTTCTTTGAAAATCTTGAATGTTTCTGGAAAAAAATGCGATTTTGTGAAGGCTAAATGAGGAAAAAGTTCTAAAATAATGCCGTGAAAGTAGTGAAGATTTAGTGAGAAATCTTGTAAACTCCAAGTTTTTGAGAGTTTCAAGCCATTGTTGTTCGATGCCGCTATCGCTGCTGTTTTAGCTTTTTCAAGTTTTAAGTCCTACAGGGCTTAATCAAAGTTGCTATGACCCACTGAACTCGGAAAATAAATTACGAAACAAAAGCAAACTTTTACAAAGATTTGCCAAAACAAATCATTTTAAACTTTCCACACTGCAGTTAAATCCACTCAACACGTAAGTATCTAACAAATTTGAGGTTCCATCTTTGTGGCCTAAGATGGAACAAGTTTATTTTTTTTACTACCACCGTTCCGAGAATAATTCATCATGCGCAATGCGTGACGTCTCAAATGTCACGTTAAACTGTTGTTGTTGAGACAGCTTTGAGGAAAATTCAAGGCCCGGTTGTCCGAGAAAAAAAAGCTAGACACTCCAGTAAAAAAATGAAGTATAGGGCATTTATTTTATAAATTCGAGAAACGAAAAAAACTCTAAATAGCTCTCTTCTGATCGATAAAATCCACGACACCAAATTCGTTTCCCTGTTGTTTTCATAGCCCGACCTAACTTTATTACGCATGCAAATTTGTATGACTTGAAATTTTCGAAGCTTTGGAAATTTTGAAGCTTTGTAATGCATTTCTTGCCTTCATCTTAAATGAAATTAAATTCTAAACAAAGTTTAATTCAAGTTTCTCTCGTATTTCAATCTCTAGTTCGGGAATTTTGGCTTTTTGAAGCGAACAAATTTGAAACCTCTTTGTTATCTGAGTCTGCAAATTTTTTTTGTTAATGCATCATGCACGTGCTAAACAAATTAGTAGCGCGCTGATTGGCCAAACTACAACAAAGTGTGCACGTGCTGAACAGATTCTGCTGAACGGATTGGCTAAAAACATCGGAAATTGTGTTTACGACAACTTCCGCCTACATTCTTATATGGTCAAAAAAATATCACTGACGGAACTGGATTACACGAAAATCGAGCTGAAAGATTCTGAGATTTTTTCTGCATAGCACTCGAACTACGCACGGCTCTATATACTGCCGCCGAGACAGGCTCGCGTTTCCCTCGCCTGTCTCGTTGGCAATAAAATGATCTGTAAACCGTCCAGTTTTATCCGCTTTTTCAAACGTAGAAGATTATAATTAATTATAATTAATTATAATTATAATTAATTATAATCTTTAAACTGCCTTTACTGTATCAAAAAGTTAAATTTGATAGCTTTTGATCAAATTTGTGTCGGCATAAAATATATTTTATATGACATTTATCGCAAGTTTATTTTTGTGATCGCTCATGCGAAGCGTTGTCTGAAAATTGGCTTTGTGACTCTATTTCGTTACTTTCCTGAGCGGTATAGGTTCTAATTCACGATAAAGCATGAAGAAAAGTTGCTCCACAAAATAAAACCGGGAAAAAATCCTTTCCCTTCATAACTATCTTCACGAAACGAAAACGAAAAAAAAGACTCTCAACATTCTCCAAAAACAACATGTATGCTATGCTATTAGCAAAGTGTGACTACAATAAACCAAAACAATTTCAACAATCAGCAAAAGTTGTACTCGAAATACCAAGACTGAAGACGATTCTAGCCCGCACTTATTGGTTACTCCTAGTTTTTATTTTTTGAGCTTCTCGTTAGGATCCACTAATATCCACTAACGAAGAATGCTCGTTAAAAATGGAATTAAAATATGCTCAACCTTTACTCCGTATGCTCCGCAAGGTATAACCTACCCGTTTCCACTGGTTTACAAGGAGATGGCTGAACCAGTCTTGCACCTCCTTGGTTCAGAAAATCGGACCATCTGTAAACATCTCCATCATTCCATTCATCCAGCTGACATGATTTTGACATCTCTTTAATTTGTGTACCAGGAAGTACGTAACTCCACACATTGGTATTTGATAACATTCCTTGGAAGGACTGATTGACATCAAAGTGACCACCGACCGAGTCTTGTTCTTGTCCTAATACCACAGTTCCTCTTTTCTTTATCTTATATTTTTTCTTGAAGTTTCTGACGTGCTCTACCAGATAACCGTCCTTGTAGAACTTTAATTCTCCAAAACTATTCTCCCACGATACACATACATGGTGCCATACACCATCAAAAGCTGTTATTGACGTTTTTCTAATAAATAATAAACGCAGCATGTTAGGCAGTCGACTGCAGTATACTTTACGTCAGCTTGCGTAGACTATGAGCCCAAAACTTCATTGGCCAAAAGATGGTCTGCCTACTGCCAGTTTTCTGTTTTATTTTCAATATTTTTTTATTATTTACAGTGTCCCCAATAAACACAACAGTACTAAATATATTAGCACTTAAATAAGTGATTTATTTATTTATTCTATCAGGAAAAAGGTCAAAAACAGTTATGCAGCTTCGCATGCCCTTCAAAACTACAGGGGAAAAATTTGCACAGCAGCTCATTTATTTTAATTAATTAACTTATTTATTTATTTTATTTTATTTATTTATTTATTTATTTATTTATGTACTTCTTTATACACGGTAAAAACAGCAGGAATTTATTATTATTAAAAATACGAAATCTAAATTATATCGTATTACTAATTAATCGGGCATGGCCGATTTATAGTTTACCCTTTGGTCGTCCTAGACGATAGTCTCCTGTCGGCTAAAAATGACGGGGATAGCCTGGGCCAATCGGTTTCATTTCAGTTTTGACAGTAAATCGTTGTAGGAACACTGGGTCGACTTTTGGGCTAATCTGCAATCTGGTTCTCTTCTTTGCTTCGGCGGGAGGACAGAGAAAAAAGCTTAAGGGGTAAAGTACTAATAATCACCATTGTGAAACTGTAGTTGCTTTGACAAGTTGAAGCTATTTTTGTAAATATAAGGGGTAACGTCATTCATGTCACGCAATGTTTTTGTGGGAAACTTTGAAACTAGACGCTTTGCTGGTTTCTACAAATAGCAGTGTGATCTGGTGGTACATGTTTTTGAGGCGGACTCCACTTTAAAACTATTTTTTATATATTTAGCAAGAAGTATGTCGATTTTCATTTCCGCACAGTTGGGCGTCAAAGTCGCCTGTCACAAAGAGTAGAATGTTTGCACAACGTTAACATGGTTTGGATATATTTTAGATTTGACTAGTGACGTTAACAAGACACTTCTCAAGACGTCAGCAAAACATTGGCAATGTACAGTATTGGTGTGAACTTGAATGGAATTTTTTACGAGATCAGTAAAGCTATCGAATGAAAAGATGACTTGAAAATGAAAACTTCGAATAATTATAATTAAATACCAATTGAATTTTAGAGAAATTCCAGAAGTGACATCTGTGTTCAAAATAGGAATTTTTGTACAACTTAAAGTTCCGAAAAAAAAGACCACATGTTTTGTAAAAATCAGGAAAACAAAACAGGACAATGGGTTTTATTCACGAAAATACAACTTTCTTAAGAAAGAGTTTGTAAACAAGACAATGGAATCGAATTACATTTCACACGAAATTTGCATACATTTGAACTTGCAAAAAAGAAGTATCTCTGCCGAGACATAATAGCGAGACCTTACATTAATAATTATTGTATTCTGATCTGATTGTTGTTTTTTTTATGCATTAACTATTTGAAAGTGGTTCTTATCGATGACTGCACTTGTCCCCTCGCCTTAGTCCCCTCCCCATTTTTTCGCTCGCCGTTCCTCGCGCCGCTTCCCAACTAAACGAACGCCTGGAACAGGCTAGCTAAGTGTTACAAATTTATATTTTCTAGACGTCTAGTTCAATCGTTCATTTGTATTGTGCGAAATATATTTTTATAAATTGAGACCATTATGTCATTAAGTAATAATGCAATCTTGAAAACATTCCAGATTTTCATTATTAAATAGAAACACGAAAAATTCAAATTGGGGAAAACAAGCCTGTCAAAATGACGTTGCCATGGTGATTTCAAGTTACTGGCACAATAACTAATCCTACCAAATTATTGCGAGATAAATTTTAGATAAACGCGCAAAGTTTGGCAGCGTTAGGTTGAATCTTAAAAAAAGTTATAAGCGTCAGCGCGGGCCTTAAAAGCGCCCACCCCCCCCCCCCCCCGGCCTGAATAGGTTTAAGTTACTGTTTTTCCAGTGATTTTTACTGTACTGTACCCTGCCTTTCAAGTCAAAACAGATAGCTAATTATTAAGCGCCCGATTTTAAGCTTCTCAAGCTTCTCAAGCTTCTTGTTAAGTTATCTATACAGTCCTGGTTTCCATGAATGCCGTGTCTCTAAAAGTTACAGTTAAGTAATTTTCGAAATTGATTTAGGGATTTTTGCCTTCCTGAGATTGCAGGGTAGGCTGTTCCAGAGAGTTGCACCACTATAGCTAAAACTATTTTTTAAATAGCTCGTTCGTGGAAGAATAGCGCGTTCCATTGCGTTTAAGAAATTTAGACGATAAGTATTGAGGAACAAGTTAAGACCATTCAAAGATATGTGTACCATTAAGGCTTTCTAAATTTGACGCTGGGTATACAAATCTTTCCATCCAAGTTGCTGTAATAGACACTTGGCATCAGCATCATAGACCGAAAAAGTTAACACGCCAGCAGCACGGTTCTGAAGTTTTTGTAGCCTTTCTGACATAGTTTTTCCGCAATAGGTTGTATTAAAGCGCTATATATTATGTAATGAAGTGTGGCTGGTGGAACAACAGGCGTAATTCGTTAAATGGCATTAATCCCAGACGCCATTTTTTAGACAATTTATCGATATGATTTTGCCGCGTAAGATGTTCATCGATTAATATTGCGAGAGACTACTTCCGAGAGTACTAGTTCCCATTGTTTTTATACTATATTTTAATTATTGCCATGCGCTTTTCACATAAGCATCCGGCTCGGATAGAGAGGACAACCTCATCCCGCGCCATGACATTAATATTAATTGATTGATTGATTGATTTCACAGAAAAGGCTTGATTTATTGGAACATTATTAATCGAAGAATACTCAATCGTTTCCTAGAGCTAATTAACATAAACTGTGCCGTTAATTATTGCCATGCGCTTTTCACATGAGCCTCCGGCTCGAATAGAGAGGGCAATCTCATCCCGCGCCATGACATTAATAAATTAAATGTTTGATTAATTTCACAGAAGAGGCTTGATTTATTGGAACATTATTAATCGAAGAGTACTCAATCGTTTCCTGACATGAACTATGACATAAACTATGTTTTAGACGTGTTTAGAGTTAGCTTGTTAGAATTAAGCCATTTGCTTAGATTGCTTAAATCGTGATTTAGGTTTAACTGGATAGAGTTCAAATCAGCTCCCGCATATGTTATGTGAGTGTCGTCAGCATATATTCTTGGCTAACAGGATGATAAACCGTGAGCAAATCGTTAATGTATATATGAGAAACAAAAGAGGACCTAGGATAGTTCCTTGAGGTACCCCACATTTTATTGAACAGGTTTTAGAAAGAGATTCATTAACAAGACAACACTGTGTGCGATTAGTTAAATATGATTTTAAACAGTTAAGATCTACTCCTTGTACTCCGTAAAAGTTCATTTTAGTTAATAAAATTTCATGATCGACCGGCGTGTCAAACGCTTTTTTTAGATCGAGGAAAACTACAGCATTAACATTCCCGCGATTGATATTAAAAGCCCCACTAAAGGTAGCCTCAAGATGAGCAGTGGCAGTTGAATGTAATGAGCGGAAACCCGACTGTTGTTTAAAAAATAACACTGATCTTCCTTCGTCAGGAAACTATATAGCTGGTCATACACAATCCTCTCGAATACTTTTGTTGACTCATTTTCGCGATTACTCGGATAACTGAAATTGGTCAATAGTTGTTTAAATCAGAACAATGGAGTATTTCTAGCACATTTCCAATCGTCAGGAAATACACCAGAAGTTTAAGACTTGTTGAGGAGGTCACATAAAGAGACCGAAATAAGATCAGCACTTTCACGGACTAATCTGACAGAAATGTCAACAAGACCTGTTGCTTTAGATCTGGATAATTTGTTTAGATGAGAGAAAACAGTATTGCTGTTAGTTGGATGGAAACTGAATGTGTTGTTATTGCAATTGATAAAGTTAGTATAGCTCAAATCATGACTGGGTTATATTTCTGGTATTTCATTCATTGGTCTGGGCCCAACTGTAGAAAAATGGTCATTAAAAACGTCGGAAATTTCACAACAATTACTGATCAAAGCGTCATTTACTCTAATCTCATTTACGCACATTCTCATTGATTTTACGGCGAGATGTTAGTTTCTTTATCGTTTTCCAAGTTTTCCTAGAGTTGCCCTTAAATTGTATAAAGGCTTAGGAATACTAAGATCCCTTAGAAGTTTGGTTTTTTTCGCAGCTTTCTATAGTTGGCCCAATCGTGTGGATCATTTTCTTTTGGCAGCATCGCGCTCATGCATACTTTTTTTGACTCTGAGTTGATCCTGAGTGTTTTATGTGATCTTACACGCTTTATTTTAACTGGATCGTGAATGTTGACAATTCATAGAAATTTTTCTCTCCTGTCGGTCCACAAAATACAAGTTTGCATCGTCAGAATTACAAAGGGGTGGGGGTGGGGGGATTTGCATATGTCCCAAGATGCTTTGGTACGAATTTTTGCCACGTCGACTGGAAATGGCGGGTAATGGCTACAACTCCAGTCTTGTTGATAGATATCGTTGCGAAAGTTTACACGGTTAAAATTTCGAAAATTTCGATAGGGTTGAATGCCTCTTCGAAAGGGAATCAGGAGATAGTTTACGATAAACATAAATAAGGCTATGATCACTGATGCCAATATGTGAGACTCCGGAACAGACGACCCTGTCAACACAGTTCGTAAATATCAGATCAAGTTGATGAGGATACAGTCGTGTGGGTAGGTTCAGCTATAAGTTGTTGGAGCCCATATAAATCCGATATTTCACATAAACGACAAGTATTCGTATCATATTGGGCAGAAGCTATTTTACAGTTAAAATCACCTGAAAGCTAATATTCAAAGCCTAGTTAATCTAATTTAGCGATAAGCGATTCATATTGCAAAAATAATTCAATTGAGGAGCAAGGAAGTCTTGTACGGACCTGGTGACTAATGAAAAATGATTATTCCGCTGGTCAGTTTTAAGTTAAATGTTACCTTTTTCTCCGGCCAATGTGCAAGGCAAAAACTCGGTTGTATTTAATAAGCAGCTCGTCAACATTGCCTGGTACTGCGTAGCTGAAGAGAGTTCCGCGATTGTTAGTGGAACTCATCCACATGCACACCGTGAAACTTGCCAACCTGCGCCGCATGCCGCCCGAGATCATCACAACTTCAGAAACTCCTTTGTCCGGAAAATTGAAAGCGTAACCTAAAGTGACAAAAAAGTGATGCATCAGGTTATGGTGGGCTAAATAAAGCTTGTGAAAAACATTTCAGTGTGATAATTGGCAGTAAAAGTGAAGTAACGCTTTCTCTTTAAGACGTCATTTTACAGTAAAACACATTTTAGTTCTGGTATAAGTTACAAACAAAACGCATTCTTGCATCTATTTGAATCAGCTTGGATCACTTATCAGTTATAGAAAAGAATACACGACAGAGATATCCTTAGACGAAAAGCCACTCAATCCAAGAATGCAAGTGGCCATTTTGTGGTTCAGTTTTAGCCTTGGTACAAGCTGGTATTTTTTTTTTGTTTTCTATTCGCTATCATATATTACTAACAACAAATTGTACCAAGGATAAAACTGAACCACAACAGCCGCCTAAAATTTAGACAACGTCACAAGGCTGTAACAATGAAATCGTACAAGACAGTATTTTCGCTGAAAAGTGCGCTTCGTGATGATGTAGGTTACTCACGCAAGACTTCGCAGATCATTATTAAGCAAGAAAAAATTGCGACTCCTGTGTTAAAAAAAAAATTTAACAACATTATAAACATTAGCGATCCAGTTATCATTTCAATGACCAGTATTTTAGGGTAGTGTTTGAAAAACAGCACTGGTTGAGGGCCAGAGTGCTACGCTAGGTGTAAAAAAACTGCGCACTCAAGGTTTTCGTTCAAACTAAAAGTGTGGGCCGGGCGGAGGGGGGGGGGGGGGGGGGGGGGGGGGGGGGGGTGGGGTGAAGAAGAAAGTCGGCACTTTTATTTGGCGGCATAGCGGTGCCAGGAAACGGTCCAAACAGTCAAGCCGTTGCTAAGAAATACGTCCCACAATTTTTTTTCTCGGAAAGAATGTAATATCAATGCATGCATGCTTATAGAATGCACATAGTGGCGGTTTTTGCGCTTGATATCTCACGCCGCTGAGATGTTTTTGCATTTTGCACAGATTTCTCACTGAAATGCCGGTAAATCATATCAGAATCATTGGAGATTTTTTGATTAAGTATGATTCGCAAGCCTTACTTTTGCCAGACTGGTCACCGTTATCACTGTTTGTTGTTTTTATGTCCGGCAATCTTCAAACGAGCAAACAAAATGCAAATAGCTATTGTGTTTTGTGCACGGTCCAGTCCAAAACATGCGAACTAAACGAAAAACTTCAAGCTATTCACTATGCCCTATGGAACCATTCGATAGCTACTGCGCACACTCGGTTGCCTGGCACCGCTACATGCCGCATTTTTGAGTCTTGTAACAAAGGAAGTTTCTTCCCCCTGGTTTCAACCCTCGTACAATTTAGAAAAAACCGCCTACTAATTACTCCATCGGTTAAAACCAATACCATGAAACCATCCTACATAGGGGCAGTTCTTGGGAACCTTTGACTCAGAGAGTGCCGCGAAGCAATATCCGTAAGGAGTTTTATCAAAATTATGCAAGCGTCGTAAATAATCAAAAATACTGATTTTTGCGACCTGTATTGTAAGAATGTTTAGCGTTTTTGATCTTTTTATTGTTGTAACATGTGAAATTCTTATATAAGATTTTATGTTCTAGAATTTTATGAATTTAGCGATAAGTTTAGCGTTTTTACTTTAAGGTCATTCCTCAGTATTGCAATGAGCATCCTTACTGCGTAGAATTCTATGCGTGATTAGCGCGAATCTTTAATTGCTTGTAAACTTTACATTAATATCACTGAATGCTCGGGGGATTTGGAGCGTAAAGCCATTTTCTCATGGATAAAAAAACAAAACGCTGATATCGCGTTCTTGTAAGAAACACATAGCACTTCAGAGGTAGTCAATGAGTGGAAGTTTCAGTGGCATGGAGACATTTTCTATTCCCATGGTACAAATCAAAGTAAAGGTGTTTTTATATTGGTTAGTGATAAATTGCAATTCGAAATAAAGTCCGTCAGTCAACTGAGACAGTGAAGGTCGATATGTCCTGATTGAAGCATTACTCCTATTCAGACCGGCGGGAGTGCCCGCGCTGACTTTGATCGCTTATAACTTTTTCAAGCTCCAACCAAACGCTGCCAAACTTTGAAAGTTTATCTAAAATTTATCTGGGAATAATTTGGTAGGATAGGTTGTTGTGTCAGGAACTTGACGTCACCATGGCAAAAGCATTTTGACAGGCATGTTTTCCCAAATTTGTAATTTTTTGTGTTTCTATTAATAGAAAATAACTTTAATCCATTTTGTTACTTTGTACGGGTCTTAAGCACAGTTTTGTTGATTTCGAGTACTTTGCAGTAATTATGGGCGGTTTTTTGACGTTTTGGAAAAAATTTAAAATCCAAGCTTAAGATGGCAGATTCAAGATGGCGGCTGTTTTGACACCATGATATAATTGTCACGTGATGTGACATGCATTATCATCCCAAGTGACGTATACCAAAAGATAGATTTTTGGACATTCTATTTATCCTTTAAGTTTTGTTGCCATTTCTTAAATATTCCGGTCTGAAAAGATCCAAAAAAAGCCCAGTCTGAATAGAGTTAATTCAAGAGTCGCCCTCCTCACTTCTAAATATATATTTCCAAACAAAAACATCGGAACAATGCACTTTCTTTGCAAATATTTTATCAATACTTGATGAGACAGATTTTCATTCACGAAGTCAGCTAATTATCTGAAGTGATCTTAATGTCCATTTGGATGCTGAGATGGACAATAAAGGCGGTCACCCAAAAGATGGAAGAGAAAAAAAAGACTCAGTGAAAAATATTTCTGACATAAAATTAGAATAATCTATTAGGGCACAGCGAAATTATTTTGCACTGTATAGAAAGCCCTTATCTTACTCTACAAGATGACATACTTTTTGTTGACTGTGCCGCCATCTTGGATTTTACCATTTTCTTAGAATGTCAGAAAAAACTCATTCAAAATCACGCCAGAATGCTTATGGAATGTCAAAATATATAAATCGTACAGGCCAGACCTGCTTGTAGTTATGATGTTGCCATGACAACGTCGTATAACATAGACGCATGGTTGACATATCAAAAGACAGTTATATTACATCATATTTTTACCTTTCACCTGTGACTTCTTGTCCGCGGTTTGATTTACTTTCGAACTTTGGGCGGTCTGTTGTCAACATTTATACAGTCTTTAGAGTATGATAGCAGTCTTTCTCGCAAAAAGATGGAAGTATGATAAAAATTGAACTCGACTCACCAGAATGTAAAATTGATTATGATGCACATTTTGTTATTAACGACAATAACGCAAAATATGATAAGTTAAAAAATGTATGTTCAAGAACGGTCTGGCAAGCAGATTTGATGTTGCTCTTAGACTATTTTAGTGCAACTGCAAGGGTCGATTCTGCCATCACACGCAAAATGAAATAAACTGTTTAGGAAAGTGTGAATGATCCAACGTGAAACGAAAACATCCGCTATGGTTGTCTCCATGTCTTTAAAATTTAGTAGGGCTGCGTAGCTTTATTTCGTGAAACGATCGAGAAAAGCTCAATTTGCTTATCGTCGTGCCACATTTGGTAGTTGCCAAATAAATCCAAAACTATTAAGTCCAAAAACTCAAGAATATTACAGGTTGTAGAAAATTAATAGTTAGTCTACGTGTCCAAGTCTCAGGTCTGTACGGTATTCCGTACTCGAGTTGTTCGTTAAAATGTTTCACACAAATTTAGAGGGCACAGTATGGAAACGCCATGTTGGAGCCCATGCGGAGGGGCACCAAGATAGCCGCCGGAAATCAATGAAAACATCTGGCATCTACTTCTGCTATAAAAAGCGGTCAGTTCACCTTCGTGAATACGTAAACATTCACATAAACACTTCTTGTAAATTCTCAATTATTCAGACCGTTAAAAATCACAAAATGAGACATTTTTAAGCAAACGAGAAGGCGCAAAACTCCGAAATTGAAAATGTTATACCTTAAATACGGCGGATGTTATCGAGCTGAAAACATTCAATAAGATATATATTAGGACGCCAGTGAAGGATAAAAAGTCAGGGGCCTTACGATTCTGGATTTTAGCATTTTAAATACGTCACGTGAAAACCCAAGAATAGACAAAAGTAATAAAGGAGTGAAGAGTCCAGACTGAGATGTATTATATTGCTCTGTTTTAACAACTAACCCGTCCTCGGAGACCCAGGGGCAGTTAGTGGGGGCGACGGGCAGCTTATCGGGACGACGAGATTTTCGGGCGAAAGTTTACAACAAGAACGCTCTTGTTGTAAACTTTCGCCCGAAAATCCCGTCGTCCCGATAAGCTGCCCGTCGCCCCCACTAACTGCCCCTGGGTCTCCGAGGATGCAACTAACCTTTACGAAAGCTCAAGAATTTATATTTATAAATATATATATATATATATATATATATATATATATATATATATATATATATATATATATATATATAATATATATACAAACAAAAATGTAAAGGGAAGTCACAAAACACAACCCGCGGTCTGGCCAGGACCTCACGCATGCGCACAACCTATCACCTGGGCAGTGGCAACCATGGACAGCTGTTTCGGCCTTTGTTTTTATATATATATATATATATATATATATATATATATATATATATATATATATATATATATATATATATATATATATATATAATATAATGTTATTACTGAATTCTGACCAAACAAATGGGCATAGTTCCTTTACCAACCTATTTGACGAAATAAACAAAACATCTCAAACCAACCAACACCAGTCCACTGAAGCGCTTATTAGTCGCTCTTCGGTAACATCCGCTGATATAAAATTATCATAGTCTGATCTGATGGAGCTAGCAAAACATACTTAAGGAAAGTTTGGAAATATAATTTATGCAAAACAAGTGCCGCTGACAAACAGTGAAAAACTTACAGCAGGCTCTTGGCCTACAGAGGGCCTACAACTGCGATACAAGGATGTCTGCAAACGTGACATGAAGTGCGCTTACAACAGCGTTTACTTGTGGAAAGTAATACCCGCCGATCGCGACGCCTGGAGTCACTCTATATAAACAAAGCTGAGGATAGGAGACTGGCCCAACTTTGGGCAGAAGTGAGAGACAAGGAAAGCAAGAGCAGAGACCCCCTGGTCATAGCCGTCAGCATTTCTGTGAAACAACTACGACAGAGGCGAGGCTGTTGCTCGAGGATCGCCTAGTTCAGCCACAGTCGATGCTGCTCCACACCCAACTAAGACCTCAATTTGGCACATTCATTGTCTAATTAGACAGATGGAGCCAATTATTTCTTTTTTATCTTGAATACACCTAATTGCAGTAACGTTGTCATAGTAAAAAGCAAAATGAAAAAAGACAAATAGGAAATAATTATCTTAATCATCATAGCAGGAAACTCGCGAGTTTATATTTGCACACATATTAATCGTGTTTGAAGATAAACAAGATTTATTCACACCACCCGGGGAATAAAAGGTTTATACATCTGGTTAGTTCCAGTCTCCCAGCAAGTGGTAGTTGGGGGTACATCCAGGTCTTAGGGAATCCTTTATTTAAGCGGACGAGGCCAGAATACTGTCCTCTTTTCCAAAAACTCGTGCTCTCCACGCAGTTCGGAATTTCCCACCACTCTCCCTTGGAATAGACAGTTGGTATTTCAAATATTTGTTCGAGTACTCCCCCACCTTTGCTGAGAATGATTTTGATTGTTTAATGTTTTTCCAGAGTTAAAAATTTATTGTTATAAAAATAGACTGCCAAATGATGTTTTTGTCAGTTCTTCGGAGGCAAACTGCGCGTAGCCACTGCATTGTATAGCTATTGATTTACGTGTATTTTGAGACGTTTTTAGGCCGTTTCTTCGGCGCGGGCGAATTTTAAACATGTCTTTCTGAATGCCTAATTAATTCCCATTTGTCTTTTTTTCATTTTGCTATTATCTATGACAACGTTATTGCAATTAGCAGTAAACTTTGATTTTCTTTCTTCTATTGTTAAGTTACATTTTGAACACTTACTATACACTTTTTGACCATCGCATTTTTATAATGAAAGCTTGAAGATGTTATCGCTCATTTTCTTCATTATGAACCCTGTACGTAGCACATATTTTTTGCTCAAACTCAGTGTTTAACCTCAGATGATTAAAACTTATATTTATTTATAACTATAACTTATAACTTTTTGACAGTTAAAGTAAAAGACATGCGATTTGGATATGACAGTAATTGAGATGTCACTTACTTAAAATTTCAAACGGCTCACAAGGAGAGGGCTCAACGAGCTTTGCGCCACCTTGATGTAGGAAATCAGCCCATTTGTATACATTTCCTCCATTCTGTTCATCTAGCAGACAAGACTGCGACATCCCTTTAATTTGTGTAGCAGGAAGCTTGTGATCCCATACGTTGACATTTGACAACATTCCTCGGAAATCATTGGGATTAGGGGAAGAGCCCTTAGGCAAAGCGAAAGCATACCGCCCTAGAATCAATTGACCATCTGGCTTTATTGTGTAATTTTCCTGGAGGTTAGTGCCTTTTTCTTTTAAGTGGCAATCTTTGTAGAATTTCCATGATCCAGAACCATTTTCCCACGTCACACAAATATGGTGCCATGCGCCGTCGTTTGCAGTTACTGACGTTTGTCTATGGAAAAAAAAACGGACTTTGGTGACTAAGGACTAAGGAAACTAAGATTTAATAGAGATTTACTATTAAATCGCTGTTACAAACAAGATCAAATAACTACAGGACGCTAAAACGCCAAATTAAATTTCTAGCTTGCCAAAGCTTTCTTTATCAACGACAAACCTTTGAATTTCCTTAATATTATATCACAAGATAAATTATATCTTAATATTAAACATTTCCAACACCAAAAGCAAGTTTCCCCTATCGTTTAAAGGAGAAAAATAAATGCATCGTTTCTTGTAATTTTGTTTAACCCTGATTTTATTTCAAAAAACGGAATATGACAGGAAACGCGAACTTTAAAGTACAGCATGATTGTGATACGTAAAGCCAATGATAAACGGATCAACATTTGGTGAGCAACAAATATTGCAACCACAATGGTTTCAACTTGTTGAATGGAATTGAGCCAAGCTCTATTCTGTTCAACAACGTTTAATCTATTAAATGGCATATTTTAACATTCAACATCACATGATATACTGTCCAGTCAACACTTGTTAAACTGCAGTGTGTCGCAACATTTATGTTACTCAACAAATGTTAAACCGTGTATCATTGGCTTTATACGCGTAAAATCTCACTGATATTAACAGCTATTAACCGACAGTACTCATTTATAAACATGCATGTAAAAGAAATAAGAAGTAAAAAGAAAAATATATATTTTGACGGTATGTGAAAGTAAGAAATTCAATCGTTTTTTTATGATGATGATCAACAAATGTGCTGTGGTTGGGCATTTAAACAGCAAATCTCAGCATCTTGTAACGCAAAGGATACCTCTATAACGTTCTGAATAAGCTAGAATTAAGTATATTTAGGGACAGACATGTAAAAAACCTTATTCACTTGTCTTGCCAAGGTGATCGAAAAAGTGATGAGATATACCGTGTCTATGTCTAATCCCCCGCTTGCTGGGGCTATGCCGTAACTATAGAAAGTGAGCATATCAAGGCCAAATACCAGCAAATAAATCGCAAATATCAACAAATAAAAGCCAAATACCAGAAATATCAAGTCCAAATTTAAATAAACGTATTTCGAGTGAAATAGGTATGAGCAAATGTCAAGAAAGATAAGTGAAAAAGCCAACCGATAATCAAGCGAGCACTTAGGATGTCAAGAGCAAGGCTTGTTTCCATAAGCGGGCTGAGCTGCATTCTAACTGAGAAAGGGAACCTTCTTGATTTCCTTAGAAAAACAGTTATCAGACTATTCAGAAAGACAATATTTATGGAAGATGTTACTAAGTCATACGATAAGTAGCTCCTTCTAAGCTCCCTTAAGCTACAACTTGTATTTTTAGCCTCGTGGGGCTTATTTCTTTTAAGGAATTTGGCGTGGTGACGTATAGTAGTGGCGCGGGTTGGGTGGTGAGGTGAGGCGTAATTAAGAGTGGGAATGTTTACAGATGAGGGCCTTATTTTAAATCTTAAATCAGTCAGGGTACTTATTTACCCTATTCAGACAAGGGGGGGGGGGGGGGGGGGGCTTTTGAGGCCCGCGCTGACTTTGATCGCTTATAACTTTTTCAAGATTCTGCTAAACGCTGCCACGTACACTTTGCGAGTTCATCTAAATGTTACCTAGAAATAATTTGGTAGAATAGGTTGTTGTATCCTGAACTTGATGTCACCATGGCAACGGCACTTTGACAGGAATGTTTTCCCAAATTTGTAATTTTGGTGTCTCTATTAATGAAAAGTAACTTTAATACAATTATTTTCACATTTTTATGGGTTTTATGCACAGTTGTATTGATTTTGAGTACTTTGCAGTAATTTTGGGTGGTTTTCTGGCGTTGTGGAAAATGTTTGAAATCCAAGATGGTGGATCCAAGATGGCAGCTGTTTTGACATCACGATGTAATTGTCACGTGATGTGACATCATCATCCCACGTGACGTATACCAAAAGATAGATTTTCGGAAACACTATACAGCCTCTAAGTGTCATTGTGATTGCTTAAATTTTCTGGAAGTTACGGATGGGGGCCTCAAAAGTCCCCCTTACCCCCCCCCCCCCCCCCGTCTGAAAAGATCCAAAAAAGCCCTGTCTGAATAGGGTTTAAGGAATAAAGTGCACTTTTTAGAGTCTTAATGCAGATTCTCAACACATTAGTTTCACAAAATAGCAAAATATAATAAGTAAACTAGTAGATGAGTGCCATTGAAAGTGTAAAGGTACCTTGTTTCCTTGATCGTAAATTGTCATGATTTACAATTTGGGGACGGTGGTGGGAGGGGGGCTTAATAGAGAGGTGGAGCTTATTAAAAATTGGGGGCTTAGTAGAGTCGTTCTGAGAGATACAGACAAATCTCGATAATTTGCGAAAACCGGGTACAATAATTGTTTTATCATTCGAACACTGAATTTGTTTTTGCATAATTTCCTTCGGGAACTGGGAATCTCGCGCTCCCTTGCTGGAGTAATACAGAATATAAGCATAACCTCGCCTCCGATAATACGAGCTGGTCTCCATCCAATTCTCTTTCTTTCAGATATTACTTAAATACATAAAGGGAAACTTTCGTTGCCTTCTTCGATTCTCGCTTTGTTTTTCGGGTCTAGTAGACAAAACAAACCGCTCTCCCACAACTCCGGAAAAAGAACTGCCATTTTTCTAAGAATCAAACACAACTACACATGAGCAGAATATTGTTTTTAGCAAAACCACTGTCGGACGGTAATGCACACGAGCAGACCATTACTCCTAGCAGTTATTTGCAGGTCACATTTCACGACCTTTTACCTATGTGGGATTACAACCCCCGTCCTGTGCGTTAGATAACTGTTAACACCAAAAATCACCAATGACCTGCTACCGTCCGACCTTGTCGCTCGGTCGGTAGATCTTGAGCAATGGTGAACTAATTCAGAGGTCCTGCGTTCGAATCTCACCGGTAGTAAGGGATTTTTGAAACCACCCTGTCGGGTTGCTTTTGCAACGAGATAGGTCAACATAACTAACACAATAAAGCAGTCAATTTGAAACAAAAAAACAGAAAAGGGTTTTCGTGGCTTAGGCCACAGGTTTCGTAAAAAAAATGATTTCTTTTTAATTGCGATAGTAAAATTTTTCTCGCTTTTGCCATAGTTTTGTGGAATTAAAATAAATATCTGTCAAGGTCGTTGCCTTGTATTGCATTGCGCATCCTTACTGGGAAGGAATTTGCGCGTAATTGGCGCGCTAACATAAACAAAATGGCGGCTATAGTGACCTATATTGATAGTGACAGATCAATTTTTTCTCATATTTAGGGTAAAGGGATCAAATTCTTTCTATAAAATGAAAACAGATCAATTTTTATGTTAGAAAAATAAATTATGACTGGAAATGTGTGGTTTGCTAGTTCTCGCAAGGGAATTATTACTGAAGGAATTATATGGTATATACAAGGTCTTCCTACTCCTAAACGAATATGGTAACCCTGCATCCTTTTTAATTAAAAGTTCAAGTCTCCTTAATGTAATCATCAAGCAGGCAAAGTGTTGAAAATCTGTGTTTCAGATCTGTTTTGGGGCAATGACCTTAAGGAAGGATATGAACAAAGAAACACGCCAGTTTTAATGATAACGTTACCTTATCTCAGGCCCAATTTGAATGAAGAATACTTTGCTGTAGGATATAACCAACTCGCCAAGCCAATTGTCAACTATGGCGTAATTGATTAGAGTTCCATCAGTGTCAGTAGAACACATCCACATACACACGGTGAATGCTTCCAAACTTTTCATGCCCCAAATGCTGACAACATCCATGACAATTTCGTCGTCCGGGAAATGGAAAGCGTAGTCTAGTTTCACCAGGAAAAAAGAATACGGTAAACGCATTATTCAATTGCCATCAGTCATCAAACCCAGGTAAAGTTCAAAGTGTAAACGGATAGGAGAAATAGAATGTGTTATAATTTGGCTCAGAAAAATTGTACACGTTTAGCTAAAACAGCTTTACCTCAAGTAAACTGTTTCAACCCGATTCCGAGCTACTACTTCATTAAGAAAGTGATAGAGCAGAAAAAGGACAAATATATTATTAATATTCCATTATCATTATTATTACATCATCATTGCCATGGTCATAGTCATCACCATCGTCATTGCACTCCACGCATTGTTGGTTAAATTAAAGGTGGTTTGGGTCCACGTATCTTCACAGATATGGCGGCAACTGAACACTGATGGAACAGTACCGATCAATTTTCTTGCTCAGTTAAAACAGATTCTGCACGCTTCCCGCGACTGCCGGCCGGTCAAGATTTTCGAATCACTTAATGACCGGCGGTCCGATATTTTTACAATTTTTAAACGGAAAATGATAATTTTGCGAGACTTGTTTCTACATCTGGACATTTAATAAATGAGAAGTCCCTCTTTATCCTTCGTCATTCAAGGGAAACGCTAAGGAATCGAACTGGCCGCAAGTTTGGCTAAAATGAGAGGCTGCTGGAACGCTGTTCATCAATAGGCCAACAGAATTTTCACAGAATTTGTACGAATGTCTCGGCTAAATCTTCTGAAATTGCAATCAAATGACCCGGTTTTGTTGACTTTTTACCATTTTCTCCTCAAGATCTGGTGTTCTTGTTAGTACCGTGGCTGATGTTCGTGACAAGACGTTGCATATTAATTATACTACCATGTGAGATATTGCACATGGTCAAAACGACATTCTTTACACAAAGAGCAGTCATATAATAAGTTGACAGTATGAAAAAGTTTCTGCACTCAATAGTTTCGACAAGCGAATCGAAAGAAAACGGCCGACTTTTTACCCAGTCGGGACTCGCCGAATCAAGTCTGGAGGTGAAATCGAAAATATTATTTTTTTTTTTTCAAAAATTGAAAACTATTTGAAAAAAATAAATAAATTGTGTTTATGTTCATACTAAGGGCTACCCAATATATGCAAAAGGAAAGCGATTTTAGTTTTTTAAACCTAGCCGCGGAAATTTGTTTTAGTTTGATTTTTGTGGACATTTTTTTTGCAAAGTACGCACAATCTGTAAAAAATTAAGTTTCATGCGCATGTACATGAATTAGGCTACTACATACCTATTCCTGTTATTGGTTTGCAGGAAGATTTTTCAACAAGCCTCGACTCTCCTTCGCGCAGAAAATCGAGCCAATTGTATACTTTCCGATCAGTAGCTTCGTCTGAGAGACAAGATTTTGACATCCGCTTGATAAGTGTAGCATTGAGCTCTTGATCCCATACATTTACATTCATCAGCTTTCCTTGGAAAGATTGATCACGGTAAAATTCACCACCGACCGAGCCTTGCCTTTGCCCCAGCACGACAGTGCCTCCTCCTCTTATCGTGTGACCTGTCTTTAAACCCAAGATTTTCCATTTTCCTTTTTTGCGCTTCCGTGGGCTTTCCCATTTCAGGTCACCATCTTTGTAGTAGCGCCATGATCCCATTTTATTTTCCCACGATACACAGATATGGCGCCATGCACCGTCGTTGGCGGATATCGTGTACACTTGGTATTTGTCTTCGCTATTAAATAGAATACAAATATCAGGCAGGTGGTTCAACAGATATCTTTATACAGTGGAACCCCGTTCTACGGATACCCACTTAATGCGGAAACCCTGATAGTACGGTCAGTTTCGTTTGTCCCGACGAAAAGCTCATATATTTTTTTCTGAAATTGAACCGCTTATACGGGCAACGGACACTTTTCTGTGTCCCGAGTGACAAACTCTTATACATCGTCAACCCCGCTTTACGGACACTGTTTATCTATGCCCTGTCAATTGTCATTGTCAAAGTAAAGTTACAGAACTTTTCAAATGAGTCTGTTGTTGAGTTTCAAAAACACTAAAGCAATGTTAGCGCGAGAGTATAAGTAAATGAACGTTAGTTTAATTTTTCCTAGTTTTAAATTGTCAGAGTTACAGTTACAGAAGAAACTGGTGCTTCTAAAATCCCTTTTTATTCCTTGTATAAAAAAATTCGCAGACCTTTTCAAATGATTAATCCACTGTCGATTCTCACGTAATTTTAGTCCGAGAGTATGAGTAGATGAACGAAAGGTTTCCCTAGTTTAATCTTGTTACAGTTACAGTTACAGTAGGAACTAAACAACGTTTTGTTGCTGTTAATATGTCTGCTTTATTCCTTGCATAAATTAAAGTCAGGAATTTTTTCAAGCGATTTCACGAACAGTACTTTAAAATCAGTTTAAGTCCGAGAGCAGGATAAATGACCATAGTTGCAGTACAATTAATACAACGTTTTGTTGCCGTAAAAATGTCTGCCTTCGTTCAGTGTGTCGATGAAACATGTGTCCGTGACTTTTAATACGGACACCCCGATAATACGGACACTTTTGCATGTACCCTTGGTGTTCGTTTTAACGGGGTTCCACTGTATTTGTATTTCTATTTATACTTATACTTACACTTACACTTTGTGTGTCACTTTATATGCTCAACTGATACTGAGCCAGTAGAATTGAAATGGACATCGCTGCACGAAAAAATTTTGGTTGCTCACGAACACACACACGTATTAACATTCAAACCTTTTCGGCTATAGATCGGATGTCATCTTTATATCTTGCCATGTGCACAGTTCCAATAACTTTCACAGTACAGTAATTCATCTCTACGAGATGTTCAGTTTAAAAGGAAGCTTGATGAAGGCGAAAAAATTTGTTTTGGATCCAGTTTTTTATTCACAGTGCGGACTAGTTCGCGCTCTTTGTCGAACTGATGATGTTAATTTTCCATACAAGTTTATGTTAAATGAGCAAAATCAACTCACGGCAAAATAAGATAAACTCACGGCAAAACAAAATTAACTCAATTCATATATTTATTAAGGCGAACTTATGAAGAAGCAGAAAAACAGCAAGTTTAAGGATTCACAAAAAGATTTGAAAACCTACCGTGATGCCGTTCAGAAAGTGAAAACGATTTTCGTCACAAAGTTAGGCCTTAAAAGTTCGGTAAAAGTTTGCCTTGTCTGATTCTCAGCTTATCTCTTTTTCAACACAATCATTTGGTGTTCTTGTTTGATCAAAAAAGCCGCGGAGCCCTAGCTAAACTAATTGCAAACAGTTAAAACCCCGAGGTTTTATTTGACTTGCACATGGAAAATAACTTTCAACGATATAATTAATTTCGGATTTTCGCGTAGTCCGGTTTCGTTTGTCACAATTTTTGGAAGAAAATTCTGTCTCGCTCGCTTTCACTCGCATTTTATTTAACTTAGGGCCGATTTGCACTGGCGGACAAGTTTGAAAAGTCATGGCATTTTTGGCAAAAAACAAAATTGTCGCGACATGTCAGAGACATCTTGGAGAAAACAAAAGGTGAAATAACTAGTACAACAGCTTTGCAAGTGCTTTGGCATCCCCGTACATTTCTCAGCACCGCCGTCTTGGGCAGACATCAAATAGAGCTAATTCTAGAAAGGTTGTCGGAAAAAGCACAGAAGTGCACGCGACAAGACCGAAAGGTTGTCTGGGTAGAAGTCGAGAGGTACTGCACTTGTTGAATACTAATAAGATGGCGACATGACAAACGCGAATTTGCACGTTTCTTTCTGTCTTCAGACACGTGGAAACAAGGTACTTTTAGCCACGTTTAATTTTAGAAGAATTTTCAAAACTCAAAGACATGCGGCAGTGACAGTAAAGCTACAGAAAAAGGCCTCCTGAGAGAAAAAACAAATTCTTCACGTGCAAAAATACAAACCTGTACATTTCCTTTAGGCCAATATGCAAAATTCAAGCGAACAACCAGACCACCTTTCGGTTTTTTCGCGTGCACTTTTGTGCTTTTTTCCGACAACCTTTCTCGAATTAGCTGTATACACAGTATACAGTACCATGCCGTAAAAATTCTAAAACAATTCGCATTAAAAGTACGCGTGTTCTCATGCAGTAGAATGATGTGTCGTCTCAAGGTAACTTTTTCATTTCTCATTCTTACATTGGGCAAACACTTCTCTTATAAACATGCTTCACCAAATGGCGGAAAAGATTTTGCGGCTGAATTATGATAGTGAGAGCCACATCACGATTCATACTACCGCAACAATTCAGTTTTGAGTGCAACTTGTTTTTAGGTGCAATTTGGGCCACACACAAGCGCCAATTAACAACGTATTGTTATCTAGCATTACAAGGGACATGAGAATGCTGATTGCATGAATTGTTGTGCCTAGAGGTAGGACAATGACCCCCTTGAAGTTTTGTTCGTTTTGACAAAATTTGTCCCAGTCCAGACAAGTTGTTCGCACTAGTTTTTGCGATTGATCGACTAAACGTATCGTGCGTGCAACGCGGACCACTAAAAAGACAACTAGTACTGTTGTACTTTTTGCGTCTCAAAAAAACGTATTCAAGTTTGCACTACTTTGCAACAATTGACGCATAAATGATGAAATATATCAATTGTTACAAAACTTGTCCGCTAGTGCGAATCGGCTCTTACACAGTGAATACCGCGCATGAAGTCTGCCTTGAAACTTACTTCTCCACCACCATCCCATTCAAAGTTTGCATGGACGTACGGACAATCACGCGACAACCCATTTTTTCCAGTTTGATGGGTTACCAATTCCTGTTAGCGATTTGAGCTCCGCTATAAAGGTTACAAGTGATTTTAAAATGCTAATAACGCGAGGATCTTATGGCATATTTAAATTCAACAAGAAGCTTGATAAGTTTAAAAGCGGTTAATGATTAACTAACTAACAATACCAAGGTTGTAATACTGATCTATCAGTTCTAGCCGTGCTGCTGTCTCGCTTCACGTAGTACGATCAGCATTGCAACATTATTTGTTATTATTTCATTTTTATGCTGATCAAATCTCTCAGCAGATCTTACATTAGCAGCATATGCATCATCGTTTGCAGTCCCTTCCTGTTTCAAGTTGTAAGGATTAACTTTTTGCTTTGGCTTGTAGGGCATGGAACAGTACAGCAAAAAAAGTCACAATTTGCATTAGCTTTATAAGTGTGCATAACATAATATCAAGAATGTAGCCAAGATTGCATCATTACTGAATGGCATAATGGTCTATCTCCGCGCAATCATGTATTATCCTCTATAAATGTCTAAATATATTTCGCGCAAATCAAATCAACGATTAAACTACACGACTAGAAAATACGTAAATTTTTGAGAAAAAGACAAAAGTCAAAGGTCGTGCGATATGACCAAGAAAAAATGTACTGGCAAATCACTCGGCTACAAGCCGTGAGTGGAAAGTAGTAACACTTGTAGTTTGGGGCAGCGCAAAAACATTGCGTAAAAGACGTTATGGTTTTAATTTACGAAACCAGCTTGGGAATGTCAGTGCGGTTACACAATGTGAATATTTTGTACTCACTTTGAGTCTCTTTTCTTTTTCCTCCCCGTAAAAATGGCGCATGATCGCAGGTTAGACCGAAAGGCGACCGAGTGTGTCTACAACGATTTACCGACAAAACTAAAATGAAACTAATTGCGATATTGGTAATCCTCCAAACAGTATCGTCGTGGTTTGGAATATCAAGCGGCCTAGGCTATTCCCGTCGTTTTTGGCCGAGAGGAGCGAAGAAACCACGACGCCCAAAACAGAGGGTAAATCATGAAATACATATATGTTTACGTTACCTGGTTGCACCACCGATAGTCTTACAGAAAATGTTGGTTTAGCAATATATGTAGCTCATTATCTTTTCTATCCCTTCTTTTAACGGCTGTCTATAGCCAATTGCCCGATATATATGTCGTTGTCGAGAACCAGCCGGTTCCTTATCTTAATTTTTTTCCGCCCTGATACAGCGTGACTAAAAGGAGTTCCTCGAGAGTTACTCTCGTAGAAACCCGGAAAATGTCATTAAACTGCACAATCCCGACATTTTTGCCCTAAGAGATTAAGTAGTGTATAGTTTTGCGGCGTCTCGTCTTATAGAAAAGTGTATAACACCTCAGCATATCAACCAAAATGTATGATAATCTCAATGAGCGACTTATTCATAACTCAGCGTTACGTAATATTTTATGTTACCCGATGATGCCGTTGATTATTAGCTTTAATGTCCCATTGTACTTGATTACCAGTTCGTCAGGTTGGCCTGAAACAGCGTAACTGAAAATAGTGCCTTGAATGTCCTTAGAGCTCATCCAGAAACAGACAGTAAACGCCGTCAATTCCCGCCTGCCTGATACTTTAACAGCGTCAGTGATTCCTTTATTGGGGAAATGGAAAGCGTTGTCTAAAGAGATATGGAATAAAGAATGCATTAATTTTAATTCATTTTTGTCAAACCCAGGTCCAAATTGCTCAGTATATTTTGCCTGAAATTGTAAAAACTGTTACTGAATTACTGTTTTATTTTCTGCAATTCCCTTCGCAGTTCTTAAATACTATACAGCAAATCTTCAGTTGTTTTTAAAAACCAAGAACGAAACACTTTGAAAGCGGCAATGCTGCAATGGTTAAATTGCATGCTTTTTACAGTTCAAATCTCTTTTATTAAGAAACGAAACAATAATATATTTATTTATAGTGATTAGACGTATTGTTAGGAAACACTTATAATTTTAAACCGCACGGAAAAAATCGTTACATTTGCACATAGACAGTTAAACTGAAACCCCACCTGGTATAACATGCTGTTAAACATGAGGTGGAGAGGTAAAGTAGTTAGCCAAAAAGTACATCTGAATTTATGGGTCGCCCACTACCTCTCGGAACGAGTTAATTTATCTTAAAACAATAGATAACAGGTGACATCAATGCCCCTAGCCCTAAATGACAAGAGAGGTAGTGTTTACAGCGGGCGAATGAAAATAGACGTTCCGGAGAGGTAGTGTCTTACTGGAATTTATAGCCATCGGCTGTAAAACCTGGACACTTACCCATTGTTAACTGTTCGCAGGAAGATGGTTTAACGAGCGTTGCTCCTCCTTCGCGGAGGAAATCCAACCACTTGAATACTTTCCAGTCATATTTATCCGACATACATGATTTTGACAGTTCCTTAATTGCATTAGCAGGAAGGCGGTCTATATCCCATACATTGACATTTGACAACATTCCTTGGAAAGATGGATGAGCTTCAAAGTCGCCAGCTGAGTGTTGCCCTAGTACCAAAGTACCACCTTCTTGTATTGTGTAACCTCCCTTGAAGTTCGTGTCCGTCATCTTCATGTCACCATCTTTATAGAAGTGCCATGTACCCCCTCTGTTTTCCCACGTTACACAGATGTGATGCCATAAACCGTTAAAGGCTGTCAGTGAAGTGTCCCTGTAGTTAATTATATTGATCAAACTCACTTATAATTCAGGCCAATCAAGGTAAATAAATATTTATTTAATGTAAATCTGATTCAAAATTCATTCTGATATAAATCTGTGCGGATTAGCACTCGAAAAACGTTCCCACTAAATTTTCGCACTCAACCTAGCTGGTGGCTGGTTAGCGTCTAGCCGACAAAATGGTAATGGTTTAGTATCCTATTCCACACTACAACAATCATCGCATCGCATTAAGACTGGGAAAAAAATTCGGCTCCCGACACTTTTCTTTAAAGGCATAGCGGTGCCGGGAAACGGTGCAAGTCTGTGTCAATCAACCCGTTGTTAAAAAAAGAAGACGTCACCCAAATTCGCGCCATTGCCAAGTTACACAGGTTTTCAGACTCTATTTATGAGTTAAACTGCTTTGGTAATCACACACACACACACACACACACACACAAGACTTGACAGAGCTTTACAAAAGTAAACCAACAACACCCTGGAGACTATGTTATCTCAGGAACACCCATCCGTGCAGGATTTAGGTCCAGGCGCGTTAACCTCTGGCGCTGCCTGTGTTCCACTTTTCTCCTTGAAGCTGAGGGAATCCGCATTTGAGGTCTTCGCGAAAACGTTCTCCCCAAGCGATTTAGTAGATAAATTAAACACTGACTGACGAAAAACTCGCACAAGTTTGCCAACAAATCAGTAAATACGCAGTCACATACGCATTTGTGGTGACACTTAATCTGATGAGCTTTATTCTGCAGTCAGGTTAAAAGGCTAGTGTTGTAGTTCCCGATGTATTCTCGAAGATAGACACAAGCTTGTTTCCTCCGCAGTCGCACTTGAACAACGTCAATTAATTATATAGTCATGATTTGTAGTACTTACGTGCGATGTCGATATTTATGCAGTGCGGAGAGATAATAGAATTCCTGCGTTTTTAGTCATTTAAGCGTTTTCGCTTGTATATAGAGGTGTTTTAAGTTTTTTAGTTGAGATAATCATAAGTGCCCTCTATTTACATAAAAGGGGTTTCTGTGGCTAGTTTTGAAATCAGACAAGTAAGTTAATTGAAAATTTGAAAATTTTCGCAATTGAAAATTTCTTAATTGTTAATCGCGCAATATAAGTTAATTATTTTTATATATTAATTAATTAATCTATCTACATGTAAGCAAAGGGGTGAGGAAGGTGTTCTTTTGACGGCTTGAGTTAGTCAAACTTGAATTTTGATCGTCGAGTTTTGACTGTGCTATTAGTGAAGTCAGCTGTGGGGAAATAGCCTCCAAGCCGAGGACACCCTCTTGCATTACCAGAAGCGGAGTCTACCGCTGACACGCTGTGTTATATCTTGCGACCTGGGAATTTTGAAGGGCATACTCGTGTTGTTTGCTTGGCTGGTTTTCTTCTTCAATCATTTAGCGTTTGTAATTGAAGCTGTGTTTCGTCTCTGACTGCGAAACTTGGAGATTGTTTGAACAACACGTGACAGGGTAGCCATTAACGTAGACTACTGAAAAAATTAACTTTTTTACTCCGAAAATTTGTCCTTTATAAGCAGGGTTTGAAAAAGTTAGTTGCTTAAATTACCTTTGTTCGTTGCCGATGAACAACCTAAAATGTGTCTTGTAATCGATAAGCAGCTCATTACCATTAGCCTCGGATACCGCGTAACTGAAAGGAGTGCCTTGATTATTGGTCGAGTTCATCCAGAAACAGACGGTAAATGCTGTCAAATTCGGCATGCCTGATATCCTAACAGCGTCTGAAACACCCCTGTTAGAAAAATAGAACGCCTTGTCTGAAAAAGAAATTAGAAAAATATCTCATCAGTCTAATTGAAAGGCGGTGAATGGTCCTTCAAAACTTGCGCCTCTCGCAGAATTTTAGCCAAATTTCAGTCTCGAATTTTTTGACCGCGTCCCTTTGTAGTGAATGGTGTACGAAAAAGAATCTAACCACGAGAGGTTATATTTGAACTCCTTCTCCTTTCCCTCTGCCGTATGGAAATATTTGACTGTTCAAAGCGCTGATTGCGACAATTAATAAAATTCAGCTATCACCTGTATCAAATCCTAATGGCTCGCATGTAGATAGGCCAATAAGGCTCGTCTGACGTGCTTCTTGGAGAAAATTTCTCCATCGGTATATGTTTCCGGCATTCCATTCATCCAAAAGACATGACATTGACATCTCCTCAATTTCTAAAGAAGGTAGCACTCGATCCCAAATGTTGAGATTTGATAACATTCCTTGAAAGGAATCGGCGATCTGAAAACCACCACCGACCGAATCTTGAGCCTGGCCAAGCACCAAAGAGCCCCCTCGTCTTATTTCATATCCTTTCCTAAAGCCACTGCCTTTCTCTTCCAAGTGGCCATCTTTGTAGAATTTCCATGATCCCAAAGTGTTTTCCCACGATACACAGATATGGTGCCATATGCCGTTGTTTGCAAATACTGAAGTGTTCCTTCAAAAAATATATACATAAAAAAAAATAGAATACAACCGCGAGAACTTTACATCATTATAGCTGGAGAAAAAGTATGCAATCAGTCATTTTAACTAAGGAGGAAATGTTATTGTAAGCCTAGTCCAAGGTTGCATGCTATGGGATCGGGTAAAATTAGTACATTTGCCTGCGAAGTAAGAAGCCGTGATCAAAAATTCCGGTTTGAATTTCCAGAATTTTCGGCCTCTCAGCCTAAATATCTTGAAAACAGCTGGTCTCAAGTGGCAAAACACGGCAAAATAATGTCGAAATGTTGAGGTCGCGTTTGTGTAATAAGATAACGTCATCATTAATCTTTCAAAATGTTTCGCATACCTTGAAAGATTACCTTGAAAGTTTGTTGCGTTCGACGAAGGAGAGCGCAAGCCTAAAATTGATTTTGTGTCCGGTGTCTTTTGAGTTGGTATGCCTGTGTACTGTTATGCGGAATGAATCGAGCCGCATTGCGCGCGCAGATGTATGGGCACACGATTAGCCTCCCCCGCTTAATTTTTGCAGGGGCAAATCTCGGCCGGGAAACTGGTAGCCACAGATGGCTTCAATTCAATTTCATGTAAAACAAGATGGCGTCCCAAACTAAGCTCAAAAAGATTATTTTGCTTGAGAAAAAGGGATAAAAACGTGTGGCCAAAATTGTAATTTTGCCGAAAATGTCATGGAGAACATTAGAGGGTTATCATTCAAGGTAGCAGAGTTGTCTTCAGCCACTGAATG